>NC_089889.1:14682488-15017488 GCF_040182565.1 Anser cygnoides
CAAGTGGATCCTCAGGCTTCATCGGGGAGATGATGCCCACGTGGAGCATTGCACTTTAAGAGAGATGGAGACAAAAAAGAGCTTAAATGGAAAATGGGGAAAGAAAAAAATAGGTTATATGAAAGAAGACTGAAGAAATTCTATTGGTCTGTTTTCCCTGTAGAAGAATAAAGCTGCACGAATAAGGATGTGTAAAATATGCACTGTGTTGTTCTGAACCATGGAGTGAGTAACTGCTCTCCATCTCCTCTTGTGGTAATTGTCTTGCTTTACAGCAGAGGAGATTTAATCTGGAAATTAGAAAATTACCCAGCTACTAGGATGATTTTGCACAGGAGCAGGCTACCCCATGAGCAAATCCCTTTTCCATGATCTTAAGGAGCAGATCAAACACTATGGCCTCCAAGACCTGGATCCAGCACTTTGGCCTTTTGAGTCTCCTGCTTTAATAAAGTGGAAGGAAAAGAACCACCTGTGCATCTGGCTGCCCATGCACTCATTTCAGGCCTGAAAATGGCCAATTTTTCATAGTTAAAGCCATCAGAGCCTTACACTTGGGCTGCTAATTCTTAAACAGGAAGATACAAACAACAGAAGTACAGAGAAGGACAGCAGAACAACAGTGGTGTATGCCCTGCTCATGGCATTGGAGTAGAGACTGTCACAAAGGAGTTCCTCACTCTGTGTTGGTGGCAGGACTTAAGCTGGACAGAAAGACTGAGACAGTGGAGGTGTTGGTGGAGAATGAATTCATATTCAGTGGAGCAAGGACTGCCTTTCCATGCATCTGTGTGAGCTAGGATAGAAAGGTAAGGCAGTCCTCATCTTCTGGAGCAAATTGCAAGAGGGGTACAAGATGTGAGCCATCCTCTGTGATATACGAGCATCATGGAACACACCCAGTTTCACTAAGGGCAGTCCAAGTGGTGTCGAATACTGGTAATGTCTGCCAGGAACAATTTCTGGAGAGCTGAGGGTGTCTGCCAGTGGACATTGGGTCTGTGCAGAGTGAGCCTCGGAAGGACACTCTTCCCCAAACTGCTGCATTACTCTGGTCCTTGGGGAAAAAAAAAAAAAAAAAAGACTCAATTTTCTGAAGTGCTCTGTTGGGTAAGAGACAGCTTGGAAGAGACTGCTCTATGGGGTGTAATAGTATCAGTTATGGAGGTTTATATGAAGACAGAGGCGAAAATTGAGAAAGGCATGTGCCAGTGTGCCCTGTATTGGATTACCAGTACTTCATAGTTGGTGGATGGCAAAAGAAATGGCAAGATGTCTGTAAAGAAAGATAAAACCCTGACTCTCTTGCTGCAGGAGGAAGCATGGGACACATGCAGAGATCCAATGCAACCTCAGCCAGAAATGTTCCCTCTGAAATATGTCCAAAGTCCCTGGAGAATAACCATGTGGCAAGAGATCATTCCCAGAGAGGATGGTCCTGAGGACTCTTCCCTGATGTGAAGCAGTCCTGCCAACATTTGCAACTGCTCGAACAGGACAGCTTCTGACTTAAACAGTAGGTGGCAGGCCATCTGTGGCTGGAGTATGGAGCCAAGCTAGAATATGTCCTAAGGCAGGGAGGGGTAGGCCTGTGCTGCACTGAAGTGGTGGGAAGGGCAGCTGTGGCCCACGCTGTCCTTTGCTCCTTTGTGATCTGATGAGTGGAAAGCACAGGGATCATTGTTGTCTGCTGCTGCTCTGGTGAGGATGTTGACAATTACAAAGTGATTTGGGAAGTGATTTGGGAAGTGGTGACAGCAACAACCTCACTATTGCTGTTGATCTCATCCATGCAGGAACAGCTCCAGCAGTCTGTCCAGTCCTCTGTTCCTGTCCACAAAGCAAAAGAAGAAGACAAATCTGGTCCTTCATCTTTTACAGAACACTATCACAGACCTGGCTTGGGTGAGGATGCATTCAGTGCTGGCCTACTGTTGTAAAGTACCCTCATATTCTCCACTGAGAAGAAGGGAAACAGCACGGATTCATTAAGCTTTACAGAAGATAGGATCAGAACTATGAGCAGCAGTAGGTGGAGCTGGCTGAAAATCTTTGAACAAAAAAAGCTTAATTTTATTATTATGAGAAATGTGGTTTTACTGAGATAAAAAAAATGTGGAAGAAATTATTGATCTAGAGCAAATGTTTCAATCTGAGAAAATGACAGCTTAAAATTACTTTGAATGTTAATTTTTAGACTCTTATTTCAGTGCATTCCCTAGTGCTGGCAGAGATCCTCCAGGCACTGAGAACCCACCCATATCTCCTGCTTCTATAAACCATCTTTTTTTGGCATTATGATTTAGAGAGAGATTTTATGGAGTGGTGAGCTGCAGTTTTGAGCATTGTCTAATAAATTGCTCATTGGGACTTAAATTGAAAATTAATAGCTTCTTCCCAATCCCACTTGATTTGGGCAAAGGACCTCTGGAAGGACATGGCAAACCAGTACTTTCTATCTTTTCCACAAACATGATCAGTACAGTCTGGAGTCCCAAGAAAGAAGTGATCTTTTGTCATGTTCTTCTTCCCCAGTCTAGAAGGGCAGGGCCCCTGTAGCCAACCACTTCCCCAACCCTTTGCATGTTAACTTTTCCCTTGACGTGACCCATCAGATCCCATGCTCTTTGGCAGCCCAGACTTCATTTCATTGCATTGACTTCTTTCACAGGTTCTGACTGCACACTAATGGGGACAAATTATTGTTCCCCTTGCAGAGACACTGACAGTCAGCTGGGTAGTTACAATCATTTGTACTGATAAACTGGGGCACTAAGATACCATTTTTGTTAGTGGTAGATGTTTTTCTGAAAAAGCCCCAGCCATCTCTTAATGTCAGGAAGGAGTCAACGTTCCTAGAGATCTGATCCTGAGAGGCATGGGTCTTACATTCAGCAAGAATCTTCATTCAGCATAGGGGGTGGTAGAGGCTCATAGTTTAGCACATACTTTATTTGATTACATCATATTAAAAAGAGTACTTGGATAAGGTCTTACACAGTGTGAATCCTTCCACTGACTATTGTGGGTTGCAGGTTTATAATGCACTTATTGCACATATTTTGCATTCAGTGGTCCTCAGTATGAACACACACATACAAACAAATGAACAAACAGAAATAAATCCAAGAAAAGAGGCTAAACCACGGGTCTGTACAGCCTGGTTGGACTTCCACTCAGCAAGCAACAGAACCTCTCTCTTCTTGCCTGATTTCCTCTTGGCCTCATGAATCTCCCAGACATAGCTCTAAAAGTATAGGATCTAGAGCACAGCATGTGGAGAGAGGGATTAAACTTCCTTTTGTGGTAATCCCACAAGTATTGTGGGTGCTGTGTTTGGTGGGAGGTTTTGTGTCCACCAACTAAATGCAATCAAAGCTGACCTTCAGCTACTAGACCATAATGTCTCCCCATGTGCTGGGCCGCTGGATGGGACATGATCATTGGGTCCTTGGGCTAAACCCCAGAACTTTGGGATTGTTTTATCATAGAGCAAGGTCTCCTACTCTGTAAATAACCCAAGGCTCCAGTGCCCTCTTGGAACATTGACTCAGCTACTTGACAACACAGGGAGCCCTTTGGCATTTCCAGAGTTTGATGGACTAGGGTCACCTCAGCAAAATTGTGGGCTTGAGCAATTAGCCCTGCAGAGAAGGTCCTGAAGGATACTCAGGGAACAAGCAAGTACCTTTCAGGCACTAGCTCACAGACTCATAGAATCATAGAATCATAGAATATCCTGAGTTGGAAGGGACCCATAAGGATCATCGAGTCCAACTCCTGGTACCACACAGGCCTACCCAAAAATTCAGACCATATGACTAAGAGCACAGTCCAAACGCTTCTTAAACTCCAATAGACTTGGTGCTGTGAAGACGTCCTTGGGGAACCTGTTCCAGTGCACGACAACCCTCTCAGTGAAGAACCTCTTCTTGATATCCAGCCTGAACCCCCCCTGTCGCAGCTTGACTCCATTCCCTTGGGTCCTATCACCGGTGACTGAAGAGAATAGATCGGCGCCTATCCCTCCGCTCCCCCTTCATGAGGAAGCTGTAGGCCTTGATGAGGTCTCCCCTCAGCCTCCTCTTTTCCAGGTTGAACAGGCCAAATGACCTCAGCCGCTCCTCGTACGTCTTCCCCTCTAGGCCCTTCACCATCTTTGTAGCCCTTCTCTGGACACTCTCCAACAGTTTCACGTCCTTTTTGTACTGTGGTGCCCAGAACTCCACACAGTACTTGAGGTGAAGCTGTACAGCCCAGACCAGAGCGGGACAACCACTTCCCTCGACTGACTAGCAATGCCGTGCTCGATGCACCCCAGGGTACGGTGGGCCCTCCTGGCTACCAGGGCACACTGCTGGCTCATATTCAGCTTGCTATCAACTACAACTCCCAGATCTCTCTCTGCAGGGCTGCTCTCCAGCATCTCGTCGCCCAGTCTGTATGTATAGCCAGGGTTGCCCCACCCCAAGTGCAGGACCCGGCACTTGCTCTTGTTAAACTTCATGAGGTTGCTGGTTGCCCAGATCTCCAATCTGTCCAGATCTCTCTGCAAGGCCTTTCCACCCTCAACAGAGTCAATAACTCCTCTCAGTTTAGTATCTGTACTGGGTCTGGCTGGGATGTCTTTAACGTTCCCTGCAGCAGCCCATACAGTGCCGTGCTCTGCACTTGTGGCTAGAACAGCACTGGTATCACACCTGTGTTGTGTCTACTGCTGAACAACACTGGCACAGCATCAGGACTCCCTCCAGCCCCCCAAGGGCCAGCAGGCTCCGGGTGGGCAAAAGGTGAGGAAGGAACATCGCCAGGGCAGCTGACCTAAACCAACCAAAGGGATATTCCATGCCATATGGTGTCACACTCAGCAATAAAAGGTGGAAAAAGGAAGAAAAGGGGAGGGGCGGGCTCTTGTAGCCCGAACAATGGCTACAAGCAGGTAGAGGCCCTACTTCAAGGACATGGTCAAGCATCTCCCATTTGTGGGAAGCAGAGAGTAATTTCTTTCCTCTGCACTTCCACATGGCCTTGTGGTGTTTTTTTTTGTTTCTCTGTTTTTCCCCCTTCCCCCTTTCCCTTTTCCCTTTAGTTAAATTATTTATATGATAATAATAATTTATATAATAATAATAATTTACCCTTAATAAATATTTTTCCTTTAATTAAATTATCCTTATCTCAACCCAGGAGTTTTTTCTTTCCTTTTCTCCCTCCCCTCCTCTTCTGAGGAGGGGGATTGAGAGAGCGGTTGTGGTGGAGTTCAGCTGCCTAGCAAGGTAAAACCACCACAGTATCGTAATCAAATTTGCTCAAAACACCTAGTCCTACATCCAAATCGTTTATAAAAACATTGAATAGAACTGGCCCTAAAATGGAGCCCTGGGGGACCCCACTGGTGACTAGCCGCCAGTCTGATGCGGCCCCATTTACCACAATGTTTTGAGCCCTACCCATCAGCCAGTTATTCACCCATCATATGATGTTTTTCTCTAGCTGTATGCTGGACATTTTGTCCAGTAGGATTCTGTAAGAAACTGTATTGAAAGCTTTACTGAAATCCCAAAAGATTACATCATCTGGTTTCCCTTGATCGACTAGATGGGTGATGTTATCATAAAAGGAAATCAAATTTGTTAAACAGGACCTACACCTTGTGAACCCATGTTGGCCGGGACCAATGACTTCATTGTCCCCCAGGTGTGCTTCAATAACCTCAAGGATAATCTTCTCCATAATTTTACCAGGCACTGACGTGAGACTGCCAGGCCTGTAGTTGCCAGCGTCTTCTTTCTTGCCCTTCTTGAAAACTGGTACAACGTTTGCCAGCTTCCAGTCAACTGGGACCTCTCCAGATTACCAAGACCATTGAAAAATAATTGAGAGAGGTCCCTTGATGACCTCAGCCAGCTCTCTGAGCATCCTGGGATGAATCCCATCCGGACCCATGGACTTGTATGGATCCAGGTGGAGCAGCAAATCCCGCACACGTTCAGGGTTGGTTGGGAGTTTGTCATTCCCACCGTCATGGTCCTTCAGCTCAGGGCACCCAGGGTCCTGAAGCCCATCATCAACGATGAAGACAGGGGCAATGAAGGCATTAAACGTCTCTGCTTTGCCTGTGTCCTTGTCTGTGAGGTGACCTTCCCCATCAAGTAGCGGACCTATGTTTTCTCTGGTCTTCCTTCTTCTATTCACATATTTTAAAAAAGCCCTTTTTATTGTCTCTCACCGACCTGGCCAGCTTCATCTCTAATTGGGCTTTGGCCACACAATTTTTCTCCGTACAAAGGTGAACAGTGTCCCTGTAGTCCTTCCACGTTGCCTGACCTTGCTTTCCGTACACTTTCTTTTTATGCCTTAACTCCAGAAGAAGATCCCTGGTCAGCCAAGCCCGCCTACTGCCTGCATGCTTGACTTGTGATATTTTGGAATTGCCTGATCCTGTGCTTTTAGGAAGCAGTGCTTAAAGACTGACCAGCACTTATTGATGCCTTCAAAAGCAGTTTCCCAGGGGACCTTACTAGCTAGTTCCCTGAGCAGCCTGAATTCTGTTCTCCCCATATCCAAGGCTGAGGTTTTGGTGGCAGTTTTCCTCCTGTCACCAAAATTTTGAAACTCAAACACTTCGTGGTCACTGTGACCAAGACAGCCACTAATTGCCACATCCTTCACAAGACTCTCTCTGTTCTCCAGCAAGAGATCTAAGAGGGCACCTTTCCTAGTTGGCTCCCTTAGCACAACATCTCAACCTTGGCAGTACCTCCTGAGCAGCATCTCCTTCTAAGTCACATCACTCAAATTGACACTTCATTTAAAGCTGGACACCTGAATCCTGAAGGACCTAGGTTTCGGTCCTGAAGTGCTCAGTAGAGGAAAGTTTTTAGAACCTAGGATGGAAAGACTGCTTCAGTGAGGTGGAGACCAAGTTGAAAATATTACCTAGTCACTGCACACTAAGTGCTAGTGGCTAGTTTGGCACACTTAAAAAAATGCCTCTGTAAGGCATATAATCACCATACTTTAAGCATATTCAGCCCTGCCTCTGATGTTTCTAGGACTACCCATTCAGCTTAAAGCTAACTGATGCCTGCCCAACAGGCATGAGTTCTGCATCCTCAAACACCATTTCTTATGCTTGCTCAGAAAAATTTGCCAGTGATAGACAGGATCCCGTCTCCTAGAGAGTTTGAGAGCTCTTCACACAGTTCTGCATACTAGCAAACCATTCAATATTTAATTGCTCTTTCTTGACTGCATGGACATTTTCTTAGTGTATTGTTTCAGCAGAGCAATAGGAATCTCTCAGCTTAGTGCCTGCATTCCAGCTGTTTGAATAGCATTACTCACTACATACTGTGTGCTCAGCTCCTCAAAGCAGTGCAGGGGCCCACCTGGAATCTCTCTCTGCTGAAGAGCACCAGGATCTGGGTCCCATGCAAAGTTCCCAGAAAGACTAAATCCCCAAAAAGCAGGTCAGTGGAAAATCAGTGCTCACCATGATATTAATTCAAACTTGTAACTGCAAATGCACATGCAGTGTGCAAAGAGGACACCAAGTCTGGGGCTCCAGGGTCCACAGGATCAGTTTCTCCATAGTACATAACCTTTACTCAGGGCAGCAAGCTTCTGAACTTTGGACAGGACTTTATCTGCACTATAATGCTCTTTGCTCCAGATGTGCCCTTCTCACTCTTTTTGCCTCTCCCACCTATTCTTTGGATACATTTTCTTTGATGAAACAGCCTTCCCATGCTTCAGAAACAGCAGTCATTCTCAGAGAACATTTGGATTTGCCATAAAAACTCTAATAAAATGTGTAGAATATTTTTTCCTTCACAACAACAGAAAAGAAGATGGTTTTGTTGCCAATACCAGGTCTGTCAGACATGGTGCTTGCTCTCCTTTTGCTTTTTGAGCAGAAGAATGCTTTGTTAACATCTGGTGAAACCCATTAGGCATTCTTGCCCCCTGCAAGCAGGTGCTAACACTTCCAAAGAAGTGCTTTCTGCACCAGTTGAGCACCCACAGTTATCTGCCTACATCCAGGTCCTCGTGGTGTGGTTCATGGGTGTCTCAGGCTTGTGGAAGTCCCCAAAACGTTCAGAACTACTGAAGTAATCTTGCCATTGCCTGGAAGATGGGGTGATTGCTATCTATCACAAAAATTGATATCACTTTTCATATCAGAGATTATTAAGGAAAACACAAAGTTGATTTCAATACAATGCACAGCCAGAAAACAAACTTCTAGATTTGGAGGGAGGTGTTAAAAAATAAGCACAATGATACACCTCAGTTACTACTTGACGAGGCTATTCTATTCTAATTCGAGTGTTTTCTGTTTCATCTGGGAGCATGGTTAATTTTCACAGCTTGAGAGAGTCTGGGGCCTTATATGTGAGACAAACCATCTTCCCTGAGAATTGTCTCCCCCATTAGATGACTTTACCTAGGGCAAAGAACAGCATGTTATAGCTGTAGGCTCAGGTATTCCAGAGTATGTGCATATATACATATATATATGTACAAATATATTTATATATATGTATATATCCCTTGTATTTTCTCATAAATTTGAACCTCAGTAGTTAATCAAGATGATCTAGCAGCCCTGGTAATGAAGTGCAGCATTCTCTGCAAAGATGCTTTAGAAACACATTTGCTTGCTGGACAGTCCCAAATGGGTTAGCACCTTCTTCATCAGCAAAGAAGCCCTTCACTACTGTGCAAGTGACAATTCTCATGAAGAACAGGCTTACAAGTGATATTTTAAGCACCTCTCAGCTTATAAATATTTCATCTTTCTTTAACAGGTGCCTCCAAAAGCATTCATTGTATAAATATGCTAATAGCTGGAGGGAGTATGTCTAACTGCTACCTCTACATATGCAAGAAGAGAAACTAGAGGTCTTAACATCCCACTGCAGACGAAGGGCTCAGAACTTGCAAAAAACCACGTGTTTTTTGAAGTCTGAGAGCCACTAAATGCTACAGTTTTAGGGAGCCCAACTGACAGGGCAAACTCAAAGAGCAGGGCCTGAGAGGTGCAGGTCAGGAATAAACTCAGGACACTGAAGGCAAAATTAATCGTTGCGCGGCAGGAGGAAGTGGTAGGAACCTTCTCAATGTCATCTCATGGGTCAGTGCACTTGTCAGGCTCACAGCAAGATTTCTGGAAGACTGATGGTGGTCAGGAGGCAGTTGTAAATTGGGTAGGGTTGGACAGTTTAGACAAGGATTGTTCTGTTTAATCTGTGCAGTGGCTGATGCAGTCATGTACCATGACGCAGTCATGTACCATGACACAGTCCTGTCTTGAGGTAATGAAGGCACCTGAAGGGCAGGAAAGGCAATGGGAAGTTCCTCGTTGCAAAGGAAGTAAAAAGGCAGAATTATCAATGGAGTTGTTCTCCAGGCTTTGGAGATGAGCTGGAAGATTGTCATAGCTGATGTAGGTGACAGCATCCTACTGGGCAGTAGCATCCTTCTCTGTCCTGGAAGGGCTTGAGTTTACATCCTACCTGGATTCAGAGAGCCAGGGTCAAAAAACAACAATAGAAAGGCTAAATACCCACGTGAAACCCCTGTGCTGAACACGGTGCCTCTAATCTAAGTCTGCATCAGTTGTGCACATCATGTCTGCTTTGGAGTGAACAAAACCATAATCTGTCACATTGCAGTGAACCAACTCTGTAGTTTACCTTCAGGAAACAGCTCCACCTTTGGCCCTTCTTTCACCCCACAGGTGCTTGAACCAAGCTTTCCGCATGAAAGCATGTTAGTTAGCTGCCCACATACTTGTATTATGAGAATATCAGTCCATGACAAAGCACAGTAAGTGAAGGTTTGGTAAAAGCAAGGACAAAGAAAGAGGCTAACTCGAGAAGGAGTAGTTAATCTGTACTTCTCCATGAATATTTAGAACCAGTTCCTCATCTCACATTATGGAGTATTACGAAAGGAAAATAGGGTTTTTTGTTTGTTTGTTTGGTTGTTTTTTTTCTGGCTTATTTACTGATTTATTTTAAATAGCCTTGCCTAGATTGCACAGATGCACATAGACTGTGTAATATTGTGTTTGCTACTGGAGTTATACAGTCCTCAGCAGATGAGCTCTTCCTGAAAACAATGAAATCTTCTTGCTGATCACCTACAGGATAAATAGAGCATTCCCCTACTAACATTCCCAGTGCAGGAAAGAACTATTTAGAAAGGTGCACTCAGGAAAGCATGCAGAAAGTCTCGAATCTGTTTAGAAAGCCTGAAAGGAAAACTGATCATAGACTCTAAGTCCCTACAGATGACTAAGATTTCTGGTAGCTGGGGGCTTTTGGTCTACCTAACAAATACAGTCTTAAGTTTCAGTTAGTAAATGCTGGAAGCAGACAGAATCAAACCAGAAATAAGGTGCTAGCAAGGAACTGTAAGGGAGATCAGGGGTTGAAGTGAGAAGTAGTTTCTTGATTGCCTGGAGCCTTTGAAGAAAGATTCCAATTCTTTGTGAAATTTGTGCACTCTACCTTATCACACATTGAATGAAATTCTGGAACTGTGAAGCGGATTTGGTGAGTGAGCCAAATTCACCCTCCATGATCACCATGATTCCTTGAGGCTTATGCATCCAGGACATCTTCTGCAGGCTATTCATGGATTTGTCCTTATCTAGCCTGGGACTCCCTGGACAGGGGGAATTCATCTCTGCTTTAAAACATCTCTGCCAGAAATTCCATCTTGTTCATTCCTCAAATGTGTCAGTCTAAGCCTAGGCCCTTGCGACTCATAAACTGTTTTAACCTGAACAACCCTAAGGCGGTGCTTGGAAGATGGGGTAATCCACATGTGTCTATACTGGACTGGTCTAGTTTGTCACCAGGGAACAGCCTAGCCTGGATTAAATATCTATCACCTCTTTTGCCTGCATTTTATTCCTTGGCAATCTGTTGACTGACAGTGTTTGCAGAGCTCCAGTAATGTCTCCCACTGTCACACAACCAGTACTGGTGTGCTGCAGACTGGTGGGATAGCTGTCTGTCTCAAAGAGCTCTTAAAGCTAGCCTGAACTTGAATTATCGCCACCTGTGAACTGTTCAATAAATACCAGAATGTGGTGGTGGTTGTTCGACCCAGATAAGTAATCCCAGTCTGATAGATCGCTCCCAAACAGCTGGACAATAAAGGAGGAAGAACACTCGTACTGCAGACAGGCCAGCTGATGCCCTATCAGTGACGGAAAGAAGCAGCTCTGCCTCCAGTCTGTCACCATGTGCTAAGCACCAGCACATTTGGAAATGCCAGTTGCAAGTTCTGCATCCTCTGTAGAGCTCTGCTAGGTGTCTGAGCTGGTTTCTGCCCTGGGGGCATGGAGACTTGCCCATCCAGCCAGTGCAGGCTGCTTTTGCAAACCTGTTTGCATGCAGTCATGTGCCTCTGTGTGCTGGAGAGCTCAGAGCAGCACACAGGAGTGGATCCTTCCCAGTCCATCACCACGGGGTTTAGCCACGGCAAAACTGGTGGGAAACAAGGTGATGGGGTAGTTTCTTCCTCTGCTCTAATGAGGTAAGAGCAGCTGTGCAGACTGTGCAAAGTGGGGCCAGTATGAAACAAATCTTCTGCAATTGCTTTACAACTGAACTGAAATTTTCATTCCAGTCATCTTTATTTCTTCCCTGTACTTTAAAAGGCCATTTTAAAGGTTCAGGTGAAGGCTGAGCCTTCAAGTTCTGGAAAGATACATTGCTATTATTCAGAAATAATACCTATCAGAACAGACCAAACAAATGTGACCCTCATTGTCTGCAGCCCTCAACTAAGCCAGCTGCCCTATCTCATCTTTGTCTTTCTCCCTCTCGGCTGAATCATTTAACATCACGCAGAACTCATCCATCCCATTGTATCAATCTATTTTCTCTTGGCAAATGCAAAATTTCAATCAGCCAGCCTGTGACTGACTCAGCATCTTGTAGGCAACAATGGGGTTCCCAGAGGAGTCCCCAAAGATGGGCACAAATCATGGGGAAAAAATTACACACCAAAGGCTACAAATGTTGATGAAGAGATCAGAACCATGACATTTTCCCTTCATTCTGGTGTTGTTTTTCTCTTTGACCTTGCAGAAATCGTCTACATTTTTGGTGTTTGGCTTTTGGTTGGAAAAATTATCATGTGCAACATGGTACAAGGAAGGAGGGAGATGCTCAACTTCCCACTGGTTCTGGGAATATTAATTCCAGGGTTGTGACCTGAATACAATCTTGGGCTCAGATCTCAATCTTATGGAGTCTGAGAAATCAATAGTATTGTATGCTGGAGGAAGAAAAGGAGATCTGAGGTCAGGAGGACACACAAAATAGAGCAGAGCATTCAAGCCGGAGCTTGACATTCTAAAGAAGAAGAAAGTGGATTAGTCCCATGCACATGCAAGTCCCATGGAACATGCAAGCACACACAATACCTGGATATGGCTCCATGGCTAAACGTGGGGTGGTAGACCAAGCAGATATGACATTAGAGGGGTGATGCTTTTTCCCATTTACCCAGGGCTGAGTTTCTTTTTGAGAGCTTCTTAATGACTTTTTCTCCCCATTAATCTAGAAGAAGTTAGGTAACTATAATCCCTTTTGTCTTTACATCATGGATACATGCTTCCTTCCATTACACTTGTGCCATATGAATCTAAATCCCTCATCTCTCTGCTGGCCCAGCAGTGTCCAAGTTTCTCCTCAGAGATCCGTGTGTGAGCTTTAAACTTTGGTATCCAGCCCCTGCTCCTGTTCCACATGGCTTGTTTTTCCAGCAATATAATTCACAGTTTCAGACACATTAAGTACCAGCTGGGCAGCTCATCTTGTTAGTAGGATTATAGCTGTAATAACACTAGAACCCATAGTTATGATAAATTTAGTATTGAAATTAATAACAGAAAATTAGCACCTGTCATGAACCTGATTTTTTCAAGGTCTAGTTCATGAACTGAGAGATTTTGCCCTGCATTTGTCACTGGGATTAATTCCTCTCAGATACAGCTGTGAAAAGCTGAATTAACCATTTCCTGATGAAGGGGTCAAGGTCCAGCTTGCCACAGTCCCAGTGTGAACAGCAGTGGTGTGCACAGAGGAACCCTGATTTGCCCTTGCCTCCTGCAAGCAGAGATAGGAAACGTCCCAGTGGCATTTCAGAGGGGAATGGCACACCACCAGCCTTTGGACATCAACTGGAAAAGAGTGAAGATGTAGATGAATGACCCAGTGGAGGAGGAGAAGGATAAAATGTGTTCCTTCAGATCAAAATTTGATTGAAAACATACTACTGTGGATAAGACAAAGCTGTTCTTCTTGTGCAACAGACAGCTCCTGTTGCTTGGAGCCTGAGCCTGTGTTTCACTGTGTCAGAAATGAATGGAAGCACCAGGATGAGCCATGCAATGTCAAACATGGGGCAGCTCTTCCTCCTGAACTCAGTAGTCCACATGAGATTTTGGAGATGTCCATGTCAGATACCCCTTGGACAGCACTCCTGAAGGTGAGGATGAGGATACACAAGGTCAGGGTAACAGATAGGTTCAAATTAGCCTGGATAAAGTCCTGTGCCCCAGCATTTTTATATAAAACTTTGCCTCAGCTTGGTAACGGCCAAGCCTTTGCTGAGGGTCAGTCATTTGATGCAAATCCCTCTCCTGTCAGCAGCCTCACTTCCAAACTGCCCTGATGCTCTCAGGGCACAGATCACACGATCTAGCGGGCTATTGCCAGCTTCTGTGTATAGGATCACATGAATTGAGCTGAAATTACCATGTGACACATCCTAGGCTCGATTAGAAACAAATCAATATTCATTGGGCTGGCTGGGTTGTTAGTTTTCCACTGTTCCACTAATATAACGATCTGACTGGGCTGTGCATCTCTCTTTCTGTTGTAGGCAGGCATCACAGTCAGTTAAAATATGCATATTGGAGAAATATTGTCTACCTTACATCTCACAAGAGTACTAGAATGAATTTAGCCAGAGTGCCCCCATCTGCACAACCGTGTCCATGCAGGGAGGGATGGATTTGAGGTCTGCTTCTCTCAAGACATGCGAAATCCCTGCATTTCTTCAAGGACAGCAAGAATTGATCCATCTGTCCTAATTCCCATTTCTTATTTAATATTTGTTTAAGATAAGCAGAACTTAAAGGGGATATAGGAATTGTTTACTCATACCCGGGAAAAATATCTTTAGGAGAGTGAAACATCAGCTGAGAACTACCATATTTCCTCTCAGCCAAACTGTTTTTCTTATTTATTTATTTATTGGTATTGATTTACATGAGTGGAGGGCAAATGTGGTGTTTTTTTTTTTCTTTCCTACCTTACAAAAAAAGGTCTGCTCCAATGTAGCAGGGAGCAAGGCCATCTCACACTTCACTTTTGAAGTTATCCTGTGTGGCCCTGGATGGTGATGAAAGACGAGGACCTTCTGCAGAACTGCTGATGCACTGGTCCCAAAAATATATTAATTATAATTCTGGGTGGTAGAAAATTCTACGTGACACAAGTTCAGTCAACCTGTAATTGTGCCTGCTACACCTTACATCCAGAAGAAAGGAATAAGCAGGCTGTTTTGGAGATTTTGAAAAACACATTGCCTGATGTCCATGGAAGCAGAATAAAGTTATGTCTGCTTTCACTGTTGGCATCATCATAAATAATGTTCTGAACCTAAATCCATTACTGAGTTACAGAGGGACTCATAGGCCTTTGGAGGCAATTAGGATCAGCTGCAAAGTACAATGTGTTCTTTTTTTAACATGCACCTGTACAGCATTGGTATGGTATCTAGAAAGAAATGCTTGGGAACCGCTGTTTCTTTCCATGAAAACCTCTGATTAAAATAATAGAAGATTTTTAATTTACCAGCTAATTTTCTAAAGCTTCTGAGTCTGTCTTCAAAAAAATGAAATTCCTAGAACCTCCAAACTTAACATCCTGGCATTTGAAGAAATACTGCAAATAATAATGATAATAAAGTCACTGAATTTGGAGATCTGGGCGAAGAAATTTATCTTTCTGTGAAAATCTTAGTTGAATATCTGTCCTGAAGGAAAATTCTGTCTCAGCTGCTGAGTTTGTTTCCCAGGAGTGGATCTGCAGGAGCTTCTGCCAGGTCAGAGACAACAAAGATTTCCATTCAAGGTAGAGCTGGTTGCTGCTGCTGGGCCTTGAACCCTCCTGGCAAGGGCTGTGTCCTCCATAAAGACAAGTGACCTTGCAAGAGGGTTCTTGTGCTGGTGTGGACAGCTGATAACCCTCATGGTATGAAATCCAAATTTGCCGTAGTTTTCTAATACTTTGGTTTTTTTTGTTTGTTTGTTTGTTTTGTTTGTTTGTTTGTTTTGTCGCTCTCTCCTATTATAGCCAAGATATATAAGTTCAAAAGTGCCAGCTTGGACCACTTTTTGATCTTGCTGTTCAGTTCATATAGCATACTCCCAGCTGACTCTACCTGTTGGTTTCTGGAACCTGCTGTCTGCACCCTCTGCCTCCACCAGCAAGTCTGAAAGGAGAAATTTTTCATACCCTTGTGAAATCTTGCCTGAAACACCCAGACCAGAGCTAATTATGTAAAAAACAGTAATTAGGACAGATACAGCTATTTTCTTAAGCTCTCAGAAAAAGAAGATTTACCCAATTTGATGTATTTTTTTTTCCACTGACTACTGCTTCTGCCCTGATTATAGAAATGGAGTGGGTGGCAAGACACACAATCCACAGGCAGGAGAGATGAGAAATCTGAGGAAAGATGGAAAAATAATAATTCAACAAGCCTGACAAGCTCCAAACATGGAATCTGCCTATCCCCCTGTAGGAACACTGCCTATGCAGGACCAGAGCCAGACTTGCCCACACAGAACAAGAGAGAGCTGGGGGAGAAATTGTAGCCTTGTTGGAGTACAAAGGGGCTTGAACATGAAACTCTGTGTGGTCAGGGTTTTAACTAGAGTCTAAAAGTAATCTCAGTGGTAGACCATGCAGTGCTGCTAAATTAACATATAGCATATTCACTAGGCATGCCTTCACTGCAGAGGTCAGGTCCCATCAGGAAGAATGTGATAGATTTTGCTGATGGAACTTTTTGAGGAAACAATCTCCGGTTTCATAGCTGGGAAAGAGAAGTGAGAAAAAATACAAACACTGGGTCTGGGAGATAATTTCGGGTCTTGATCACCTCATATTTTATTTTTATAATTCCTTTTTATTTAGTATTGTTACTTATGGCTTTGTTACAGTTTTCAAGAACAATTCCACTGGTAGTGAATTTTGATCTGAAAATGTGTAATGTCTTTGTTGACGTCCAAGAAGAAAACACTGAATCAAGGTGAAGCTTGCATAAGGCACAGAAACTCCATGGAGTATTAAGTAGCAGAGAGGACACAAGTTCTGCACATTGCAATGAATTGCCAGATAGGCAACTGAATGATAACAACTGAATGCAAGTCCTTAAATCCTTGCATAGACTGAAGTTCACTTAAAAGTAGGGAGAGTAAAGGCAATTCAGGATGAAAAAAACAAAACTTAATGGGAGACTTTTTTTATGTTCATGTGGAGATAGTAGATGTTACAATGAGATAAGGCATATAAACTAATTTTTAGACAGTCTAAACAGGAATTTCTTGAAGCAAATGCTCAGAGATCCCATCAGAAAAGAATAAATTCTTTATTTAATCCTCAGTATTGAAAAGATATTGTTCCAGATGTTTACTTATCAAAAAGTGACTTTGTAATGATGATAATTATATACTTGTATTTGTATAGCTTTGTAGAAGGGAGAAAGCCACAGGTGAAAATCCCCTTTAATAAAGGCTTATTTTAAAAGGACATGGAGAAGAGGTAATATAAAAATGAGAAATCTTTCTAAAATAAAGTCAAAGAAACAGCAGAAAAGGTAAAATATCTTTGGATGCCATAAGCCTATTTAGAGATACAGTAACAGAAGTACGTAGGAAGGGCATGGCACCCACTGAAAAAGATATAAACAGCCCTTTAGTAGGGAAGGCCAGTTAAACAACAGGGTAAAGGAAGCTGTTTGAGGCAAACAGAAATTGTTTAAAAAGCATAAGTCATTTTTTAAAAAAAGATGAAGATAGAAGATAACTCTTGTGACTTAAATATGAAACCATAACACTGGAAGTCAAACTAGCTACTGAGAAACTACCTGCAGAAGAAATAAAGTTTGAAATAAAAGCTTTATTTTCCAATACATTATAAGGAGGCCTATGAGAAAATTGCTAGATGATGGAGGTTTAAAACTACATCTCCAGGAAGGTAAGGATCCCAGAAGAAAGGAAAGGTTATTTCTTTGCTTTGGTGCTTGTTATGGAGAGCTTAGGGAAGTCTTTCTTTACAGAGGGTGAGTCTGACCAGCCATGAGAACTTAAGGAACAGGCTTTTAAAGAAATGATAAAATGAACAGTAGAAAATGAACAGGAACAGATGGCATTCACCCAAGAGCTTTAAAGGAATTCAATATGAAATTGCGGATCTACTCGTTGTGTTGTGGAAAGCATCGCTTAAATCAATCCCAATATTACAGCAATGAAAGAGAACAAATGAGGAACCAGCTTCTAAAGGAAGCTCTGAAGCATCTGGAGAAATACAGACATGACTGTGGACTGTTAAAACCTGTCAAGAAGAGTATTTAAACAGAAATAAAGTGAAGTCTTGCCTCAAAAATTAGAGTTCTTTGAAGGAGTTAATAGATACAGAGGTGACAAATCCAGCCATTGTATTTGTATTTCCAAAAAACATTTAATAGTGTCCCTTAACTAACAACTCTTGAGGAAATTAAGCTGTCCTGAAGAAAGTGAAAGGCCTCTTGACAATCAGTGAATGGTTGAGACAGAATATAAAAATGAATTATGAACTTTAATGATGAAGAGAAAATGCCTTTAGAGTTTCCTAAGGATCTTTGGGCTTTGGCCCTGTGCCTTTTGTCTTTTTCATAAGGGAATCTTTTCCTTTTTCATGAGGACTGGTTATCAAACTCACAAAATTTGCTGTGTATCAACAACAAGTACTAGCCTTTATGACAGTCAAATCTGAATCTGCCTGTGAAAAGCTAAGGGAAGATCTCACAATTCTGAATGATTAGGTGATAAAATAGCAGAATAAGTTCATGGTCAATAAACGCTGAGTCATAAACATAGATGAAAACAGCCCTGACTAAACACACATAATCACAGGGTGTGAATGAAATACATCTCAGTAGTGGAAAAAAATGCTATGAAAATGCCTGCTCAAACCCTCAGTAATGCCAAAGCCAGCAGAGACTTTCAGAGTTATTAGGTAAGAGACAGAAAACACAACAGAGAACTGTGCAATGCCACCCTGTAACTCCACAGCACATCCTAACCTCTTACATTTCGTGGCTGTGCTCCCCTTGCCTCCAAGATGACAGAGAAGTGGAAGAGGCTCAGAGCAGGACAAGAAGCTTGTTCAGAGGCAGTACACAGCCTCCATGTGGGAGATCACAAGCACACAGCAAGGGCTAGCTTGCATCATCATCTCTGCTTTTTATGGCTGTATGATAGGATGAAAAGTCATACAGAGAAGTTCCTGCTGGAGACATTTTGCTAGGAGCTAACTAGAAAGATCTATATGTAACCCTTAGGTCAAGAATTCCCTAGTCTGTGGTTTACAAAAAATTGGGAGGATATACTATAGGAAATATTACCTTGTGCTTGCTTGGAGCAGACCAGATCAGCCAAGATGATCATAACAGTTTCTCCTAGTCACTTACCAACACATTTATGATCACTTGTACTCATGACTTGTGAAGCTCTGTTCGCCATCACTAAATGAATGTCATTGGAAATGTGAGTGGTATTGATTCGTTTGCCATTTACACAAGGTCACGTTTGTGTTTTTAATCCTTTTAGGCTCTCTTGAAGCAAGGCTCGCTGTCATGAAAGTAGAATCAGCTGTTGGGACTTGCCTTCATCTTCACCCCCAAAGATTTGTTATGCAGGTATTCCTGTCTGCACCCCAGGTACTGGAGTCTCAGTGAATGCTCTTGTGGTTAAAGTTAGTGCTGTTTATATGAACATTATTCTGCAAGGAAGTCATTTTAGGGTACAGCAAGACATGAAAGTCATCCAAACACCATTCCTTTTATTAAGGAAAATAACTAGAAGCTGGATAAACAATTCATATTGTTCCTCATTAGTTCACACTAATCAGCAGAGTGTCTCAAATAAGCATTTAATTAAGAATTAATGTGGTGGCTGTTATAAAATGAAATATTAATTGGAAAAGGAAAGTTTCAGGTTTGTTTAGGTGAAAGAAATCTGCCCGCCTCACGCTTAACTTGATTACACAAGTGCTTTCCAATTCCTGAATTGTTTAATGTATACAAGTCATAAGGACCTGACATTTAATAAGGGAACACTGGCAAATTAATTCCATTCAGTGCTAAAAATGCATCTTGACATTTGGTTCTTGGTATGTTAACCAGTGCCTCTTCATCAGAATTGCATGTTTTGCTATGTGCTAATTAACTACCCTGTTATCCCATTTCAAAAGAATTAAGAAACAATTGGGATTTAATGTATTACTGATGTGGACTGATGTCAGCTGCAAGACATGGGCTTGGTTCCAAGCAGAGGGCAGGACTGTCTGCCCTCTTAACTGGGCAGAGAGGGCTGCTGCTGCTTTGGGATTCTGTGTAATATATCTCTGATGCTAATGGGGGTACTCACACCTCCATCTGACTTCTCCTCCTCAAGTTATGACCTAAAGATTTGCATGCACTTCAGCATAAGGGACAGAAGGGGATCTACCAAGGAGGTGCAGAGCTAGGTGTTTCAACAGATGAGCACCCCTCTGCTGCTTCAAGAAATTTTTTGTGCTGCTTCAGGAATTTGCAAGTTTCATAGCTGCCCAAGCTGAGCCACCTTCTGTGATGGACTCAGTTATCTATAGGCAAGAAGTTTCATGGACTGAAACTTTTATGCATTGATGCTGACTGAGTGTGCCAAATGCTTTCAGCCAAGAAGGTAGTAAAAGAGAATTTTTTTGAACATGTCAAAACACCTCATTTTCACATTTTCTAGATGGAAATGTTTTGGTTTGGAAATGAGAAAATGCTTCAATTTTATATTCCCCATGTGACAGTGTTCAGACTTCTTTCTTTCTAAATGACAGGTTCTTTGTTGTTTAAAATTGACCAACATTTTCCTGTTAGTCAAACCTTTTATTTTAAAGACTTTGGGAACAAAAAAAAAGACAAGAAAGACAAGGTTTTTTTTTTTTTTTTTTCAATCTCCTGTTTTGTTTGATCAGAAATAGTTTCCCTCCTTTGTAACAGCTCTTGACCAATGTCATCTGAGCATCAGGAGGCAGAGGAAATAACACCCATGCCCTCAGGTCTTTAGGAAAAGTGTTTTTTTTAGGGCCATTTATAATATGTGGTTTTGGAGGAGAGGGATGCCAAGGATATCAAACTCTCCACCTTTTGAACTGATGAGCTAATTGCATTTCAAGAGGCAAATTGCAATGCCTTTGCTGCAGGTTATGTGCGTCGCATGAAGGAGTAGCTGCAGGCAGCTAGGGGGAGGAGGTAGTAATCCCTGGCAAAAAAAAAAATAAAAAATATTACTGCTGAAGTCCTCTAACAGCCTTTTGGTTCTTATCCCATCTCCTGTAATGTAAGTCCTTACTCTTCGCAGCTCCATCTCCCCTGGCTCTATCCTGACCTTCCAGATGTCACTTTCTCCAGTCCATTCTTGTTTGCCTCTGCATTTCCTGATTTTACCGAAACGATGGGCCAACCTGTCCCTTTTAAAAGTGGCTGCATGGGTGCACTTCATTCTGCTCCCAGCCAAGCTGTAAGAACCAGTATTTTCCCATCAGCAAGGTTGTCTCAGCCCCTTATGGCACTACCTGACCTCTCCCATTGTGGCTTGATTGAAAACTTGAACAGAGCTGGTGTTGGTTCCGTGAAGAACTAAGCCACTATGTTACTAGAGCCATATGGGGCAGAGAAGCACTTAGCTCCAGGGAAGCAGTGTTTGGGTAGTTCTGCGTATTCTCCCTGAAACACCTTTCTCCATAGATTCTCAGACAAGATCTACACGCCTGTGATGCTTCTATAGACCAGATAAACAGTCAAATACCTCAAGAAAAAGGGCCAAACATCACAATTTTGTGGGCAAAATGCAGCAAACCCAGAACTGGGAGCTCTGGTACTGTATCCACCTGCACATCCCCTGCCTGGAAGTTCCTGTGCTTCTACTGAGACTGGAGGTAGGGCTCAAATAACTTCCAGTGGAACTTGTCAGCTAGTGTCTTTTCCTCCTGTGGTGCTCTCATCCAGCATGTGCAGCTCCAGGCACATCTCACTGAGGTGCTGAAGATGGGAGTAGAGTAGGAGGTCTGCACCCAACTTGGATCACAAAGCCATGAAGTTCAACATCAGGATACAGGACAGAGTGTATCCTGTAGCCTTACACTGGGAATGGCCCCAGGCGACCTGCTTAGCATGGAATAGCACTGGGGACCACTGTGTTTGGTCCCACAGGGAAGAAGGAAGGGATTGAGGGCTGGAAGAAGGTGAGTTGGGTAATGCCTCCCACCGCCCACCTTTCTTAGCTCAGTGCACAGGTAAGTTCGATGCACTGGCTCCAAAAGAGTTGGAGAGCAGTACTGCAGTGGGAACTGGAACTGCATCCAGAGCAAGGGTCTGTCCTCCTGTGTGGTGCTGGGAATCCAAGTCTGTTCCTGTGGTA
Source organism: Anser cygnoides (assembly GCF_040182565.1). Classification (NCBI taxonomy): domain Eukaryota; kingdom Metazoa; phylum Chordata; class Aves; order Anseriformes; family Anatidae; genus Anser; species Anser cygnoides. Next base: position 14,704,249 of record NC_089889.1, read on the forward strand.
TTTTATATGGCTTTGCTGTGCCAAAAGAGTATGGGACAAGGTCCTTGATGTATGACTCTTGGGTAGGACTGGACCACAGGCATGGTATTAGTCTACAAGAAATGCTTCAGATCTTCCTGTTTCCCACTCAGGAAGAAGCACAGAGCATAGGGGAGCTACAGCACGTCCTCCACCCGTCCCCTGGCATGGCAGGGGGCTGCCTTCGGCACCCTGGCAGGGCACAGGGAGCAGCTTCCAAAAGAGACCACAGGGAAGCACATGGACTGGAAAAGCTGTATTTCCTAAAGGAGAGGTATTCCAGGCAGGACCTGACCTTCAGTGGCAGTTTATTTTGAAACTGGGGTGTTCATTCAAGCAACTGGCAAAAATCCATGTGCTTACACCACAGCAAAAACACCATTTCTCTCTGTCACTTGCCTCCATGGTGCTGGTACTTCAGGAACAAATTGCTCATCCTCTCTTTTTAACTTAGACTGCCAACAGCATGAGGAAAGTCAGACAATCACCTTGTCACCTCCCACATAGTTATCTTTTATAAGAGGGAAGAACCAATCACTTGCTCCCATCTTCATTTTTGTGATGCTCCCTGTAAGCATAGATCCTGGCTTGATGGATTTTTCACCTTATGTTCATGAAAACACCTTCTCCAGAGGAAAAGCTGTACCCGTAGGTAAAGACTCTTTGAGGGCAAAAATTGTGCACATAATCTCATTTGCAACAGGAAGAAATGCACTAAATATAAGCTACTGTCCCACACTTCCTCTGTGGGAAATACCAGCATATTCAACTACTGTAAAAATGCACTGATCCAGTAAAGAATATGTAAGAATATACTATTTCAAATAAATAAAAAGTTATAGAAGTTACAATCACCTTGTGATCTTTGTAAATTTTAATATGACTCTACTAGTTAGCATCATGGTCACACTGAAGCTGGTTTGACATGGAACATTACTTACAAACACCATTAACAATTCTCACCAAAACACTCATAAAACTTTAGTGGAAACATTAAGAAGCAGATGATGATTACTCTCATAATCTCTTATTTCAGATATGAAAGTAGTTACACTGAGTCTTAACAAGGAGAAGAATATTCAAACTGCTGTAAATAAATATACCACCTTCTCTACAGCTTTTTCATAGCTAGTAATTGGAGTAGGTGACATTATTTGTCAAGAATAAGACGTTGGCTTAATTCTGCCCTTCTCCCTGTTTGTGAGTAACTCTTAAGCAGACAGCAAGGATGTCCCAAGGGTTTATAGCAATCTTCACCCATCTGAGAAAGCCTGCTTGTGCTTTTCTGAAGATGAAATCAGAGGATATTGAAGGTAGGGTGGAGACAGGAACACCGTAATGGCATGTTGGCTATGCCATGCTTGGGTCCACGGAAACACATGAAGAATGAGACAGTATATCATAGACAGGACAGATGAAGGGTAGTTTTTGTTTGTTTGTTTGTTTTTGTTGTTGTTTGTTGTTGTTGTTCAGATTTAAAGTGACTCATTCCTTCTCAATCACATATTGCTCTTGTTCACCAGTGTGTCTCAATCTGCCCATCTTCTTTCCCTGTATATTCCCTTTCAATCTCATCGATACCCTTGATGGAGTTGATACACATGCTGATTTCCTGGCAAAGTTCCAGCTCCTTTTTCAGATCTACTTTCCACCAAGAATGTTTTACTCTCCGATGTTTCCTCTTATTTCTGTTAGATGCCTTTGACAAAAAAAAAAAAAAAAATTGCATCTTAAATTGCAATGCTGGTAATCAAAGGAGAATCAAATTTCAGCCTAACACTGTTGTGCACAGGTCCTGGAGGACCTGTGATTTTTAATAAGGTGCATAAAATAGCTGTTTCAAAGCCAGGGGCTGCAGGAGTTATGATTTCTGTGTTCCCAGTCAGCTTTGGGCATGGCATTTTACCTGGAATTTGTGGAAATAACTTTGTGTTGCATTTGACTGCAGCTAATTTTTACACTTAAATTTAGGATAAGATGGGAGGCATTCAAGGAGCTAGAGAAGTACCCTCCTAGGAGTTTTCCCTCAGGTACCTTGTCTTGGGATTTGTATTGTCCTACTGATATGTCTTCACTGTCTTAAAAGAGATCATATTGTGTTTCCTCCCAAGGGTGTTCAAACAGATAACCGGAGTCAAAGATGCCTATATCAAAAAATTATGCCCAGCTGGGAAGTCTAGCAGCAGGTAATACAGGTGATAGTGATTCTGCTCCTAACCCAAGCAGATGCCCACAGCTCCACAGGTGAATATAAAAGCCCATGTGTTTGTAGTAAGTCACAGTGTAACATCCATTATTGTCCCTAAAAAGGTTTAATTCACTTATTTCTGAAAAAGTGCTTTTCAAAACATTTCCTACTTGTGGTCCTGATCCAGTTACCATTTATTTTCTGAGCCAAAAGTTAGCAGTTTTTGTGGTTTTAGCTGGTGTGCAGAATGATAAAGCTTAGGTAAACCTCTTAAACTCAGGACTAAATGAAGGTGAACTGTACACACCACTCATTTGTTGTGGACTCAAGGTAGATGTGCCAATGGTTACTCCGGTTCAGCTGATATGGAGTAACTTCCTTGAAGCTGTGCAGCCATTTAGGTGACTTTGACATTTTTTCTCTGAAGAGCCTATTAGACTACAGGAAGATTTCTGCAAACACCTCTAGGAACTGCAGGAAAGACAGATTGAATGGATCCTTACTCTGTGCCAAGTTGCATCCCCTGTCAGTGCCTCATTTGTTGTGGCAACAATGCTCTGTCCAGATTGCTTGATGTAGAAACTCATGCATGTGTCAGTGGCTGTCACAAAAGTCAGCTGCCTCTTTGGTCAGGGTAATTTAAATCCTTTGGTCTTGTGCTGATCCTTACCCTGGGCCGAGAGTCACCCCTTCCGATTCAAGTCAGCCAAGCCAACTGCCACAGACCAGGATCAAATGAAATGTCAAGAAAAGCAGCCCTTCAGCAAATGCCCTTCCTGGTAGAAGGACTCCATCTCTTTGCTCTAGTGACTCGCTTTGGCCTGGGACTGACAGCCTGTCTGGACCAGAGTGTTTTGAACAGAGAAATAAGCCACCACTTAAATGATTCCTCCTCTAGCCATGGAGCTATCTGAAGCACCTGAGTGCTCTGTCGTGTGAGGCCATCACCCAGTGCAGTTCTCACCTTTGCTGATGTGACCGGCCGTGGAGGCTCTTCCACTTGTGCACATCACCCTCCTCCTAGAGCAATCACTGCTGAGACCCCAGTCCCTGACGTGCCACACTTGAGCCTGACACCAGGGTTTTACAGCTTTCCAGATCTTCTCCATTCTGAATCTCTTGTAACAGTCTGCCAGGTGGCAATAGCAAGTGGCTAGGAAGGTGCAGTGACACGAGTGGAGACATCCTTCAGGCAGAAGCTGCTTTTCATGAGCTGGCTATTTCTTCAGAAAGTGGTGTGGCAGGGTTTGTGCCTTGGCTGATCTTCTAGGAAATCAGGCTCTGAAATATTTGCAAGAAAAAGGATACGTTAATAATTTTTACTTTGAGTTTTCAATTTCCTGGCAAGAAAAGTTACGATTTAGATTATGATTATTAGGAATTTGAGGACAGGGATTAAGAGAGATCTGAGGCTGCATGCATGCACCTGAAGTCTTTGTCCTGGTGCAGGGAGAATGTGGCCAGTGCAGCTGTCCTTGGTTTCCCATTCCTTAACCCATCACCAGCAAAGAGGAGCAGAGTTTGACCCTGTGTGCCCACACAGCTCCTTCAAGTTGTGCAGTTCAGAATGGTATGAATTAATACTTCTCTGAGCTGAACCGGGGGTTCCTTATTTTATTACTTTTTGACTGGTGAGCAGCTGATTCATGTAGCAAGAGACTTGTTATTTGGCTCACAACCAGGGCCATGTCATGCCCAATCCTCCATAAGCCATCCCATCCAGCTTTCACAAGCACTGGTAGAGAAGAAAAGCTGTTTCCATCCCCATTATGCCAAGAAATCATTAAAATCAGCATTGGTTGTGTAAAGGCCTTTTCGGTCAGGTCTTACAGCCTCATGGTGCAGGTGGCCTGGGTCTCCAGGTTTAAATGCATCGCTTTCACCTGCTGCTGTTTAATATCATCCTTAGCTGCTGTGGGACATAGAAGCTTGGACTCTATGCAGTGTGGCAGCCTCTTCCATCACCTCTCCAAACTCAGAAACAATTTAATCCTTTTGCTTGTATTACTTGATCATTGCTGGTTTCATCACTGCTGTCTACTAAAAGAACTGGTTGAATGCCAGACCTACTTTTGGTCCTGATACATTTTTTAATCTCTCTTGTTTTTCTGTTAGCCTGGTAGCTACTGCTATATTATAACTATCTTTAGCTTTCTTATGCAATTGCCAAAGTCTGAGTATTTATTCATCATTGTTAACATCTGTTCCCTTCTTTCTATCTGATCATGAAGTATTAGCAATAGTAGTAATATCACTTATCAGTGTTACATATTGCTTCTCATCCCCTGTCCTTGGCTAAAGGTTTTTGCAATGTTCAGACTAGTACACGGGGCATTGTCCTGTGACTCACAGTGTACATTTAAACAAGGGGCCATGGCTGAAGTCTACAAATTTTCTTTCAAATATCAGAGAGTATTTTGAAATAATGTCAAACCTTACTTCTGCTGTTTTGAGTGACTGGAGGCTTTCTGAGGACTCAATTTTGCCTTAGCCAATGTCTGATTTGGGAATATCACTTTCCTGCATTGTTTTCTTTTCCTAATAAACCTAAAATTTACAAAATTATTATTTTATTTACTCCAGGTAGCAGTTAACATTGTTATTTTTTCTTGGAGAAATGCAAACAAACAAACAAAACCTTGTTTAAATAATGAATAAAAACCTTATTAACCTACATAGAGAGGAACCAGCCAATTCAGGGATAAAACAACTGTCCTAGTTTAGGTGTAAACATCAGAGCAAAAATTAAACCTGCTATAAACCACACAAGCTTTTCCATATGCATAGGCGCTGGTAAGCAGGACAGAAGCAGGGCTGGGGATGAAAATGAGGGCCAGTTTCTGGGCAGGTGTTGGAGGCAAGGAGTGCTTCAGCTCTTGGACGTGAGCCTGTGGTACATTGGGAGAAGCATCCATGCACGTCACAGCCTCTGCCTCGACAGGGCGGTGGACCCCAAGGGGTCAGGGGCAGTCAGTGTGGGTAAATTCTAGGACATGGATTTGGAAAGAATCTGCTGTTTTCTTGGATATGGTCCACTCCACCAAATTTCTGTGTGTGTTTACTTTTAAAAGGTTTATCACAAGCAGGATCCTCTGTTAACTGCAGAGTATGCTCAATACATCCCAGCTCCAATGCAACTATCATAATGATCATAATAACACACTAGTATTCTGAAAAATCCTCGGAGCTCCCAAGTCTCCATGAAGATGCCCTCAGTAAGGAAGTCCCAGTCCCATTATCCGTGTGCAGAACATTTTGCAAGTTCTGGGCCAGAGCTTGTCCTTTCCATAGTGAGATTACTTGAATCACAGTGTTCACAAGGAAAGATAAAATTGTTACAAACAGCAGCTACATTGATCTCTGTGCCCCTAAATGTTACGCATACTGTGCCTGTTTACTATCAGGCTTCCCAGACAATGCCCTTCTCAGAGAAGGATATCACACAATACCTTTCAAATAGATATACTCAGCCAGGAAGCTAGAGTGCATGGTCATAATAGTTTTTCTGGCATTATTTCACTTCCCTTGGCCAGTTTGTCAGAGAACCTCACTTACACCATGTGGAGCTGTACCACATGATGCACACACGATGGAGCTGTACCATGAAGACTTTCTGATACATATTCATAGCAGATTCTTGGCTTATCTCTGAGTAACACTCACACATGCTGCTTACTTGAGCTGTTGTTGGGTGGGTTTTTTTGTTTATTTTTTTTTTAATGCTTAACATATGAAAGTTTAATCACAAAGTTGCCTAACGTTTGTTTCTTACAAAAAGAATTGTTAGTGCTCAACAAAATTCTCTAAAGATTTTTCATAAATACTGTGCTGCTTGATATGTATTGAATTTAGATCAAGTTGAATGAAACACAGCACTGCCACTCATCAGGTCTTCCCAAGGTCAAATATTAGGTTAAAAGCTGTTGATAGGACAACAACATGGCATGAGCCAGGGGAACTGGGTGCGTGTACAGGCAGTATACTGGGAAATGTTGCCTTCTCAGTGATAATGGCTAGGACATGGGGTTAAATATGAGCAGGCAGTAAGTTCTCTTCTGGAAGCCCAAAGAACAGATAAACCAATAAACAAGCTCTTGAGTAGCTGGGAAGGGGAAGATAACAGCAGCAAGAGTCTGTCTGCTGGGCAGTTTCAGATTGGAGTCTTCCTTGAGTCTGTGCAGGTTCAGGCAGCAAAGCACTGCTTGGCACACTGGGCAGAGGGAAATATTTGCCTCCACAAACATTCACCGTCGCCCTGCCTCCTAGAAACCAGGCAGGCTTTTACATATGCAGACCTTTTCTTGTATTTCCAGGGAAATACAGCAGCCTGGTGGCTGCTGCTAGAATTGCTGCGGTGGTCTGAGGGCAGATGTGACCATCAGGAGGAGGCTGCCGGGAGGAGAAGGGGATTTAGGCAGTGGATGCAACTACAGCACTGAGGAAGGTGCAAGGGATGCTGCAGCCGCTGGGGTCTGGGAAATACAGGAAAGAATCATATCCTAGGGATGCTTAATGTGGGTAGGGGATTTATAGCTGCATTACAGGAAAGCCTAGCTACCCAGCGCTGCTAAGTGCAGCTGCATCCCCTGTAGGTGCCTAAAATTACTTTGAACATTCAGAGGGAGAGGGGGTTGATGTGGATTGCTGGGAAAGCCTGACAAAACAGGCTTTCACCTCTTCTAAGCCAGCAGGGATGTGATTAGATAGAGGCAAAACTCAGTCAGACCTATCCTGACAGAGGAAACAAAGGCAGGAGAGGACAATGCATGCTGCAGTGATTGGGATACTGTGTGGTCCAGGATGGAAGCACCCCACTGGGGGTTGAATAAAAAGAGATTCCAGAGAGAGAAAAAATACTCTTGCAACAACACTAACACTTGCCCATGCCTCTGCCTGAAGCCATGTTGAGATAGAAGGCCCCAAAGTACTCCAAACAGGTGGGGGAATTGTCCTTGGGATCAGCTAGACACAGAAGCAGCAGCCTGCTGGTGGCGGTCCTCCTATGGGCTCCAGGCATCCCTTCCAGTGCAGACTTCTAAGATAATGTGATCCCAGACCAGTTCCTAAGGATAAGAGGTTTGGTGTCAGGAAAGGTGGTACTCAAGAGATAAAAACATCATCAGAGGTGTGATGCATGTTTCATAATCTCCTAACTCCAGTAATTGAATCCTAATGCCAATGATTGCTCCTCCACTGGCCTGGCACCTTAGCTGCCTGGATGAGGAAGGTTGGGATGGTGTGGAGAAACAGAACTTGCTTTGTGTAACATCCTTGAAGAGGGAAGGACAAACAATCTGCAGAGCAATCTCCTTTTTGGTGCTCCACCAGCCCAATGTGATGACGTGCCTAAACACAGCGCACAGGGTGCCCTGCTGTGCTGGAAACACATAATCTGATGGGTGTTCACAGTCTGATTTCTCTTCCAGTTTTCTTCCCACCAGGCACAAGCTGGAAGTGTCTCTGCTACATATCTACCAGGGAATGGGCACTCTCTGCTCCTCAAGGGCCCCTTGTGCCCCTTGCATGCAGCAGCCAGCCTATGGCACCCAGCCCCTTCTTTCTGGTTGCCCAGTCACTGCCTTTGAAATTAGTATGACATGTAGATATATATATATATATAAAGCTGAATAAAATTGTCATATTACAGACATGCTCTGAGATCTTGAGAAAGAAGGTGGAAGACCAAGTTTTAATAATAAAGCAAGGGATATAAATAATTAAGCAGCAATCTAGCTGTTTCTTGACATCTTGTTGGGTGGTGCTACATTGCTGTCTGCTGCAGAAGTCTAGAGTGGGACTCCACAGTATGTTCAGCTGCCTGATCCTAGCATCTCAGCCACAGCACAGCTTTAATGAAAATGCCCTTTCAAAGTGAACGTGCAAATTGAACCAAGCTTCTGAGAGGAGCCAGGCCAAAGGCATTGCTCCACAGCACAAGTTGCATCGCATAATTCCTGTCAAGTCATTGCCTTCCTCCTCCCCATCTGCTTCCCCACGCCCTCCTCCCCTGTCCTCTGCACACCCTGTCCTCTCACAGCAGCAGAGTCCCCAGCACATCCCAGCCTTCCACCCTGAGGGCTTCTATATGCAATGCTCATTTGATTATTATGTATGTGACCTCTCATGTCCTCGAGCTATTCATGTGCTTTGGCTGAAGGGTAGGCTCAAGAGGGAGTTTCTGCCAGACATCTGTGACCTTTCCTGTGGCCTGAGCTTTCAGGCATTAAAAAGCAAAGCATCCTTTGCTAATGAGCTGGTCCTGGGCTGGAAGAACAAGTCATCTCTATTCCTGCCTGCCCCCTCCCTCAGCCTTCACCAACAGCAGCTGGAGCTGTGCCGAGTGGGTAGGTGTTAACAGTGCCACAGAGCAAGGGCTGGTGTAGATCCCAGGCCAAATTGCCACTCAGAAAGGCTTTTTTTCCTCTCCTGTCATAGTTAATGCCTCTTGGCCCTTCCAAAACAGAATGTCTGGGATGTCAAGGCACCTTTGTGTAGCTTTGAGACACAGGAGGCAAGAGAATGGGGCTGGCAACAGGGGTTTGTCCTGCGGAAGGACTAAAATACCTCATCGTTGTGACTCTTCTTGAGGGTTTTACACTAATGTAAACAACTTCAGCTCTTCCAGAAGTGAATGCAAGTAACGGAGACCTTTGAGGATGCTGAAAGTCGTTTATGAAGGAGAATGAGTCACTCTGTGCTTTGTGGCATCCCAAACTATGTTGTAGTCCCATATGTCCATAAATCTCCCAGTCCAGCACTGCAGGCATATCTGCTGATGTCCTTTGTAGACCTGAAGTAAACAATAGCCATTCACCAGTAAATCCCCAAAGATCTTCCAAAACGAGAAATTAAGTAACTTACTCCCCAAACATAGCAACTGTCATGCAAGACCCTTGTAATGATTGCACAAGGATGCCAATGTCAAGGAGAGCAAAAGCTACATGGAGTGTGATGGTGAAAGGATCCAAATGAAATACACAGCGCGGGTCTTTACTGACACACATTATCCCACCACACATCCCTGACCTCTCCTGTTTGTCAAAGATTGTTTTTCAGCCTCCTGTAAAAATGCAGCTTCAGTAGTCAGAGTGTGGTGTGGACCAGAAGGACAATCATATTTTCTCTCCTGACAACAGTAGGTGCCAGCCACATAACCTATCTATCCCTAGGATTTAAGAGGAACAGATGGGACCCAAGGCAGATCTGCAGGTGTACATCAAGATAGTAAGAGAGGTCTCAAGGGGAGAGGGCACTTCTTAATCAGTCTGTAGAAGGAATAGTTACATCCCAGAAAGGTATTAGCATTCCATGGCCTTTCTGGAAACTGCACCTCAGCCCATCACTCTGATCACCATACCACTTGCACACCCCATGCAGCACTGTAACCAGAGAACTGTGAAGGGGATGCTGCAGCACTTCTTGCAGTGCAGGAAGATAATGTATTTGAATTTTCCAGCTGCTGAGAGCCAAGTGTACCTCCTTCCTCCGCTTTGCTGTCAACACTTAGGAAATGGCTTGATTTAAGTCATTACTGGAATGTCTGTTTTATCTTTGACATGATGTTCCAAGCTGATAACTCTGAAGTGTAAATTCAAACTGTAACTGCTCAGTAATGGCAATTCATGACCAAGGAATGATCCAGATGGAGGGCAAGAAGGCCTAGTTGCAGAACAGGTCAAACTGTCTGGGAGCAAAAATGCCAGAAACTTCTGGTGGAAGGATGCTGTTCAATGCATTGTTCATATTATCTTTTCATACTTAAGCCTAAACTTGTGTTTAATTCAAGGGGTAAAGTAAAAATTCCCCAACTGGGGACAGGGATTTTTGGGTTCCCCAATATTGAAGACAAAACTTAGCCGTCCTAGAAAAGAGTGTACACTGTTGAACTAGCTGTCCTGAAGATTTCTCTGTCGTTCAAGGGTGTTAGAGTGCACTGGTAGATGTGGCATTCATGTTGCAAAGGCATGTGCAGAAAATAAAGCATACTGAAGTACTACCGAGTCAATGACTGCAGTGCTCTGTGCTGAGTGCATGGTTAAGGTGCCTGATCCTCTGCCCCAGCTGTAGTATCTGTCAGCTTTGATCCTTCAATAGTGCTTCAGTTTTTCTTTAGGAGATATCAGTCCATGTGATGGAGAACTGTTTCAAGAATGGTTGCAAATTTGTTCCCCAGAGATCATCTGCCAAGTAAAAGGTGCCCTAAGGACTAGAGATCTTGAACGTTTGATGGAGGCTTAATCCATATTCTTTAGGTCAAGCCCCTCTCAGCACATCTGCAACATAAGCTCTTTGCTCATGTGCAAAATCCAACAACCTGGCCTTGAAATTCTGGCTGCTGAACAATCCCAAGCCACGTTCCTGGGGGAAGTGTAGGGAAAAGCCTATGGTTGCCAGGAAATGCCCCTTCTGCTTCCTCCCAGCCTTTTTTTTCCTCTTCGGTTTTCTTTAGCTGCTGGGTGAATCCATTTTATTAACAGCTCTTCATAAAACCTGGCAGCATTTGAAAGACTGCAATGTTTGCCTCTGAATATCAATAAGCAGACGCCTCTCCAGCCTAGGGAAGATATGAAGGAAGAAAGAGCGAAGCTCTGAGGATCAACGATCAATGCCAGCCTCACAGGGAGCCCAAGTTCAGGAGATTTGTTATTGAAATATTAACTGAATTCCCGCCCAGAATGGGCTGAGAGGGAGCGGAGCTGCCTGGCAGCTGAAGGATTGTGTGGTCGTGATGGCTGGTGGCACCCCCTGGACATCTTCCCCCACCCACCCACCCCTGATGCCAGCACTAGTATTCATGCAATGGAAAGGAACTGTCCTTTTCTTCCTATCCAGTCTGTTTTTGCAGGTGAAATGTTGGCAGAATTAGGACTGAAATGGCCCTTCATCTACATTGGAATAGAAGAATAGGTTAGGGCATGAATCTAGACAGTGGCCAGCTTGGTTTCAGGCTCCTGTTACTTGGGCTCAGATCCAAGAGCCTAGCAAGGTTCAGGAGGGCAGTAGTGGCATGGCAGAAATGGGGACAGGCAAGAATTCTTTACTGAATCAGTTTTGATGCAGTGTATGTTTGTTTGTTTTGTAGAGAATACTATTCTATCAAAATCCTTCACAAGAGCACATTAGTTCAATGAAATATTCATGGGAAAGCAGTTTCTTTGGTCCAGGAGCAAACTTTCATAGTGAGTGGCAGACCCACAATAACTCATTCCCTAGTGCTTGGGACAATGATGTAAGACTCAAGAGAGCTAATTTTTAATCCTCCAGAAAGGACAAGAGCACCGAGTTCCCTCCACATGGCAAACTCCCTGTACAAGATACTTGTTTTTTAGACTGGCTCACCAGCACATTGTTTTTGACCTGAGATCCCATCCTAGACATTGGCATTCTTCCCAGTTCAGGTCTGATGGAGACTTTCCAGCAAGACATTTCACTTTTGACAAAAATAAACAAACAAGGCTGGCAAAAATATTTTATTTAGTGAATTCCCTGATCAGCCTCTTGGCTTTCTCCATCCCATCCAAAATCTGCTTCTGTTCCTGCAAATAAAGCCTGCAGGCACCCTCCTTTGGCTAACTACAGAGCTGCTTGTGGCCGTGCTTCCAAATGGATAGAGCCACAGCAATTAGGCATCTGGTTCTTCAGAGTTGCTGGTACCCCTGGGCTCCTGGGTGTAGGGATGCCCAGATAAACCTCTCTGCAGAGGAATGATATGAGCGTAATCCTGAACTGCAGAGTCCACTTGAACAACAGGGAACAACAGCTTGGAGATGATGGAGAAGATCCCCTCAGGGGCAATCTCTTGCCTGGGGGATATCTCAGGGAGCAGCAAAGAAAATGTCTGTGCTTACCTCTCTGTGAATACTCACTGACTTGCAGCTGCTCTGGTGGTTTGAAGGGCTCTGGCAACAGAAGAAGGAGGCACTGATGACACACGAAGCACTGCTACAGTGGGATGGGTAGCCACAGGTGCCAGGCTAGTCCCCAGTGCCACAAAAAATTCTGTAGGGCTATTCCAGGTCATTTCATCTCAAACCAGCGTCTGCTCTCCCTGTGACAGAGAGGAAGGCTCGCAGAGCAAATGTTTGTCCCAGCTGTCCTTGTATCACCTGGAACGACCCCAGTGTCCCAGTTAGAGCAGCTCCAAGGCCACTTGTCTCTGCTGGAACGTGATACTGGTGGGGCACCATGGGGATGCGGAGCTTCTTGCTTTGCCTGTGTTATGAACACCACACTGCAGAAACACTGTCATACTGATGCTTCCTCCTTTCCAGATATTTGTTATCTTTGTTTGCATTTTCCTCATGTCCAACAATGAAAATCAATGCAGTCAGGTTTGCTCTTGCTGGAAGCTGCTGCTTCTTTCAGTCCCTTCTAGCTCCAAAGCATGGTTTCATATACAAGTGGAAAGACTTACTTCTCTATGGACAGCTGTCCACACTGGGATTTCACCTGAACATTGCAGAGACCTTTCTTGACATCCAAGGAGGAAACATAAAGATACTGAGAGCAATTTGGTGACACCTAAATGAACTAAGTTGGAAAGGGTGAACGTGCCAAAACACTGTAATTTAAAACTGCAAAATGTATCAGGGACGATCATGAAATGAAGAAGATAGATGTGGAAATATCTACTTGGCAACATAGAGAACACAGAATAGAAGAGAAAGTAGTAAATACTGTGAGAAGAATACCTCAAGCATGGTTAGCAAGGACTGGAATGTGAGCAGGACTGCAGACACACTTGGCTTTACAACCCTCAGTGATGGGCATAAGTCCTCTGTGCTTCCAGCTGCATTCAACACCTAGTGGAAGAGCTTCATCACTTCTTTCTTCCACCTTCTGCTGCTCCTGGGTCACCCAAGTGTGACAGTACAGCTAATGACAATATTTGGAGGGTCACTGATTTGAGGAACTGGACCAGACTTTCCTAAAATGGTCTCAAGTTATTATCTGTCTCCCCACCTGCACCAAAAAAGGAGACTATTAGCAGAGCTTAGACTATGTTTGGTTAAGGAGAGGCAGCAGTAGTGTTCTGCCTTTCCGTGCCCTCTCAAGGTTAGTCCTGCTCCTCATTCACGGCATGCACAGCTCAGAAATGCTGTCCACTCCAGCTGAGTCTGCTCTCCCACCAACAAAGCAGCCAGATCAATGCCTCGCACACTCAGGTGAGGGCTCTCCCTGCACAACATGGCTTCCCCCAATTTTTGGAACGGCTGAAGCATCCATGGCTGCAGATTTGCTGTGTTTTCCCCATTTCAAAGAGCAGCCAGCGTGAAGAAACATCAAAGGGGACTTTCCAGTCTACACTTCCTAAAACACAGCACTAGGCAACAGCAGATGGGAGCTGGCATTATTAAATATGCATAACCTCATGGATCACAAGGTAGCACTTAGCTATCCTCTAATTAAAAGGCAGCTGCTTCCTAATACAGTAGAAAAAGCCTGCTAGAAGACACTAGATTTTTCCCTGCGTGATGGCTGATGGATCAGGAGCCATGTGGCCCTTTTCTGCCCAGCTCAGAGAGGCCATCAGGGCCTTTAAACCTCCTGCAGTCTCTTTCCAGAAATGCTGAGGATCTCATATCAATACACACCAAGCAGGTAGACAGTTGTGATCTCACTTGATTTGCTCACCCAGCACTGAAAAGGTTAATGCTGAGAATAGATGGAAGCACTTCTGGCCATCCATGCTAGCTACAGAGCAGCTTTCTGCACAGAAGAGCTTCGAATGAATAAAAGAAATATTGTTGCACTGAGTCAGTCCCTCTAGCAGTGAGTTCTGTCTTCCCACTGGTTATTTTCATTAATTTATTACATTTGTATTCACAGAACATGCAAGCATCCCAGTCATGGTCCAAGATCTCACTATGCTGGGGTCTGAACAAATGAAACAGAAGACAGCTCCTTCCCCAAAGATCTTCAAGTACAGAAATAAGAGATGAGATGGTTGCAGCCAGCAAGCCACAGGGTGCAGGGAGATTGTCCCGGCCAGGACGGGGCTGCAGGTTGAATACATTTTGGTGAACTACTGTCAGATTGCATGCCAGCGTGATGTCAAAGGTGTCTTTTGCATCATGCCCTTTACATGGGATATGCAAACCCCAAGTGGGTCTTCAAAGTGATCTTCCTCTAGAGGACAAGTTCTGATCTGTGGGCTCAGCTGGGAGAGATGAGCCTTCCCCCAGCCCCAGCACCCCCCTTTTCCTCAGTGCGAAAAGCAGATGACAAAGGAGGTATTGCAGCAATTTCCAGGACATTAGCACCTGATTGCTGACCAGAGCCTGGGGGTGCTGCCCAGAGCATCTCCCCTTGCCCCGCACCAGAGAGTGTCTTGCAAAGGACAAGAGCAGGTATGAGAGCCTACAGGAGGGAACTGCACGCAGGTTCTCATGCTCGGTGCTATCCTCTATGGCACTGTGGGATCAAAGAGACACTGACTCACAGTCAGCAAGATGCAGATTGCATGTTAAGTGGCTGCATACAGCTCCCAAATGAAGCTTCCTCTTAACAAGAACGTAGTCATTAGGGATAAGCTAGTTATTTATGCTACAGAAGAACAGACATGATGCTGAGATAATATTCAAAGGTGCTTCCCATTCTAGCCATAATGAATCACGGCATTGTCCTGAGAGGGAGTGAGGAGCACTGTTTTGCCCCAGCTCTCAGCCCCCAGCTGAGAGCCTTTCCTGGTGGCTTGTGAAACTAACATGCCCCCCCCGACCTCTTCCACCAGCTGTGAAAATGCCTAAAGACCAGGCATGGGAAGGGTAGGGAGAGGGAAAGGGAGGGAAAAAGCAAAAGCAAAAAAAAAAAAAAAAAAAAAAAAAAAACCACACATTTGGGTCTTATATATTTTTAATGCAAAAAATTAAAAAGCAAACAAACCCTGGATCTATTTCAAAGCCAATGGGATGAAAAGAATTTGCAGTATAAATATAGTAGGCCTTTTTCCTTGCCTTTCTATTTATACCATTTCAGTTAAATCAAGGGATAAATTCTGCCCGGTATCTCCCAGCGTTATAGAGGCTTCACGGGTAATCACAGGCACCCAGGAGCGTGTGCGGTACTTAAGGTAAAGCAAAGCTAAAAGCTTTGCACGAGCAAGGCCTGAGCTTGTTAGCAGATCTTAGACACGAACACTGCAGAGAGGGCTACAGTGATTTCTGCATAATCCCTCCCAAGGATGTGAGCTACTAAATCTTCAAATATTTGTCAAAAGTAAACAAGGAAAAAAGGGTTATTTAAGATGAAATAATGCACAGAAATGAGCCATCCTGGAATGAACTTAAGGAAGAGGAAACATAAGCTGAAGCGTGTCGTAGAATCTGCTGGAGAGATCAACTCTGGGGAGCAAGGCTGGGATCTCAGCACACAGCAGTCAGCCCTGATGGGGATCCCACATGGAATACGTTAGGTTTCTCTGGTAGCTCCTGTGAGGACCACTGGAGTCCCCTCCCTGTGCACATGGGGGTGATGTTAGCCTGGGCAGAAGATGTAAGATGAGAAGCCTCCCTGTTCACAGCTTCACAGTTCAGAGGGGTTGGCCAGATAAGCAAAAAAAGGATTAAGCTGTGTAGGCATAGAGCAAGGCACAGGGAGATGAAGCCCTTGGGACATCATGTCACCATCTTCGGGCGAGAGGGAACAGTGCCAAATTCCCAGATCAAAGCATCTTTCTGACTGTCTACATCCTGATGCACACCCCCTTGCTGTGCACATGTAGGTGAGCTTGCACATCTCCATCTCCACCAGGTTCCCCAACCCCCGACCAGAAAGCTAGATTTCAAGCACTGCTCTCCCAGCAGTAATCCAGGATGCATCCTATGTGTCCTGACCAGTTTCCCTGCACCCAGAGATAGGAGAAAAGATGTGAAATTTATGAGTAACCTTTTTGTTTTTCTCCTGTGAACTGTTTTCAACATTTAGAAATCATTTGAATATTATGCAAATTGAAGTGACTTGGCTTCCAAATATCATGAAAAATGCCCACTCCGGCAGTCTGTGCCATATGGAAATTACCTCTGCTGAGATGTTGTGAAATAAATCACCATTAAGGGAAGGATGGATTGGCCAAAAGTGAACAGCTGACATGCAGGAAACTAAGTTTGTGTTAACTCGTTTGGTCTGCAGGTTGCCAGGTCCGCCAGGAGAGATCCAGCTCTGGGGGGAGGATGGGTGCTGACACCAGGCAGGGGCAGCAGGTTGCCTCTGGGCTTCCTAAACTGCCAGTCTGAAGGCAGGTCAAGGGAAGCTGCTGGTTCACTTACGTTTTAGCAAACCATATACTTCTGCATATGATACTTAGGAAATAATTTGTTTGGAACTGCTACATGAGTTGTAGCCTGACTGGGCAAGTCAGTCTCCTCTGACAGCAGAGATGGTGATGGTTTAACTGGAGTCCAACGCCACAAGCACAGATGATGATTGTTGTCAGCTGTGCACCATCCATCCATCCACAATGGCAAACTGGCAGGGAGATGTTGCCCATGCACATTGCATGGGCAGGATAAATGAGACCTAGGAGGGAGGATACAGATATAAATGATAATAGCTATGGGGAGACTGGGAGAGGGATGCATGGTGCCCCAGTGAGCATGAATCAAGGCAGGAGCAGGAGAAATGAGCCTGCTCTTGGTGCAGCTGCTTCCTAATACAATGGGGAAAAAATGGTAGAAGACACTAGATTTTCCCTACATGAGGCCTGACAGAAGAAGAGCCCAGTGGTCCTTTCCCATGGAAAGAGACAGGGGATTGTCCCACAGGGCTCACCGGATACTGGGCAGGGCCTGGAGTGGGATGTGGTGAAGTACAGAGCATCTGAGACCCCTCATCTGCTTATTTTTGTCAGAGGAAATAAATTTATCCCTTTAGCCCCTCTGGATTCAAAGTAAGTATTCTAGGTATAATTTACCACAGAACTAATTAACTCCCTCTGTTCCATAGGTTCATTAAGGAGATTTTTCCCTGAATCATAAATACTTGAGTTTTTTAGGTACAGGTGAAAACTTTGTTATTTATACACATGGGACAGAATCACCAGCTTGGTCTGCACTTGGCAAATGAACTGTTCGGGAAAATGTGCCCAAAGGGATGAAGTTTTCTCAGCAGGTATTGTAGAGACACTGAATCCAGGTAAGAGGAAGGAGGTCTGGGACCAGTGCTGCTTTCAAAGAGAAGAGAGATTTGGATGGACAGATCCCCTTCAGGGATTATCTATCCCTTGGAAGAACCTCTAGTAAAAACATCTCCTGGTAGCAGAAAACTGGGAACTCATCAGACAAGTGATGGATGGGAAGGTTTGTTGGCATCCCGTCCCAAACCTAGAAGCCATGCAATGCTGTCACCAATGCCAGTGCCCCAAAAGTAACTGGATGTATGAAAATAGAGGTGGAGCAGTGAGCAGGGCTCAAAGACTCAGGAGGCTGATTAGCAGCAGTGGGTGAGCCAGGGTGCCCCACAGATGCTGTCCCTGGCCTCAGTGCCCCCACTGAGGCCCAAGTGCACTGGGAATTCCTCATAGCTATAGGCAGCACTGCAAGATTTTTCTCTTGGGCAGCAAAGCTGTTTGAAGTTGGTAAGTGCTCAGTAAGTGCTGAGGATTATCAGGCAGGTATTTCTGTGCTCATTTGGTAATGAAAAGATTTGCATTCCCCTGTAACTGGAAGCCCCTTTGATGCACAGGACAACACCAACTCTCTGCTTCATTAAATCCCATTATTAACATCCCCCTGCTCTGTTTAGCAGCTGATTTGGATTGAAATTCAGCCTGCCCAAACAATCACAGGAACCAAACTCTCTCCCCCTGCCCCCCCACCCCCCCCCCCCACCCCCCCCCCAACGCCTCCACATTGTGAGCTGGGTTTTCTGCAGTCAGCAGTCCGAGGCAGGGCAGAAGCCTCCCTGGAGAGCACACCTAGACAGATGCCCTTTTTTTTTTTTTTTTTTTTTTTTTTTTCCTCTAACAAGCAGCAGGACGCTAAGTTGACTGCAGGCAGTGAATCAGAAATTGTAATTCTGTTGCTCTTCATCCTGTGGGAATTCTCCTCCCTCCTGACACTGGCTGGGTGAAAACAGCCCTTCCCAACTCCACCATGATCCAGGAGTCATGGCAAAATAAAGGGTTAGGGAAATGCAAGAGGAGAGGGGCTCTGGAGTCTATTTTCTCTCCCTTTTATGTTTCCACAATACCCAGCAAGCAATACTGCCTTTAAGGCAGAGTTTCTGATGCACTGGGAAGAGGAAAGGTTTATTTTGAGGTTTCCAGCCATTGTGTAAAATTCAAATCTCATTCAATAGCAGCTGGCTGGCTGAAGTATTAATGGATTTTGCTGTGAGGCTCTCTCGTGCCCCTCACTGCCTTTCCCTGTGCACAATGAGTGGGACCACAGTATTTTGCCATCATTTCTGAGCAGACCCCAGAATTTCTCGTGCTCTACTATGCCCTGTTCCTCTCACCAGCCAGTTCCTCTCTTGTCCTCTACTTCTCACTTTTGCAATGAATACCAGCCTACAGTGCTGTACCTTCTCTGTCCTTTTCTGTTGCCCATCTAATGTGGCATCTCCATATATCATTTCCCATTTTATCTGGAAAGAAAAGTCTTGATTTTTCCTCTGTATGTCAACTTCCCACATTGCTCCCAGCCTGTCAGACAGGGCCTTCAAACCTATTTTACTACAATGCTCGCCAGTACAGAGCCTGACCTGATTGTCAAGTCAAAGACCAAGTAATCCAGAAAAGGCAATAAAACAAGTCATTTTCCAATAACTCATGAAACCATCGATGGAGCTTACACCGCAGCTGTATCATCTTCACCTGCCTCACTCACTTCCTCCCCTTGCTCACTGACTTGTGCATTACAGCTCCTTGGGGATGGAGCTCAAGAGCTGCTGGAGCACCGGGTGAGGCCCTATGGCTGTCCATGAACGGCTGAGCATGCGCCAAACACGTAGTTGTATGCTCACACGGTTCCTTTGGGTTCTCAGGCAGTATCAACTTTAAAGAAAAATACAGCCTGAAGAGGGAAATAAAATTGGGGAAATCTTGCTTTTAGGGCTGGCTGAGTGATGAGTTTCCTCTGAATGAAAATGTCAGTGGAAAGTGATTTTAATGTTTCCCTTAGCATTTTCTTTTCTTCATTAAAAAAAAATAAAAAGGGGGGTTTATCTGAAATGCCTTTGTTAAAAGTTCAACACAATCTGCACAAGGAGAAACTTTTCAAAAATAAAAAGTAGTTTAGTAAAAATATTCAATTCTCCATCAAAATATAGCTTAAATGGAGAAATATTAACCAGCTGTAACAATATCGGATCAGTAGGGAAATAGCTGCAGATAGAATCTTATTTCTCAGGGCTGACTTTTCATCAAAACTCTCAAGTTTTCCTGCCTAAAAATTTCAATTGAAAATGTGATTTTTTATCCCCACAGGAATTGGGTACTTTCTGAAATCAATTTGGTTTAGTCAAGAATCAAACTTTCCATCCAGAAACAGGCTGGGCGTAAAATGCTTGCCTTTCTCTCCCCATTGCAAGTGATACCCTCCTCCCCTTCCCCCATATTCCTCTTCTGCACATCACAGAAATTGCTGTTGAATTTGTTCTGAAATACTCATAGTCCCTGAAGAGGTCATTAAGTACTTCTTGGTCTTTATTCCCTCCTAGCTGTTTTTTTCTTTTCTTTTTTTTTTTTTTCCATTTTTCTCCATCTCTCTCTCTCTCTCCTTTTCTGAGCATGATAAAAGTCTTACCTGGGTAGACTGCAGTTGGTGCATAGACTTTCCACATTTACTGGGACTTGGAGCTACAATCACTATAGTGGTCTCCCTCAAACATTAATTGTTATCAAATTTGTTGCATATTAATGGAACAGGCCTGAAGGAACAGTTTTTGCTATAAATCTTTGGGCAGTGTTCTGCGTACAGAATAATTGATGGCATGTTATAAATGTTTGATTTGCATGATGTTGTAGTGGTGCATTACAACAAATGAGCTATTCTGGTTATTCCAAGGGAATGCCTGTTAAGCACCAGACCTCTTTATACCATCCCGTTTCCTATGGACACCATCATGAGAGCTTTAGGTTTAAGGCTTTTCAGAGGTTTCCTTTCTCCTTGCAACTGTGTCTGTCCCAATTCTCATAATACCCAGGATGTGTTCCCAGGACACCAAAGCAATGGACAAAGATGTCCTTAATGGGCCCTATGAAGAATTCACATGGATGCTCCACATGCAGCCTTTCAGGTTTCCTTATGATCAAAGGAACTGCTTGCTCATTTCTTAATGTGACTTTTTTTTTTTTTTTTTTTTCCTGAGAGTACAATCATCCCCATTCCCACTTTGTGGTGAAAGGGAGGTGGAGGAGGCTGAGGAAAATGCTGACACTGTTGTGCTGTCACCAAAGGTTTTATACAAAGCCTTGTCAAAGACAAACATCTGGCCAGCTGGGAGCCCCTTGCCCTTTGTAGAGTGCCCTGACCTCAGGCTTTGCATATGGGCACTCCAATACGAACTTATAATCAGAGAATTAAGTGTCGCATGAGCAAAAAGCAAATAGCAAATGCTCATTTCGTGAGATCTTAGAAGCACTGGAGAGGTGGATTCATATAAAAGATAATGAACCATGGTATATTTGTTACAAAGCTAAGCAGCTAATCTGACATCCTCACGAAGCGACTGCTGTGTTTGCTACTGCAGCTGCCTGGGTAATGTGCTGTGTTTGCTAATGAGGTTCTGTATCAGGGTATTTACCAGGAGTCCATTCAGCACAAGCTCAATTTACAATGAGTGACAGACCCTGCAAGACCCTGACTACTCTTACAAGTAAGCAGCAGTAGTGTCACTGTGCGGTGTCATGTGCCCCAGCCATGCACCTCTTCTGCAGTGCTACGCGGCACACAGAGACAACAGCAGTTGAACATCTTGGCACCTTAGTGCTGGGGGTTTGCCCATGCCCTCTGGGTCTGATTGCACTGATTTCTCTGAGCTGGAGCACCATCCTTTGGGAAATTGCCATTTCCATGTGACCATCACCTCCCACCCCAGTTGCAATACGCTGGGGCTATAAAACAGATATGTCTGTATCTCTGGTCTGTG
Organism: Anser cygnoides; assembly: GCF_040182565.1. NCBI lineage: Eukaryota > Metazoa > Chordata > Aves > Anseriformes > Anatidae > Anser > Anser cygnoides. The sequence goes on from NC_089889.1 coordinate 14,725,544, forward strand.
GTGGTGGAGCTGAAGAGGGAACATGCCTAGTACCAGAAGAGTTGGATTTTGCTTGCTTTGCCTTTAAACTACACTGCCAAATTCATGCAGTCAAATCGCAGACAGGGTATTTCCAGTCTGCATGGGCTATTATCGGCAATTTGTGCCAATCCTGCCCCAAGAACTCCCCTACTCCACAAACCGCCATCATTGTGAAGCTGCAGAAACCTCCTCCCTCAGTGAGAGCTGATCTGTATCTCTGTTCATTCTAGCTGTGCTTTCCTAAACTTTTTTTTTTTTTTTTTAATTTTACTATAGTCTTCTTGAAATGAGACAACCAGAAAAGCACACAGCATTCAGCATCCAGAGTACAAATGCCCCTGGGTGTTTATCCTCTTCTGGTGCTTATTCCTTGTGCTCACCATGTGCTCTTCTCCTTGTGCTGATCAGTGTGCTAATGCCTTCAGAGTAATGTCAAGCTCTTTTCCTTGACCAGCAAGAGTTTATTTAGAGCCCACCATTGTACTAATGCAGAAAGGACTGATTTTCCCATGTTCTTTCTTTTGCCTTTTTCAACACTGGTATATGCTATGTAGCTCACAGCCCTTCTGTACGGCCAAATACTGCTTCGTTTCTTCACAGTCAGTTTCAGACTTGACTGTTCTGAGTAATAGTACATTTTATGCAAATACTGTCTCCTCTTGATTTACTTCCTTTTCAGGTAGTTTAGGAACATCATACAACCCAAATCTCAGCACAGACCTTTGGGGAACTCTACCGGCAAACCAGTTTCATTTATTCCTGCTCTTTATTCCTCTCCTTTAACCTATCATATGCTCCCACTTATGCCAAGGCAACCAGTTCTTGAGGAACTTCTAATGAGAGAGCAGGTAAAATGCATTTGGGAAATACATGTGCAGTACATCAAGCTGGATCACCCTTCTCTACATGCTTGTCGGTTCCTTCAAAGAGCTCTGATGAATGTCTGAAGCATTTCTTCCCACTGTACATCTATGACTACTAATTTATTCTTCACTACAGCTTTTGCCAATTTTCCCAGTGCAGAAGTCAGACTTACTACTCTGTGCTTCCTCACATTCCCCTGGAGTTTGTTTTAAAATTTGGCATCTCATTTGCCATCTCCTATTCCTTTGGCACTGAGGCTAATTTAAGTGATAGCTTACAAGCCACGGTGAGCAATTCAGCAATTTCATATCTGAGCTCCTTTACAGTGCTTGTGTGAATACACTGGTGGTTTGTCATTATTCACTTAATCAATTCATTCTAAAATCCCCTTCACTGACACTTCAATGTGAGGTTGTTCTTCTGACTTGTCTCTCCCACTACCCAAATGCCCCAGTGGATGAATGTCTCCATATTCTAGTGCAAAAAACTAGGAGAGATTTTTACTACCTCTTTAGCTTCCGGAGCACTTCTTCACACTTTGGTCACCCGTTGGTTTCTCCACGTCTTCACCAGGTTTCCTCATGGCACCTCCTCATCAGGAATATTAACTACTGAAGGGTTGAACAGAACTGAGGAGAATCCGAGAAGGCTTTGCCTTTTTCTACTCCTTTTTTTTTTTTTTTCCACATGAGGCCAAACAATAGGATGTCCCAATGAGGAGCCATATGATAATAATTCCTTCAAGCTGGCCTTTGCAGTCAGATGGGACAGCCTCAATCAGCCATGCATGGAAGAAGCAGGCTATATCATCTGCCTAGACTTCCCAACAGTCCCTGGTGACCAGGCTTGGAAATGAAGCATATGGCAGACAGGATCTTTTAAAAAAGTTTAAGGAGCCCTCTGTAGTTGTTTTTCAGTTTTATTGTTGGTTTGGTTTGGTTTAGTTTGGTTCATTGTTTTTTGTTTGTTTGTTTGTTTCATAAATTCATAAAAACCTGGGAGGGAAAATGTAATTCTTCCTCTTGTGTGACCTGTTCCCTATGGCATCCCTCCTGTGACTAGTCCCTTCCAGCGGAGGGAAGGAAAATGTCTACCCAAAACAGACATTTTTCTGGCCTCAAAATAATATGTATGTCACGTTCAGATCCAGCTCAGCTGAGGGACAATGAGGGAGGGAGTGAAAAGTGAGTGCAGTTTCTAAGCACTGTTTATGCAACCTAATCTCCCTGATGCCACAACACACTTGGCCCTTTTCTCCTTCATCGTTATTTCCAAAAAGGACCAAAATCCTTCTTCAAGGGCTTGGAGAACTTCTCCCTCTATCAGACTACATTTAAAACACAACTCTGGGCTCCTTTTCTGTTTAGGGCCATGTCTTTCTAGTGTATGAAAGCCTGTAACCCATCAATAAACAGTATTAGAGGAGCTTTCTGCACCTGTTTATGAGCACTAAGGGGAAACGAGCACTGATCATTGCTTGCTGATGGCGATGTCATGCTCTATTCCACATGAGCCCCTAAGACCTGGGTGCTGAGCACAATGCACAAACACATGGCTTGCACTGGCAGGGGCAGGGAACTGCAAGAACCACACCGCACTGGCATCACACAGATAGCTGTTACTCAAGCTCCTCATTAACATTTGATGAAAAGAAGTGCTTACTGAATTGTAACTGAAAAGAAACCACCTGGACTGTTAAAGCTGCTGTCCTGAGCCTTCAGCCTTCTGGATTTCCAAGGATGCCAGGCTGAAAAGGTTGCAGCAGCAGAGATACGGGAGGGGAGAATGTCCCCCTTGCAATCACAAGGAAGTGCAAGCACACACACATACATACACACTAACACACTTCTGGATATGCCTGTTCTAAAAACCTAGGAGCTTGTGGAAATCCCTGCAGGACGATGGCAGCACCATGCAGAAACCTGTCTTCACACTGATGCACAGCTACCAGGATGCCGTTGGTGGAAATTGCAGTCTGAAGCATGACCATAAAAGCTGTATCTAAACCTTCCCGCGGCAGAGCTGCAAAACAGGGACATGTTTTACAGTGCTCACTAAAGGATGCTGCTTTCACCCAAAATATCAGTTGGTCATGCACACAGGTCACAGAGCTGAAACACAGAGTCCTAACACTGGGGGGTCAAGGTGTGATACAGCCCCAGCTGGAGGTATTAGAGCATTTGCTACTCTGTGGGTAAGCGCAGCTTTTTGGCTTTGCTGGTTTTGGCTCGGAAGGGTAAGAAGTGCCTTTTTGCAGGGGACAAGGGACACCACAGAACAGTGCATAGGAACACGTGCACTGGTGGTCAGTGTCCTCCACTCCTGGGCTTTCAAAGTGGTGACTTTTGCTATCATGTCAAGTTATTTATGGGGATAAGCCCCCCTTTCTGAGTTAAACCCCCACCCAGCCTTTGTCCAAATTTGACATCCTCAGCTTAATAAAAGAAATAGTCAGAGCTTTAAATGATGCCCCAGCAGAGTGAGAACCTTCACACAAATTCCAAAATGTCACTTTGGAAGTTAGCACTTCATCTTTTTTAGCTGTGAAGGGTAAAGATCCTCCTCAATGCAAATTAGCACTGCAGCAAAGATGCCAAACCTTCCTTTCCTCCCCCAGTCATGGTAAGATTCAAGATTGCTGCATGATTAAGCCCTGGCAGGTTTCCCTTCCCTCCTTTTTCTAAAACAAACATTAAATTATGAAAATAAATGTAAAAAAATCCCTTATGCTACTGAAATCTGGATGTTATGGATCAAATGGACTGAAATCAGAATACAGAAAATCAAAAGGTTACAGAGAAATATCAGCTCTTCATCCTTCATTTCACAGACTATAAATCAGTAGTAAATGGTTGCATTAAGAAGGCAGAATATTAGAGAGGAAATTGGCTGAAATTTTATAGGAATACTTTTATTCAGTGAAAATGTAAATGCATCAACAACAAAATGCTTTTCAAATCCACATTTGTTTTACAGCTTGTGCATTTATTAAAGACACTTGGGCAATGTTATATTCTTTGGTTTCCAATAAATGTGTTTTTTATAGTTTTGGGTTAATTAAAAAAAAAAAAAGAAAAAGGATGTTTCATTTTAAAATCAAAATGTTTGGATGTTTTGGGGTTGTCAAACGAATTTTGACTTTACCCAAAACAAATTTATATCTGAGTTTCTGTTTTTCCAAAATTTCCAGTTTCAGTTCTCTGTAGCCTTGAAGAAAATTCTCTGATTCTGTGAAAAAAATGGGTTTATACATAAGCTAGGAGAGAGTTAAAGTTTCTAATAGAACCACTCCCATTGCATTTTCTAGCTCTTAAATTTATATCCTAAATCTGGGGAGCTTTTAACTTTTATTGCTACATTCTATTTTGGTAAATATTTAGTCAGCAAATTAATCAGAATTCCTTTTTCTTCCTTCCCTTCTTCCTTTCAAGTGTAAAGTCCTTTCGTGATGAAGTCTGGAGAAGTTGGTGCTGGTAACTGAAGGACACAAGTAGGGACATTCTCCATACCTACTTAGTCCTGCTAAAAGCCGTTGCCACACTGGGGAATTGTCCATCATTTAATATTTTGGGCCATGTGGTGGTTGTATCTCTACATTGCTCTAGCTACATTCCTGGTATGTTAGTTTTGCTTGTTTGTTTGTTTTGTTTTTTTCCCAAATATACTTAATATCTTCATGTGCTTGGGATGATTGTGATGGACCAGCCCTCTGCTGGGATGTCTTTGAGGAAGCCCTTCTCCTGAGATCCTCAAGTGTGAAGGAAATTTCCAGTAGAAAACGGGAGAAATCACGTGTCTATAAGAATGAAGCCAAATTCCTTTAGTGCTGAAGGACATGGAAGGGGATGGACACACTGCTAGCCAAAAGTACGTGTAAACACCATGCTATGCATGGTGATGAAGAACTCTGCAGCCGTTGAGTCCTGCAGGGAGATGTGAGTCCATTGTGAGGAGCAATGGGCATCATCACTGGCACTACTCGCAGCAACTCCTGCCTCTCTCCTGTGTCACTCTCTTCTTGGGTAGGTAGAAAAGGTCCCTGCCTAGGGAAGACAGTCCCCAGTATGTCTCTTTGAAGTACAATATGAATCCCATCTCTTCTTGCGAGTCTTCTCTCAAATATTCATGTCAAGGATTCAGCTCATCAGCCACCCAGTGGCAGAGGATGAAGAGGAGCTTCCAGACCATGCATAAAAGTGGGCTCTATTTTAGGGCTATGGCTGTCCAGTGACATTGCAAACCAGGGCACACAGATCTAAGTTCCTGTGTCACAGGTGGTACGTGCTGGTGTGACCTGGAGCATCCCGCTGCTTCATGGGCCTCAGCTTCCCCTGTGCACAATAGGGACTGAAGTACAGCCCATGGAAAGGTGAGTTTGTGACCTGTGTAGTTGGCACTATGAACATCTGCCTTCCTGAATCAGTTTTCCTCCCTCAGAGTCTCCAGCTGCTCTGATTTCTTCCTTCTTGTCTATTTTTCCAAACTCAGTACTTAAAGGGGACTCTGGGAAAGCAGCATTACCCAGCGGACTGGGAGACAGCTCTCCTGTACAGCAGTTTCCAAAATGCCAGAGCATTTGGTGAGGTGGGCATAATCCCAGTGCATTGACTGACCTTAATGGACATGTCTCAAGGCTGGGGAAGCATCGTAAAGCAAGGCTGAAATAGGTGAATATTACTACCTGAGAAAAAATCTGCAGCCTTTTCCAAACAAGGATGCTGGAGTCGTGAGGAGATGCAGGTATAAAGCTATTGTGAGTGTAACATTGACACTGGAGCTGCAGAAGATGCTGTCTGTGGTCAGGAGTGAAGCACCCAGGCACATGTGTGTGTAAATCATATCCCCTCGCACCTGCACCCAGGGGCAGGGCACCCACCAGTGCTGTTCCAGTCCTCTGCCCAGAGTCTCAGTGGTGTTTCAGGAGTAAAGCTGGAAACTAGGGAAGGAGCAAGGGAAGGAGGGATTTATCAGCCCAAATTTATACTTCTGCAGTCTAGACTCGTGCAGTCAAGCTAGAGAAAAAATACAGGTTTCAGCATGCAACTCACTGCTTTTGCCTACATAGATATCTCCCTGAAAGCAAGACTGATGGCTTTCTGGCAGACATGATTTCTCACTGTTGACCGTAATGGGGCTCTAGGTGATTACTCAGATAGAGACATCTCTGCTCTGTGTCACTGCTCAGGCAGATGAAGCTTGCTAGGGTCCCCATCACATTGACATCTGCTGTACACCAGAAGGGAGCTCTGCCTCACATGACTGATGGCTCAGCATACTAGTTGAGTTCAGCAGGATGAGGTCCTGTCCATTCTGCCCCATAGCACAGTATAGGTTGTGTCTGTCCAGCCCATAGCTATCTCTTAAGCCACAGGTATACTGGGTTTACATCCCAGCTCCAATACAAGGAAGGTGAGCAGCTAAGGAGTAAAATTCTCCCCACATCCCACCCTCAAGATAGATTAAAAACTACTCCCCTGAGATAAAACAATTCACCTCTTGTCAGAGAAAATGTTTCATTTGGTACTTTAACCCAATATGATCTGTTTCACTTTACCAAAAGTTCTGTAATGTTGTGGTTTTGGGTCAACCTCAAACAATTATTTTTTTTTCTTGATCACTGGCCAAATCAAGACAACAATTACTTGCATATCTCTGCTCATGACAATCAGACAAGGCAATCTTGCCCTCCATTTACAAAAACAGCAGAAGGAGGCAAAAGATCTGAGCCATCACTAACACATATGCAACATTGCCAGCTCCTGCCTTCCAGGGCCCAGAAAAACAAGTGATTTTACAGGAAGTGGTAAAGTTAATTATTTCTTGAGCTCCTTTCCCTGGAGCAGTGCGGGAGGGATGGAGCTGTGATTCAGAGAACGTACGTGGCTTGGAGATTCACAGAAGCATGTGCTCTGGTGCAGAAGTTAACAAAGAAAAACAAAATGCATCCGTAGCACAAGGCACTGTCGTCACTGATGTTTCCAGGAAAATGAGTGCAAGTGTAACCCTTGGAGTAGGCATGAGCTGAATGAGTGTCCTGCACCTCTCTCAAGGGCTGTTCCCAATTAGTTTTGTTACAGCGGTGATCTAATCAGGTCTGATTCTGGCCAGAAGCTGTTGATGATTGAATAGTTATCACTTCTTAGAGATGTCCGGCTGTTTTTTTTCTTAGTGCATGCACTGGAGGACAGCTGTGCTCTTGTTGCTGACATTTCTTTTAGTAAAAGAGTGCATGTAAATCAGAGAAATTCAGAAAACAGGAAGGAAATACGTTGCAGGTTCAGCATGGTAAATAATAAAATATTTCCAAAGCTGTTAGCTGCAGGTTCAAATCTTCTTTCCTTCCAGCCCTTTGTTTAAAGGGAAACACAGCTGCAGACTGCACAGATGATGCACTGCATCTGTTCGACCCACCTATCACCTGCAAAGCAATGACCAAGGACATATAGGCCAGGCAAGATGCTAGGGAACTGTATTTTCTTGTTGTCTGGTCGTTCTTGGGGTGATTTCTATTGTGGTTTCCATTATGTCCCTTTGGTGCAATTTCATTCTCCAGGGACAGAGACAACCTGTGGAAGCAAATTACCTCTCAGAGGAGGGGAATTGCACAGCTGTCTGCAGTAGAGCTGCAAGGCTGAGACGGCATTTCTGCCTTCCTTTTGTCCTTGACTTTTATATCTGGGATCGGGAGCTAATCCCTCATGACCTGTGGAGTGATGGTACTTCACAGCAGGCTGCACCCTGGGAGCAGGGAATATTGGGATTTGGAGCAAGAGAAGAATATCCATACAGGCCAGCCTGACCTCCCACACCACAAGGTCTCCCAATCTTCCTATTTCTGCTTGAAATGTGAACTTTGGGCTTAGCATTTCCTCCTTCTTAAAACCAACCAAAGAATTAGGGTCCCCTGAGGTAACAACCAAGGAAACATGGGACATGCCTCTGCGTGTAATGCAGGTGCACACATACTAAATTTCAGTCCTAGAATGCCATCCCAGGATGCTAGCTAACAATGCTGCTGTTTTGGACACTGCGGAACAACCCAAGCCTTGGTCCACAGGGCTCTGGATTTCTATGCAATATCCAGTGCTTCTGATGTTTAAACCACAAGGCCCAGCTGCAATGTACCTGATTCTTTTGTGGTTCTAACTACAAGTGCAGCACTTCTAAAATCTCTAATGTAATCATCAATTACAGTTCGTACAGCATTTTCAGGGTCAGTCTTCCATGCTTCAAGGCAGTGGGCAGAGGGTGGTAGGGAGCTCACTCTGATGGGTGGGTAGCCTTGGTGGAGCTTTGATACCTGTTATGGACAAAACCTCATCATCCATGAGCCATCTGGGATGTCACCACACCATGGGGGAAGCAAGTGACTGCTTTACCAGCTTCCTCATCAAGATGAGAGGAAGACTTTGATTCCTGTGTGCTTTGAGAAAGGAGCTTCTGGTTACTATATAATAGTGTTTTCCTCTGCTGCCCTTACGTTTTCTGTTCTCAGTGAAGTGTGGGTTTCGTCTGAGCTCTTGAGTCTTCCCTTGTCAAGTCACAAAGAACCTGGCCAGTTTACTTGCTGCTTCCCAGGCTTCTGGAAGATGACAGCGCCACACTACTATTGACAGCAAAGAATTTACACCCAGCCCTCGGTGCTGCAATCTGGTGCCTGAGATGCTCATAGGACACTCCTTTCTTTCTGTAATAAAGCCATCAGAGCCTCCATGTAGGCTTCCTCTGTTCTTCACCCAAACCAGGGTGGACAGGTCTGTTGTGTTTACCACCCTGCTGTGCAGGTGTGAGATTTGGATACTGTACAGAAAACATCCACCAGCTGGAGAAAAATGCACCAAAGGAATTTCTAGTTTTGCTCTGAATGCAATAGCAAGACTGGCTGCCCAGCAACAACATTTTGTAGTTTGCTGAGTGCATCGCCATTGAGGAATGATTAATGAAGGCCCAGCCACAATGGGACAGACACATGGCTTAGGTGGACAGAAAAATACCCCAGCAATTCCAAGAACTCTCTAAAAAAGTGCATGTCAGCCAGGTCTTTTGAATTACCACCTGCAAAAAGGGAACAATACAGGCACTACCTGGCTTGTGCAGAAACACCAGTCCTGGGAAAAATACAAGCACCTACCTCAAAAGGTGCAGCAGCAGGGCAGCACTGCTCTTTTCAGCTGCACGGGATCCACCTCAGCAACATCACTGCTAAATCAATCTCTTGGCATTAGTACTGCACTTGAATAGTATTTTAAACAAAACTCAATCCCATCAAGAAAGAAATAGGCTTTTTAGAAAAATACTTCCTGCAGAGGGAAGCAGAGGCTAATTGGTTTGCAGAAAGCCCCATAGCCAAGGCCAAGCACGACTTGCCCCTGATAGGTGAACCATGGGTCAAGCAGCAGCTATATGAAAAATCACAGAGGTTTATTACCCACCTTACGGGCTCCTCCTGCCTGGGGTTTGCCAGTGGAGACCATTGAATGAAGCAGTTGTACTTCCCAGTTACAAACTCATAACCAGAGGGGACTGTTATGTTGATCTGCTCCCATTCCCTGCTGATCGCAGAGCATTAGCCTTCCGGCCCTTGTTTTATGGCTACAGAAGAACAGATACTCCAGCAAGATGTTAAATCTTCACCTAAATACTGTATTTGCACAACATTCTCCAAGTTCAAAGGCCGTGAGATGAACTTTGTACTTTGTCAGGGGAGAGGGGAAACATCCTCTTTACCCTGGGAAGCAGGCCTTACTGCCCAGAAAAGAGACGGCACGCTCTGCACGCGAAATATTTACACTCTGGCCAGACCTCAGTTTCTAAATCTTCCCATTAAATGTGAACATAAAAGAAAGGCAGAAGGAAGGAAGAAAAATTAGAAGGTTCAGGGCATGAAACAAGACATTTTTGTTGGAAAAAAAAAAAAAGAGCAACTAGGTATTAATTCCCACAGAAGTTAAGAGAGGACTAAGGAAAGATTCTGCTGCTCATCAAGGTGAGAAGCTCTCACAGTGCTGAGGATTTTGTTAGGTGTGAGTTTTCACTGGAAAGGACTGCCACGGTGGGGAGGTTGGTTCCCCTAGGAAATGCTTGGATTCCTGGTCGGATCATGGAAATAATAGGTTGGCAAATAATCAGATAAGCTGGCTAATGTTCAGTTCCATTGATAGTGATACATTTTAGCCTTCAAGATCCAGGTGAAACCATCTCACAATCAGCAATAGTTTTCTGAGATTCTGACAGAGAGGGCAATATTGAAGATAGTGTTTTAAATATGAAATAAATATTAGATCCAGGCTACCAGAGCCGTTCATCTTAATTTCAATCCCTGGGGAAAAAAGAAAAAAAAAAGAAAAAAAAAAGGAGGGGGGGAGGGAATAAGCCAAGAAAACACCTGTAATCACATAGAAGATAATAAGATGAAGAGTAGTTAATAGTTCTTTTGAGAATGAATCAGGTGAAACCAAGGTATATACCACCCATTGTAAGTTAAAAGCAGTTCTGGCTGGGGAAGTGGCATGCGTTGTATTTTTGACATGGACAAGACATTTGCCATTGCCATACATGACAATACCATGACTCAGTCAGGTAAACTACTCTGAGAGAGTGAAAAAAATACTGGAAAGCCATTCTTCCCTACATGGTTGTGGATGTGACACTTTGAGGGCCCTTGCTGTGCCACCACAGAGAACCATGGAGGTCCATCAGGTCCAAGCCCATGGAGGCTCTACACCCCCGTTGTTTAAATGGCCAGGAGCATTTTGTGGTGTGCAGGGTGCACAGGGTGATGATATTCGTGCTGGGATTTTCTCATGCCTCATGATTTCCAATCACTTTCTCAGAAAAAAAAAAAAAAAAAGGTATTTTGGTGGCTTCCTTCTACCCATCTCTCCAAACACAAATAATGTGAGTATCACAAGCACGTTTAATTCACATGAATAATTTATGCAAAATAATAAGTTCCTGATACCAATAAACAGAATAAATACAACTCCCAGAGACCACATTACAAACATGAATTCATTTTTACACAGATATAAAACTGTTATGATCAAGTAAAAGGAGAAATAATCTCTATCAATAACATTTCCTTATTTCTTCATTGTTTTATTTGCACACTGCTAGATCTCTGTGTCGTGTACAATCCATCCAACTGTCCTGGGGATGCCTACAAAGCTATTCCAGCAGGTATTACATTAATCATTTCTCATCACCAGACAGACATTGTTGGAGGCTTTTCTTGTTTCACTTACAACATTAGATCACTTTTAGCAACAAGCAGAACCATCTAAACATATTTTTCCCTAAAGATGCTGAGACACAGTCATATTTGTAAAATAAGTATTCTCACCCTTAATTTCATACTGGCATTCACTGCACAAAGCATAAAATGCCATTATAGGACACCAGTGGCGTTTATGAATTCAGGAGTTAAAAATCGGGGAAAATACATTGTGTCATTGGGAGTTTGTTTCGATTTTTGCAGATATTTTTTTCCATCCAGGTCCAGATAATCTTTTCCCATTATTTCCCAGCTTCTACCATTTCATCATTCACTAAAAGATTTGGGAGTTCAACAGAAGCATTTTAATGTACTATCTACTTGGTACTGTTACATCTATGGCTGTATTCTGTGGACAACCCTAATATCCTTACCTTTCAGCTAACAATCCTTACCTTAAAAAATCCTTTACTAGGTAACTACTGTCCTTCCTCATTGTTTACTTGATTTTCTGAACCACTTAGGAGCTCTGAAAAGTAGAGACTGTGCTCCAATCACCTAAAATTCACATCCCTTCATATCTGACAGGAATCTGGGATGTCAGTAAATAGGTAAACATGCTGACTTTTTAATGCTGTGCAACTTTTTAGACTTCTACCCAAATATAGCTGGCTAGATTACAACAAGGACAATATTCAGCTACATTGATTTAGCAGCACAAATTAGCTCCCTCAGTGGGAATCTCTCTCATGTTCAGCATGGAAAACATCAGCTCCCTTTGGAGGGGAAACACCTACCTCTGCAACTCTTAATTGCAGCCGTTAATTGTCAGGCTGGAAGTGCTGGCTGGCTACAAATGAGAACTGTAAATGATGAAGAGAAGATGAAAGGAGAACAAAGCCAGTAGCCAAATGCGAAGCCAAGCGCTTTGAGGGACAAGACCTTGAGGATGGGCAGCCTGGGGACATAGCAGGTCCTGGCAGAAAGGCCAGTTGGAGGAGAACTGAGAAATGCATCAGATTGCATGTGGAAGAGCTGAGTATGGAGAGAAGAGAGAGTGTCAGCCTGGAGTGAGTGCAGAGCATCCCTGAAGCTGTGCTCCTTGGGCTTCCTGCACTTACACGCTTCCTTCTCTTCTCACACCTTCAAACTACAATATGCATCCAGTATTGGATTTGGTACAGATTGGGCATTCTGGGAAGATGAGGAAGCAGAAGTTGGTGGTTCAGCCCAGCTGGCTCAGATGCTGGAGGACCCAAGTGGTGAATGTATGGAGCTGCACATGGCTGGCTCTGCTTCACAGGGGGAGTGAAACGTATTTTCATGATGAAAGCTACTGTGCTACAGCAGGCTTGTACTAAAAAGAAAGACTGCCATAGCAATTAGGGAACGTACAGATCTTTGCCATGTTGTACAGGTACTGGGAATAAATTTAACTTGGTTCGTCTCCATTACCCGTCTGAGAAAATCTTCCAAAATGGCTCAGCAAAATAATTACATTAAAACTGCTAAGAAAACTAAGTGTCTGATTGTTTTCTCAATTACTGTATTTTCAGGAAAAAGAAAAAAGAAAAAGAAATCTCTTTAGAATTACTATCATGGGAAGATTCTGGTTCTCCACACAGTTTGTGATTTTTCCTCTCATTACATCTTTGTCCAGCTCAGAAAGAGCAAGAAAACCTTGGGCAGGTGGAAGAGATCTTATTTTAAAAAGGCAAAGATTTTGGTTTTGATTTTGTATTTGTTTCTTGTTCTTCTTGTTCTTCTAGTTCTTCTTGTTCTTGTTCTCCTTCTTCTTCTTCTTTTCTTCTGCTACTTCTTCTTTGGGGTTTTGGAGAGAAAGCCACTCTTGGAAAAAACACTATTTTTTCAACTACCATGAACTGGAAGCCAATATCCACTGGGCAGAAGCTGAGTTTTCTCCATTCTCACTGGCTTTTCAGCGACTGAAGAGAGGAAAAATCCACACTCTCAACACAGTGCACGTCCAAAATCTTGTAAAGAATTTCTGCTTCTCAAATATTTTGCTTTATAAAAGTGGAAAATGAATAAATAATTGAAAATTAGTGCCAGTCCTTGAAGAGCAATTTCCTTCATAGCAAAACTCTTTCCTGAAACATATATATATATAAATCAAAAGAAAAATAACAACAAAAATTTACATATTTTTGGAATTTTTCATGCTATTCCAATTATTACCATCTAAACAAACACTCTTGCTTCTGAGTATATGCCAAACCTAGTCAAATCCCCACATATTGTTTTTACCACATTGCTATGGCTCTGGATATAGATCTTTCCTGTCCTCTAACAAATCGAATGTAATTATTTAAATATTACAATGGCAATTTTCTTGGGAGAAGCATATTTAATGACCCACTTCAATGCAGAAAATACTTTCGTCTTAGACATTTGCTGATCTCACTGCTTTTCTTGACATGGTCAGTAGATATAGGTTTAACAGCTCCTGCCATGGATCTGTCCCATGCCAAAATGAAGACTTTATCTGGACAATGGTTTTGCTGTAAAGCCCTAGAAGCAAAACTGGAGGAAGCGTTGGTTCTTACAACACCTGACAGTATTTGCAGTTTGACCTTGAGTTCCTCTATGCTCACTTTGACACACTGCCTGAAAGCAGTACTTTTTATCTTAAAATAGGTACTAAGAAGGTCCATACACCTTGTCCTCTGGAAGTTCCTGATTCTCTGGGTTCCTCTGCAGAGGCCAGTTCAGGTTTGGGTAGCTGCCTTTAACTCCTCAGATTGTCAGCAGGATAACTGTGAGGCCAGCAGTGCTCCATTGTTCATGCACAGATATTTCAGCTGTGGAATGTGAGAGGGTATAGTTACCGTCTCTGGACAGGTAAATAATCTCCATTTTCTGAACAGGGGCCTCTACACCAGTGTGAACACTGCACACAAAGTCCCCCCTGGGACTTGGTTTCTGCCAGAATTCAAAGCTGCTTTTCTTGCTCCACAAAAGCAGGATCAAAGCTTCCTTTCCTCCCTCCTTGAGCTGACTCCAGCAATATTCCTCATCAAAAAGCAAGAGAAAAAAAAAAAAAAAAAAGCATATTTGCCTGTGGTCGTCTTCTAAATAAATCCCCCTATCTCAGGAGGCTTGGGGCTGCTGTCTCACCTCCAATCAGCTTCAATTCTGTTGTTAAGATTTGTTTCTCTTCATCACCTTCAGAAAAAAAATCCTGCTATTGTAGGCATTTGAGATGTTTACATCTGTTTATCTTTCTTCAGATCTCAGGAGCAATAAAACGTTTCATCTCCCTCTTTAGCTGTATCATTAGTTCTCCACAGATCACTGACAAAAGCCTTCTTGCAAAGCTTTGCCTCTGAAACCATCCCAGTGCCAATACCTCAGTGAGAACGTTTCCACCTTCTCCTCTGCCCTCAGAATCGTATTTGTTTGTTTTTTTTTTTTTTAATCTCAGTAGCTTGCAAAAGATGTCATGCACTCATTTTACTAAGCTACCTCCATTGCAGTGGTTGCAGCCAAGACCCCTTTCCTCCTGCACCTCCATACACGAGGGAGGTTATGTCCTCTGAGCCCTGCATGCACAGATCCTGTAAAACACAAGATTTCTACTGAAGGTTCTCTTTCAGAGGAACCTGCACAATTTCCTTTCCATTTAGTCATCTGCCCCTGCCTGTGCTGAAGACCTAGGTCTGCGGCACTAAATACAGGTTCTTTCCATTCATGTGCTAATCAGAGAGTGTGAAAATCCAGCTCTAGCCTCAAAGCTAAGCAAGTTGTGCCTGGTGGCACAATAAGTCCCTCATGGGACATTTATAACTCCCATGGAGTAGAAGCAGGTTTAAAACACCCCCACAATATTGCAGGGAGGCCAGGTGCCCTGTTGCACACCTTTGGCCAGGAAGTTCTTGCTCAGGTGCAAAAATCAAAAGACCTAAATGCAAGAGAGCTGAGGCAAAACAGACTGCACAAAAGTCTCCAAGGCTAATAATGTATCAGCCATGATAGGTGTCAGTGAGATGATGCTGAAGCATGTTGCAGTCCTTGAGCCCATCCCAAACAAAGTAACAGCAAGCTTGGGTGTGTTGGGTATTGACCTGCTCCCATGGAGTTGGGTCATTGTCCTGTTATTCCCTGCCATGGGAAAACAAACAAACAAATAAACAAGAAAAAAAAAAACACTTTATGTTAGGGGTCTGGATACAAAGCCATACTTTTACTGGCAAAGCTACCCATGGCATAGTTGTTGCCTTATGTACTTAAAAGACCACAATGCCTGACCTGATTTTTATGTTCACTCAGCTTAGTTGTGTTGAGCAGGTGAAGTGGGAGAGCATTTCAGGGTCAAAAACTGGTATTTCAATTCACCATGAAGGTTCACAAAAAAACAAAGGACATTTCTAGAGTCAGATACACCTACGCTGTCACACTGGAGAGTTGCCAGCTTCTGGTTGTCCACTCTGCCTCCATACTGGTGTCCGCTTTGGTCCTGCCCAGACAAATACATGTCTGGGAAGAAATAATAATAATAATAAATTAATTAATTAAAAAAAAAAACAACACCTCTATCTGAAAAATTTCCACCTCTTTGACCCATGAGGACCTGCCAAAACACAACCAGCTCCTACAGCAGGGACTGTGCATCAAAGCCAGAACCAGAGCCAGTGGCAGTATAAGGTTGAGTGCAATGTCTGCAAGAGCCCATCCTGATGCATCCAAGACTGGTAGAAGCCCTCTCCAGTGGTCCCCTGTGGGAGTATCACCCTGGGAGTTGACAAGCTCCATGGTTGGTGATAACATCGGACTTCTGACAATGAAGCCATGAGGAAAGTAAACAAGTTAGAAGGAACAAAGAACGGTGATTCACGAGGCACCTTACTGTCTCAAACTACTCCGTTCTCCGTTAAAACATGGAAGTGGATAAATGTTTGCTCTTGCCAGGCAAAGTTGTTAACCAATGAATAACTAGTGGGAAAGTACCGCTTGTAGAGCTAATGGTATAAGAAGGGAGCCTGTCCTCAATGAAGTTGTTGAAGTTATTGATCCTTAAACTTACCCTGGGTCCGTGTGGTCATTACACCACAGTTCCCCACCAGGTATGTGGCAGGGGATACCCTGCACACTGTCCTCTGGCTTGTCCCAGAGCATGCACAGGTGTGCAGCCCATCACCAAGCACCCTCTCCATGGACATCTTGCAGGGTCTGGGATATTTAAGTCACCCTATAATACCTACATAAGGAGGTCTGCATAACCCAAACTGCAAGGGGAATACAGGGCTGTCCAAAGCAGAGGTATGGCCAAGAGGCTGCAATGCCTGATCTAGAAGAGATACTTACATACTCACAGCACATGGCCATTGCTTGCCCACCAGTAACACCAGTAATGCCTTCCCCTATCCGCTCTCTTCCACCTCCTCCCCCTGAGTGGTGAGTGGCGCAGGGGAATGGGGGAAAGGGGCTTGTGGTCAGTCTATAGTACTTTGTCTCCGCCACATCTTCATGGTCACTCTCTTCCCCTGTTCCACATGGGGTCCCTCCCATGGGATGCCGTCCTTCCCGAACTGATCTGCGTGGGCTGCCCACAGGCAGCAGCTCTTCAAGAACTGCTCCAACATGGGTCCATACCATGGGGTCCGTCCATCAGGAGCAAACTGCTCCAGCACGGGTCCCCCACAGGCAGCAGCTCCCCCCAGACCTCCTGCTCCTGCGTGGGCTCCTCTCCATGGGCTGCAGCTCCAGCCTGGGGCCTGCTCTGGCAGGGGTCCTCCATGGGCCGCAGACTCCATCAGTGCAGGTCCACCTTCTCCACTGTGGTCCTCCACGGGCTGCAGCGTGGAACCCTGCTCCACTGTGGGACTCCATGGGCTGCAGGGGGACAACCTGCTTCACCATGGTCCTCACCCCAGGCCACGGGAACTTCTGCTCTGGTGCATGGAGCACCTCTCCCCCTCCTTCACTGACCTTGGTGCCTGCAAGGCTGTTTCTCACTCCTCTCTCTCCCAGCTGTTGTTTCCCAGCAGGTTTTTTTTCCCTGTCTTAAATCTGCTCTCACAGAGGCACAAACAATACCGCTCATTGGCCTGGCTCTGGCTGGTGGCGAGGCCCTTATCTGACATGGAGCAGCTTCTGGATTCTCCTCATAGAAACCACCCCTATGGCCCCCTGCTACCAAAGCCACTACAAGCTTACCCAAATTTGCCGCCCTGGGAATGACAGACAGCCCTCTTGTTTCCAACATGTCCCTGTCAGAGCTGGTGCCTTTGACAGCTCATGTTTGCCCTGCACCAAACCAGCAAACACTCATCTGCCTGTGTGAAAACACATTTTAATTGAGTGGTCCTGCTCACCCAGGAATTTAGCTAAGTCTGTAAAGCTGCTTGCTCTTATCTCTATATGCAACTCTGCCAGTTGATGCCATCTGCAAATTTTAGATTTATTTTTAGATAATTGATAGAAATGTTGAAAAGCACCAAGGCTTCACTGCTTCCTTGAGATCCCAACAGAATGTTCCCATTCAGTGACAGTTTTGTGTTGATTTGTGTTTTGTAGCTTGTGGTCATTTCCCAACCCCTTTAACATGGATTAGGTAATGCCTAATACTAACATTTAAAACCAGAATATGATGTCAGATCACTTGCAAAACCCTTTTATGGGCTATATCTGTCAGCTGCATGCTGAGAGGGACTTCACTGCCATAAAGCCTGGGTATTTCGTCAGTGTGTCCTGTTTTAATCAGGCTATATACAATGATCCTTGAACCTGGTGCCATTTCAGCACAGAATGAAAATTCAGACTTCAAGGTTCCAGGAACATCAGTCCAAAGAGGAATTAGCTCTGCCCTGAGGACTGGCCCTGCAAAAGCAAAGTTCCCATATTCCCTGTCACTGCTCCTCTGAAGGAAGTCTCAGCAAACTCCAGCAATAACCCAACCTGTCTGCAAGATGCAGACCTAATTCGGCTGCTTTCCTCAGCACACCCCAGTGATGCTAAGGGCATCCACCAGGAGATAGGAAAAGAGCTTTTCAGATAAGCAGGCTCACTGTTGTTCTGCATCCGTGTCATCCTGGCTCTGACCTGAGAGCAATGCAGCATCAAGTGAGGCCTGAGGTGATGCCTCCAGCCCTATAGTGATGCCTCCAGCCCTATAGTGATGCCTCCAGCCCTATAGTGATGCCTCCAGCCCTATAGTGCCCTGCCTGGTCCCCTCCCGCTGCACAGCTCCACTTGAGAGGGAGTCCACCAGTTCTTTCCAACCTTGCCCACCCACCAGGATGGAGGGGAGCAGCAGCTCTGCAGGTTGGTCTCATAATTAATTCTCCCTCCTGTCCACTGACTCCTTAAAGGTGTAAACACTGGGCTGTGTGAGTGCCTGGCAGCAGCCCAGGAACAGCTCTGTTTGTCAGAATGCAATAGGCACTTGCAGCGGGGATTTTTTGTTTACTTTTTTATTTTATCATCAAGCTCAGCTACAAACAAACCTTTAATTAATTCCTCTACAAAGTTCTGCTGAGCTTGTGGCCTCTAATTCTTTTGGGAGGCTAATTAACCTGATCCTCTCACTCCACGCTCCTTTCTCAAGAATGTCAGTTTTCACTTGTTGAATCTTAATGTGTTCTACTGGTGTAACAATCTGCTCTTCTTTACCAGATGCCTCTCGCCCCCGGTGCACAGGCTACATTTCTATTTTGCCTATATGAGCTCATGCTACAGCTGCTTGCAAAATAGCGCAGCTCACACTTCTTTGCTGGAAAAAATCAACTCTTCACAAAACTTCCCCTTAGCACTGGAAAAGGAAACCACCCAGTAATTTCACTTTTCCACTGAAATTTACAGTTTTTAAAAACTGTTGGCTTGTGTGTGTCTGTGTGTCTGTGTGTCTGTGTGTGTGAAAGCTAGCATGCTGTGGAACATGTTCCTGTTTCAATGTTTTCAGTGAACACTTAAGGAAAAGGAAAGCAAACTGATATCTGCACAGATAGAGACATACACAGGCATTTTGGGCAAAAAGCCATTTTTCGGGGGAGACTATTTGACTCAGCTCCATCTTGATCAAAAAGCCATTGATTTCAAGCATGAGGCACCCAGGCTGTTTTTGATACACATCTCCAGCCTTGAAAAATCCATACTCTTAAGCTGAAAAAATAGAAGCTTGTAAAAGTCATTGAGATGTTTTGGTAATCATTGAGTTTAGCCTTCTTGTGACTCAAATCCTCAAGACTGATGTTGGAGTGCCAAGCTTTCCAATCTGCTCCGAGGAGTGACATTGCAGGGAAAAGAGTTTGCTCAGCTTCAAGGAACAGGCATGCATCAGAAAATGGTGGCTCTGAAAATGCTGAAGGTAGAGGTGTGGTGTCCAAGTGCAGAAGAATAAAAGAGCACCTCAGAACCAGGGAGTCAATGTGGGATATGGCATCACTATGGGATAAGGGTGCCAGATCCATGCTTGCACCCTGTGGACGGACTGCAGCCACTCACTTATAAAAGGAATAGTGGGGCAAGGTCCTGCAGCACTTCCCAGTCTGAGTGATCTCCCAGAGACCATCACCTGCAGCAAAGTGTATCAGCACATTTTCATGGGGAAAAATGTTTTGGTGCTGTAGCCTAGGGACAGCAAGATCCATCTGGGAGGGCTTTCAGCACAACAAACACAACAAAACAGCACAGAATGAGAAGGAAAATTGGGCACTTAATGGTACCTTTCTTCCTCTTCCCTGGTTGGCCACGGGTGAGATTGCTCTACTGAGGGGCAATTGCACAAACCTCCATCAAGGAGGGAGTCAGACCTGCATTCCTCATCCTTGGCAGAGCTCCCAGGGATGGCCTGATGGGAGGAGATAGCCACTGCCTGACTTGCTCAGGGACCAGTGCCTAAGTTCAGGTTGCTATTTTCCAAGCTTTTCCTTCCACTGTAGAAACCTGAAATAGAAAAATAGAATCAGTTTAACAGACTTTTTGTTGAACACACCACACAGTTTTCTTCTTTTCAGTCTGACTGAAGTTGTTTGTTTTTTTGTTTGTTTAAGGAAAAACACTGACATTTGTCTTGGGTCCAAACTTTTCCTTCTTTAGACCTCTTAATCCCTCAAGGATATATTTTATACCTCTCTCAGTAAAGGTGTATGGGCAATGCTGGGCAATGAAAGCTAAACAGAAAGGAAAAGTAACATTTAAAAATATATATTTTTAACCTGTGTGGCATCCTCAAAGCAACCAAAATAAATAAGTTCTGTTTGTTAAAGGGGAGCAACTTTCTGGCAGCTTTCTTTTTTGGTAAGCCAAATCCCATGTGTGTTTTGACCTGATGAGAAGGAAGCAGCACCACATTCTGCTCTCCAAATGCCCTGCTCTGCAAGCACCTGGAGAGCACTGCCTACAACAGTGTTAAAACAATTTCCCTATTTTACAAAGGTCCTGGAAATGTTTAGAACCAGCTGGGAAGCACTCAGGTACCATAGCAATAAGCACCAGGCCATTTATAGTGCTATATTCAGAGCAAGGTAAAACAGGCCACACATTAAACAATGCCTGTAGAAAGAAGACAGCAGTCATTGTACCCCAGGCTGAGCAAGGTGAAACCTTGTGAGAAAACCATGACATCATTTAGTTCATCATCCAAAGGACTTCAGGGATCATGCTCACAAGGATTTCATGGCAAGACTGCATGGGGATGCAGCCCTGGTGTTCCCAACTCTATAGCATCGCTTTACTCCAAGGTCACTCTGCAAAGCCAGGCCAGTGAGCTACAGCTGCCCATAATGTGTATGGAGACAGGGGCAAGGCCAAAATTGACTCCGACCTGCCAAAGTCCACTGTTGCTGAAACATGAGACTAAATGCAAAAGAGCAAACAATATATAAGTGAAAAACAGCTTTCAGCCTTACTTAGGGATGATGCTGATTGTTGCTCAGGTGAGAATTTAAATTCTCTTCATATTTCTTCATTGGGCCCTGACAGTCCAAAACCCACTCCTACCATCACCTGTTAAGGCCACCTGGGACATTTTCCCCACTCAGAGCCTCCATTTCTCCCATCAGTAATAATATGCTGAGCCCTTCCTAGAGAAGGTGAGGCCTGTGGAAGATAAGTACTTCAGAGGAGCTCTACCATTCTCCATAATTCTTGTGACACAGGGGACTAGTGACTCTGTTGACCTCTATGCTTTGCTTATCTTTCCCATTGCAGGTGAGGGCAAAGGATGGGAAAGCTCCCTGAAGTCCTAAAGTAACAGCCTGCCTGCACAGCAGCATGGTCCTGGGTCTCAGGATGCAAGCGCTCTTCCTGGGACTGGCCCCTTCCCTGCTGAACCTTCTATAGCCTATAAAGCAGTAGGGCTCTGCTTCTGCAGGTACTTGGTCCCAGGGCAGGAGCAGCCCGGTCTGCATGTCCCTGCAGCCCCCCAGGCAGGAGCCATCACCTCCAAGTGCGGATCCCAAATGGGCTAACACAAGGCAAAACAGACCTGGAGGAGGGAAGAGGGGGAGGACAAACTTAAAATAAGATTGTTGGGGAAAGCAAAAAAAGAAAGACACACACGCCCTCTCAAACTCACATGCTTTTGAAATGTGTGAGTTTCCCTGAGGCTGCAGAGATGACAAACAAGGAGTTCCAGGGAAAAAGGAGCTCTAGGAAGAGTGCTCAGTTGAAAGGAGAAAGCCCCACAGAGCAGCACTGCTTTGCAAAGGCCCTGCAGGGTGGGGAGGGATGCCAGTTATCCCATCACAGCATATTAGTGCATTTTGTTTCTATATTATTATTATTATTATCCTCCTGTTGCTACAGCCATTAAAAACTGTCTCTAAATAGCTCAGCATGGTGATTTACTGATTGAGTTAACTTGGCTGCAGTGGCTCTGCTGCTGAAGGATGTGGTTTGTGATTAGATAAGACCATTGCCCCTTTCAAAATGAACAACACATTAAGAGGTTTTTCTAGGTCATCTAGACTGCTCAGCACAGCACTCTGCCAAGCAGTGCAAAGCCCAGAGCCTGTGGCCCTGACTCAAAACAGACAGTCATTACAGCTGACGAAGGGCTATGCTCTCCGTCCTCTGGAGGAGGCACAGAGCTTGAGAAAACCCCAGGAGAATCTTCAGACTGGAATCAGTATCTTCTGCCTTAAAGTCCAGGGAAGACTTTAGAGACCAGCTCAAGACACTTAGAATTTCCAGTTCCTGGTGCACACGGGGTGAGTGGAGGGTCCCCATGCTCCCAAGTGACACTTGTGCTCAGAACTTCCCATGACCTGAGACCATACTTGTAGACCAGAGCACACAACACTGTGTCATGATGGTCTTTCAGGGCAAAAATATACCTGGTTCCTCCCATGCCTTCATGCTATGTCTCCCCTGAATCTGCCAGCATCATGCTGACCCTTGCCAAACCCCTAGCTCCAGAAGCAGCAAGTGCTGGGTCACACTCTGCCCATTCCTCATCAGGACACATCTCAGATGGAGCTCCCAGGATACTGAGAGCTGGCACACACCAACTCCAAGGCGGACCCAGGAGCTCCAGTCTGTCTCACTTGTGCAGAAGTACACACGCAGCTCCCAGGCTGCCCAAAGAAGACTCAGGCAGTTGATGGATCCTATTGCTCTGCCATGCACATGCCTGTAGCACTGGGTGAGCTTGTTCTTCAGTTCACATGGGGGCCAGTCTCCCTGGTTGTCCACGCTAGCTACCACTGTTGAGCATTTAGTTCAGCTTTATTGAGTCTTCCCTTGGCAGGAAGACAAAGGGCTGCATGGGGCTCAGTCACAGCAATCAGCTGCACAGCCTGGAAGCCAGCAGTGTGATGCTGAGAACTTACCAAATCTCAAGAGCCTCGTGTCCTGGAACTGGGGCTCACAAAGAGGCAAACTCCACATTTCTACTTTGCAGAACTCAATAAAAATATATTCTTATTCCCTCCATAGTACTGAGGCTTACACTTGTGCTTGTGACACTGCCCCAGGGGAGTGACCAGGAGACAGGCATGGAGAAAAGCTAAAGCTGGGAAAGGGCTGTGGACAGACCACGAGGACAGGCTACTGCAGTAGGGGTCCTGGAGCTACCCTGCCTGTTCTGCACATTTTCTTGCCACTAAAGTGTCCTCAGCAGAACAGATGCAGTCAAGAAAACCTCCCACTGGTGAGCAGCTCCTGTGTCACACCTGCCTACACCTGCATTGCTTCACAGTGGTGGCACAGCTGCTGAAGCTGCCCAACTCAAAGAACAAGGGGAACTGCATGGCATCAGAAGAGACAAAGCTGGCCTCCTCACAGCTCAAGCACTGGCCAGGCAGGGGGACTGGAACGCGACATAAAACCCCATTTAACAAGAAGACAGAAACTTTTTTAAAAGTGAAATCATCTCGCATTGAGCCTAGTTCCCCTCTGTCAGCTGAGAGCTTCAATTGGCAGCCAGACGAGTACCTGTCAGGGCTGGGTTGAAGTCATTAGCAAGATCAGAGTCCTGGCAGAACAGCAGGGGGGTGGACTAGATGACCTAATTTGCGTCCCTTCTAGCTCAGAAAGTCTGTGATGTATTTTTAATGAAGCACACACAATAAACTGCTAACATAATATTAGAGGCTCACTTCAAAGCTCAAATAGGCAGGGAAATCAAGGTGAAAGTTTCTGAATTCATCATTATTATGTGTCACTCAGCTTTGCTATGACAACGCCTGCGTACAGCAGATGCTTTCTTTCCAGTTTTTGATACATGGTTTGGGACCCACCCTTCTTCTCATTTTTTTTTCAAGCAAACCAGAAAGGGCCTGGAAAGTATAAAGCTTGAATGGACACCCCTTATACATATACGCATTGTTCCAGCCCCACAAAGGTTTTGCAAGCAGCAAAATGGAGTGACTCTGGAGGAGGCTGGGGTCATACCTTAAAAAAGCTTCAGGCCACCTGGGTTCCCTTTTGTCCTGCTGGTCCTTGTCATACAGCTGGTGTCTGTAAAGTTTACAATTTGTTGAGATGTGTCAGAGAGCAGCAAGAGCAGGGCTGCTCCCTCAGTGAAGGCAAGACAGGGGCTGAGGGAGATCCACTGGTTTTCAGGGAACCCACCAGCCACAGCCTGTACTAAGCGAGGAAGAAAAGACCATGTGATGGTGTCGGGTGTCCAGCCAAGAGTCCACATCATAAGGCAATACCATAGCAATGAGACAACACTAAGCGCAAGCCAGGAAATAAATCCACTGGTCAGGACCAGGACGAGTGATCACCAGGCAGGTCCATAATGATGAGGTAGGTCCAAGGTCAAGCCACGAAATCTGCCTGCTGTTGAGCTCCAGAGGAGCAGGGCTACACAGCCAGGCTGAGACATGATTATGGCTGAGCTGGAGACCAGCCCTCCTCCAGCATATCTCAGGTAGGGTCTGAAAGCACCAGGCTGAGCTGAAACAGAGTTTCTGGGCCCATGGTTTGGGTGAAGACCCCGAGTAAGGTTGGTCAGGGCCATTCAGCCTATTAGCTGACTCAGGGCTCTAGCAAAACATATGAGCTGCACCTGTAATATAAAAGTACACAATGAAAAATGGGATTTCCATGTGTTACAGTATTCTCCTTTCCAGAACTGTTAGACCATTCTGGTAGGGGAAAGCAATTGCTTTTTCCCACAAACCTCCTTTCCTTCTGGGACGCCCTCTGGTTCATGTTGTGCTTTGGAAATGATCTATTCAGGTTTTTTAAAACCCACAGATGTCATAGGAATAAGTAATAGACTCCAAGGGCTGAAGCAAATCAGAAGTCAAATGCTCCTCTGACTGCATATAAATATTCCTGACCCCTCCAGTTTGCAAAAGTTGTTTACCAAAGAGCTTCCGAGGTCCAACCAAATTAATCCTTTCACAAGAACTTACCGAGTCCAGAGGACCTTAGTACTTCAACCCCTACAGTGAGCTGCAGCTGTTGGAAACACTCCTAAAAACAACCTCAAAACATACAAAGTAAAATTAAACACCCCAGTCTACTTTCCATCCCTATCTCCTAGAAATTATGCAATCATTCTCAGATCTCCTTGATGGGGTGATTTCAAGCAAACCAGAAAGGACCTGGAAAGTATAAAACTTGAATAGACACCCATTATACATATATGCATTGTTCCAGCCTCTGGGGTGACTTCCCTTTGCTTTCCCTTCAACAACCCTCATCCCCAGCAGACCCATCACAGTGAAGCCAACTGGACAGCAAGGGAGAGACAGTGAAGAGCAAAACAGCATTTAGCAAAATGCAGTATTTAATAGTCTCACTTGGAAGCCTTGTTAAAATCTCAACTTTTTCTGCCCAGAGTGAATTGAAACATTTAGTCCCAGCATCCTGAAGTCAACTAGACTGTCTGACACAGCCAGGTGATGAGCATGCCTGTTATCCATTGCTGTTGCATCTTATTTGAGCTTGCTCTCTAATTGTCATGCAGAAAGGGATTGAGCCTTGCAGGTAACCTGGTGTTAATTGCACTGCAGGGTGGAGGGGAGGATAGTGACAACTAATGAACTAGCAAAAGTGATTGATTCCTGTCTCAGTGTCAGGACACTGCACGGCTGTTTGTCAAGAAACAAGAAAATGTCACTGGGATTTGTAAGCACTTGTAACTATTACATAAAGCACTTTGACTAAGAATCACATAAGATAACTTTCCAAGACTGCTGCTCTGAGAGTGTGTTAATACAACCACTGGCTCTTCTTGACATTTCTGCAAACAACTTATAAATATTCCATGGGAGCGGCTGCTCCTGCTGCCGCTGTTGTTGTGGTCTGAATGGAAATACCAGGGGAAGAAAAGAGCAGCTCTGCCCTTATTTAGGAAGCATGCAGCTAAATAAGAGTCCTCAGTCAGCCCACTCTAGGGTTTGCTCCAAGCAAAAACAAAACACGGTTGAGCATCCTGTCCTTCTCTTGCTGGTGGAGAAGCTTGGATGCAAGGGAACACCCAGCACAGTCCCCTACCACCAGCCCCTCTGCACCCAGACGGGCACTGGGCAGGGCGTTGAGTGGCTCGCCCGAGGCCACATACTCACCGAATGACACTCACCCACATGGCACATGTGCCAGTGACACTTCGAAGGAGCTGTCTCCACTGCTTTACCCCAAGGCTCAGATGCTAAACGCAGGGCTCCTCAAGCCGCGTAAGACAGTGGTGGGGATGCTGATGTCTGAGAAGCTGGGGGAAAGCTCCGTTGTATCTGGGGACTGTCCATGGTGGGTGCTTTAAAAGAAAGATGTCCTGTCACTCGTCCCAGACATGGACACACCGGTGACTAGGGCACCTTGCGGCAGGCAGCAGGGAGGATCCCTGGCCTATTGGGGTGTTGGGAAGGATCACACAGAAAACTTGGTGACAGATGTCACAGTGCTGCTGGCAGCTGACCCTGGGGACAGGCAGGTCCACATCAGTTGTGCATGCTGTGGAGCTCGTTATCTTTATCTAGAGGTATTACACCAGACAAGTTTGCGCAGAGAGCAGAGCAGATCTTACTGCTCGTGTTGCAAGAGACACACGCAGTGAGCTGCAGGAGTGTCAGATTAAATCCCACTGGCCATAACCAGCCAATAGGTGCAGCTTCGCTGTTTTAAAATATTATGTGTCCTCTCACATGGCACACCCTTCCCATAATAA
Organism: Anser cygnoides; assembly: GCF_040182565.1. Lineage (NCBI taxonomy): Eukaryota > Metazoa > Chordata > Aves > Anseriformes > Anatidae > Anser > Anser cygnoides. The sequence goes on from NC_089889.1 coordinate 14,752,228, forward strand.
ACTTTGCAGTCTTTCCTTTTCTGTTTTAAACCCAAGCTATAATGCTCAAAACCAGCCACTGACCAACAAATGCGAGTGGGAGCCAGCCACAACCACACCACCACGAAGGAGCTGAGCCATGAACAAACCACCGCCAACAGACCTGGCCCACAAATAAACCACTGCAGATGGACCCTGACACAAGTAAACCACTGCAGATGGAGCCACCCACAACTGAAATACTGCAAAGAAACCCAGCCCTGTGACTCATCTGAGCTAGCACGCCTGTGTCGGTGCCATGTGGAGAGCAGCAGCCTATCAAATCTATGATTTCATCCCCAAAGATGCGCTGTTTTTATCCTTGATGACAGCTGGGCCTTTTTGGTACCTGCTGACCTAGAACAAGTCTCCCAGGCTGTACTGAAGGTGGGTCATTTGCAGTGCCTCATTGTTTAGTGAGTGGGCAGTGCATACTTTATATTCTGTCATGCCTCTCCTTTGCCAAGTCCCAGCTTTCCCTATTTATAGATGCCCTGGGAAGCAAATCTGTTAAGTCTCACCTGCATCAGCATCTCACTGTGAGGTGCTCTAGTTATGGATCAAATCAGAGATTCTCTAATTAGTGTTTCTGTCCCTACCCAGACTCAAATTTTGGCCCTGACTTTATAAGGGCCTGACTTAATTATCTCTGCATAATTTCATATTCCTTGTCCTTCCCACGGCTATACCCGGAGTCTGTGCTGTCTCCCATCTGCAATCATGACACAGTGATCTGCTATCAGCCCTAAGAAACTTCCTCCTCTCTTACCTGTCCTCCCTCTTCTCATGCCCACCCCTATCTTGCAATGACTTAAAAGTTTGCATCTAGAAAAATTAATCAGTTCAGAGCAGAGAGATGAGGAAACCCCAGCTGCTAGAGAGGTTTAGCAGATCCTGTGTAACAGTGGTGCCATCAGCCCTTCAGTCACAGGCAATGGGGCATATGGCCCCAAGATCTTCTATGATCTACTGGAGAAGAACGGGGCAGAAATGCTCAGCATTTGCTGTATCTGTCTGCAGCTCAGGGCCAGGGTTACAAGCAGGTGCTTGCAGACTCTCAGTCCTTGCAGCCTGTTAGTAACCAGGGACTACTGCCAGGAGCAGGCTCCAGTCCCTGGCCCAACATTGCCAGCCCTCACAGCACTGTCGTGAGTATTGTGAAATTTGGTGTTTCCCTGATGATCGCCAGAGACAGAGGAGTTGCATGGGGACTTCAGTATCAGCTGAGAAAAGCTTTGAAACATGATCTTTAAAACCAGTATGTGGTAAAGCAGAACCCAGAGGCACTTCATTAAGAAGACCTATGAATTTATGCTGACTTCAGTCTGGGGACCTATGCAGTGTGCTGCTGTCTGGAGGTCCAGCTTGAAACTGGGAGTCCTCTGGTTCAGTGGAAGGGCAGGAAAGGTAATTTTTATGTCCTTGCACATCCAGTGATGTCCTGGGCAAGAGAAGAGGAAAGCAGCTGCCATGAACCCACCAGCTGTAGACTCATAAAGTCTGAAGCCAGGAGTGACCACGAGCTCAGCCTGAGCCTGCCTACCTCAGGGCATTGCTCGTACAGATCCCTGCATGCAGCAGAATGCCCATGCCTGAAACGCTGCTGGGAAAAGCAATCTGCTGTTTGCAGCAGGCAGAGAACAAACTATCCAAGATCCAGTGCCTTGCCATGGTCCCAGCCTCTCCTGGTTATCTGATGATGTGTTTCCAGCAAGCTCACTGCAGCAGCTATAGCAATGAGGATCAGACCCAGACCTAGGAGGTACTTTCAATGCACAGACCCAGCAAGATCATCTTTTGAGGCCTTGGAGGTACACTGGACAGGGAAAGTGAGGAATCTTCAGGATACCCCAGCTTACAATAGAACTGCTTGAGTTGCATGGATCAGAGCATCTAAGTCCTTTCTAATCAACATCTAGGATTTCTTATGAACCAGACCATTGGTGGGTTTCTTTGACACCACATTACACCTCTCTTCTCTATAGCTTTGATCAAAAAAGTCTTGCTGATGGAAATGGTGTCAAAGCCACAGAAGCCCTGTATAAATTTTTGATCTTGGTGAATCACAGTTATCCAGAAATAAAAATGAAAGCTTTCAAAAACAGTTTGATGAAATCACTTTCACATGAAATGTCTTCATGTCAGATGTTGCAACTTGGCAACATGGGAAAGAGAGATGGGGACCTCTGGAGCGTGGCTCACCACAGCTGCACTAGGACGGGACAAATTACCAACTAAGGATGTGTTTTTGGACTCCACTTCCCTTTCCATAGGCAAAGGTACACTCTCATCTTCCTGCCCTCCGCATAAGGATGGGAGGGCAGGGGCAGAAGATAAAAGCACTTCTCTTGTTACCGTGAGAAGGGGAAGAAGAATCACGTCTCTGTCTGGCTTGGAGCCCAGTGGCGCTTGCAGATGGCCCTGAAAATCTTGAAAAGGGAGTTCTCTTTTAGTACTGCTTGTTGCAAGGAGAAATGTGGAGCAGACAGCAAAGGATGAGTGTGGAGCTGTGTCGTCAAATGCTGTCAGAGAAGCAAGCATGAACACAATGTCTTTCCACCACTGTGTTTTTACAGTGGGCTCTGCGTTATCAAGGGTCTGTGCAATGGTAAGGCATAGAGGACACTACGTGCAGAGCTGTGCGACTCTGTGATGCGGAGCCCACTCTTCCCAGCACAGCCTAGGCTTCATCCGTTAACTTTGTCGATTTGATTTCACCCCTGGCAATCAAGGACTTGAGCAGAAAATTGACTGTGACTCAACAGCAAGAAAGGAAGAAAGAGAAGGCATCATGATATGAGGAACAGTCAACAAGTTCCTGAGCCCTGATGGGTAAATCCCACTTAACTCAGTGACATCCAAGTATAAAATAGATCTAGGCACATCTGGAAGTCTTGTGCCAGCCCCAGCAAAGCACCAAAAAAAAAAAAAAGGAGACTGCCCTCTTCACATACACCCCATCCTCACCTATGTCAGAGCTCACCCTCTCACTCTTCAAACCTCCTACAGGTATTCCTGCTCTCCACTGCATCCCCTTCTTCAATAATATGTCTTTCAAATGGCCTTCTGATGTCTGTAAACAGAGAAATTGGCATCTGGACAGTGGGAAATCTAGGAAATGAGCACAAGGGATTCTTCTGGGCTTATGGCCAATGTATAGTCCTATGAGCCACTGAAAGCATGGCAGAGTCAAGCTCTAGAAAGCAGGAAGAGTGTCACTGGGTTGGCATAAAGCAACTCCCAGTCCATGCAGGGTAAGCAATAGTAATGTGCTTGTCTGCTTTGTGTTAACCACAGGGAGCATTAAAACTGAAGTACCCGTGATACTGATTTGGGCACAGACCAACCCAAATCTCAATTCTGTTCAGGGCCCATTTATTTGTCATGGGGAAATTCCACAACATGCAGCCATTGTCCTTTCTAGCTCAGGTTCATTCTGACTTCTGCCACTCCATCTGGTTTCCCCATGTCCATAGATCTGTAGGTATCCATCCAAGCATTTTGACCACAAGACTTAGCGACTATTTCAAAAAGAACTGTGGTGGAACCTGAGGCTGTGACCAAAATGGAAGTTTCTACAACAACCTGGCACAGCATCTGGCAGTTCTTCTCCTGGCTTTTCTATGGGCTTTGAAGTGCTGCTGATCCTGTGGCCAAGCCAGGCTGAGCTGTTCTCTGCTACTGTGCTTCCACTTCAGCTATAAATTTGAACCCCTCAATACTCTGAAAGATGTTTTGGATGTGTAGGAGAGGACAGAACCCACTTTGGGCATGCAGGACCCCCAGAAAACATCCAGTACTGGCATGAAGGGGAGAAATCCAACCTAGTATGGCAGAGTGAAGTTGGTAATGTAATGATCACTCACCTGTGTGTATGAACACTGGACAAGCATGCAGGCGCAGGGATTGTCAAGGCCATATCTAGATTATCAAGGCACTTGGGGATCCCAGCACAGGGCACTGACTTCTTGCTTCATCCTTTGGGCTGAACAATGCATTTGAACAGAAAACCACTTGGCTTATATGCAGAAATAAGACCATGGAGCTGGGATGGCAGCAGATCTGCTGTGATCCCAGGGCCATGCTCCACAGCATCTCTTGCCCAGTGACACACCTGGTACTGGCAGATCAGTCCCCGTCTCAGTGCCAAGAGTGAGCTGCTGACCAGCATGGGTCTATGCCACGTCTTTTTGGCAGGCCCAGTGATGGATTTGGAAGAGACAGATCACAACTGCAACTGTTTGGGCATTGACCTTCCTGTCACTCACAGGGGTGGAAACTGGCTGTGGCAGACAATGAAGGTACCCAGCAACACCCTGTGAAGTTGTTTCAGGTGGGTCTCAGACGCTGCCACACCAGCTTAACAGCATGCACCATCACAGCCACCCAACCACCCTCCCTTGCACCTTCCCATGGCTGCCCTCCCCTCCTCATGACTATTCATGACTAGAGCAGGGCTTGGACTAAGTGCTGGCTGTACTGTTGTCCTTCTCTCTTGGCTTGTGGTGGTCCCTCCCTCTTCCATGTGCAGTTGTTCTAGGAAGCTGAGCACTGGTCCCCATGCTGCGAACCTCAGTGGTGCCCAGGCAGCTTGAAGACCCTCATCCTCATCCTCATAGAGGACACATAGTCCTCTAGCACATGTTTCTAGGACCTTGACACAGCTCTCTCTCTTATCTGGTCAACATGTGAGCATGAAGTCTTCCTGTTTAGCATAGCATGTGCATGACAGATTGGTCTTGTATGTATAGACCACAATACCACAACACTCTTCCTGGAGAGAGGAGCACAGAAGAAAATCTACAGTTTAATAAGGAAAGCAAACTCCTGGCAAACTCTCTGCACAACCCTGCCATAACCTTGCGTACCTACGGAGTGCACAGCGGGCTGTCTGCTGTGCAAGGAATACACAGCTAGACCTAAACAGGTACTTAATGGCCCAGGATGTGGTATGGGGACACCCAGACATCAGCTGATTTATTTTCATAACATCCTGAGGTCAAAGATGGGGGTCAGATAGAAGATGAAGTCACTTGCACAGCGATCATGTGAAGCACCACTGTGGGCACAGCCACGACTGGATGCCAGCTCTCCTGCACAGCCAGCATGGCCTGAGCTGCCAGGCCAGGAGCTGCGTGTCTGGAGTCACACCTCATTTCATAAATCCACGCCCGAGCACTGCTGTGCTCTGCAACCACCTTCTCATTCATTACTCACAGAGCTTAGTCTAGTCATCTGTGCAGGCAGAAGAAAAATGTCCCTGTCTGACTTCTTGGGACAGTTTACCTCTACCTGCAACCTGGAGTCCTCAGCTTCAAGGGGCTCGGCTAACATTTCCTGCTATTCTGAGCATCTTGAAATATGAATGGTGTTGGGGGAGCATGTGGGACAGTTCAAAGGGAAGCAGGAGCATCAGCAGAACATGTTTTCTGCAAAGAAACCCTTTGTTGGCACCAATTAAAGCTTGCATAACTGTGCTGGGTATATCTTATTTATTACTGTCATGTTAAATGCTCAGCCTGCCTTCAGATCGGGGGTTACTCAACACCCTTTTAATTTTGCAGCTTTTTAGTCAGTTAGCATATTTCATCCCTTGCAGAAGACAACCACTTAGGAAAAAGAAATCTTTATTTTATATTTTCTGTATACTTGTACACAAGTAAAATAAAATGCATATCTATATATACTGCAATCTTGTGAAGGAAAAGGTAGCATTCTTTAACAAATGCTGCCCGTAAACATGGTGTGATGGAATGAATACGGAAAAACTGCAATATTCATAAACATAGGATTAAAACAGCATCAAATTCATTACCTCTGCAAATGGGAACCTGCAATATTGTTCAGTGTGATGTCAAGTTACAAACAAATTTTAGACATTCTTTTCAGAGCATTTCTTACACATTTTTTTTTCCTGTAAATAAACCATATTTCTTTATCATCTGCTGTAGCAAAAGCTGCTTTGTGGGCAAGTGCAGTTCCGAAGATCAAAGGTATAATTCACAGGTTTTAGGACAAATAAATTATGTACATCTCGGTGTCTGTCTTTTTTTTTTGTCTTGTTTTTTTTTGTTTGTTTGTTTGTTTGTTTTTTATAAAGGCATCCAGTTAACTTTTGTGTAACAAAGCTTTCTCAGGGTGAATGGTAGTTTGCTTTCGTTTGTAACATTTATGGAGGTCAGCAAAAGTCTTGTATTAAAGTGTCATCAACCCAGGAAAAGAGTTAATTTTAGCAGAATAACAGTAAGCTCCACACCAAGGGAGGGATCAAAAGGCTTAGGCTGAGCTGTAATGTGGAGCTGTTTCCTTGCTGGGTGAGGCGGCACTGGGCCTTTGATTTGTTCTTTTTAGAGCAGCCCTGCCTCTTTTTGGTTGGGACTGTGGAAGGTTCAATAGGCTCTAGAAACTCTGGTTTCAACTTGGTCATTGGAGGGTCTACAATGCTGGGGAAGGTCCCAAAAGGGGAATCATTTATCTGCTTGTTGCTGCTATTTTTGGAACGGTCTGTCTCAATGTACTTGGTTTTGGACATATTCTCCTTATCCTTGAGAGGGTTGTTGGAGGATGGCCGGCTGCTGTGGGAAGAAGGACCTGCCTTGCCTTTAGCTTCATATATGAAAGATTTATCCATTTCTGGCTGGCAGCACTTCACAGAGCCATCATGGGAGCTGAGAGGGGGGTTCCCGGTGGGCAGTTTACCAGACCTGGTCTTAGTGCTAAAAACACTTGTTCGAATCTGGTTGAAAGAGTCGACGCATCCTTCCAAATCAGAGCTCTGCAGCCTTTTGAGGTCTCTCCCTGCCAGATGGGGGGGAAGGTGGCACTCTAGCTCCGAAGACGATCCTTTAAACTGCCTGAACCAATTCCAGAGGGATCGAGCCTGGCAGTCACAGATCCACTGGTTGCCATTTAAGCGCAGGTACTGGAGGGACACCAGAGGAGCCATGGTTTCCCCTGTGAGCACGGTCAGGTTGTTGTTAAATAGATATAAGGTCATCACTTTCCCAAGGTCATGAAAAGACCGGCGGTGAACCAGGCTGACTCTGTTCTGGTGCAGAAGCAGACGGTCAAGGTTGATTAGCCCACGAAAGACGTTCTCTGACAAGCTCTTGATTTTGTTACCATGCAAAAACAGGTAGGTGAGGTTTGCGAGATCTATGAAAGTGTCATCCAGCAGGTTCTGTAGATTATTATCCTGAAGGTAGAGATATTGCAAGGAAAACAATCCCCGAAAAAGCCCTGTGGAGAGTTCCAGGAGCCCACATCGATCCAGATGTAAGGTGTGGAGGTGAACAAGACCACGGAATGTGACAGGATTGATAGACTTCAGGTTTGTGTTGTCACTGAGATCTAACTCCTCCAGTTTGTTGAGTCCATAGAAGGCTCCAGGCTCAATGAGGCTGATGTTGTTGGAGTGGATCCAAAGAATTGTCATGTTGCGACAGGAGGTGAAGCTGGTGGACCTCACAAGGGTTATTTTGTTGTTGTGCAAGAAGATGCGCTGGCTCTGGATGGGTATCTCTGTGGGGATTGCTGTCAGTCCTTGCTGCTGACAACTTATTGTAATCTTCGGTTCGCTGTAGCATACACACGCCCCAGGGCAAGACTCCACTTCTGACTGGATGTTCAAGCAAAGCACCAAAATCAGCAGTTTGCTTCCTAAAGGACAACAAAAATAGTATGCAAATTAGCCAGTGTCATGGGAGAGCACTTTTCTCTGCAACTAATAGATGAGCCTGAAAATCACCCTTCTAAGTGCATTGACATTAACCACAAACAACATATGCCAGGGGAGCCAAACAGTTAAAATGAAGAATTAAAAATGTTCTACCACTTAGCACAATAGTTAAAAGCAGTACACACTCATAGAGAGAAATCCTGAGCACTTCCTTGGCCTTTTGCACTTGGGAGACCTCTGACTTTGGTCGCAAAAGTAAGTTATAGTCATTATGTATTTGCATCATAGGTCTTGAATGCATGTCTAAAATAAGCCTGGTTCTAAGGAGCTTACCTCTGAGCAAAGGGGCTGCCTCCTCAGGGGCCATTTGTCTCTGTCACAGGCACCTCTAGCACAGTTCAGGCTGTGATAATGCACCTGCAGTGGCAGAGCTGTGCTGGGCAACTCTGTGTCCCATCCAGTGCGATCAGCTCCTTGCCTGCCTGCGCTCAAAATGTAAGATAAGGCTTCTGTGACTTTCCGTGAACAATTTCTGATTGATCCAGTCTTTCTGCAAGAAATAACCGCAAGGGATTCTTAGAATAACTTACAGGTCAGACCTGCCTGCAAAGGCCTTGGAGCCAAGAGCATCCTTCAATAGTCAGACCTTTACACCACACATTTGGGCTTCCCTTCCTCTCTCCTCTTCTGCCCTCTGAATCTGTGCCACTGAGGAAGAGGAGAAAAGAGAGTTTTCCAGAGGGCAGTGCTGTTCTTGGAGGAAATCATGTACAAGCCTTGATTAAGAGATTCCTCAAAGCTTACAAGGCAGAAGCAGGTTTTGTGCATCCCAAGAGTGCAGGCAATCCAGTGGGGTTAAAGAGCCCCCGAGAGGAATATTTTTTCATGGTGATAACCACCTGCTTTCCCAGGAGCTGGACTGCAAGGGACCATGGGGCCTCGAATCACAGGGAAGTATGTGGATTCATCACATCTGACGCATGTTTGGGAGGGGCCTGGAAGATGGGCAGAGATAGGGCAGAGGTGTGCAGCCAACACCAGCTTCTGAAAGGGGACCTGGGAAAGAGTCGGTGTGAATGAGGTCAGTTTCAACAATGCTTTACCAGCAATTAGCAGCAAGTAATTAAATCACTTCCTCTAAACCACATACTGAAGCTAAAGCAAATGGGCAGCAGCCATAGCAGCGGGATGCTCCGTTTGTGTAACACCATGTGTGACCAGGGACATGTGTGTCTCCTTCCCAGCTCATTACAGCACCTCTGGCAAAGGGATGCACTCCTCCCAGTCACTGGGGAGCCCCAGCCCAAGCACAAACAGCAGCTGTGGGAGGTTTTCTCTTCCTTAAAAGAACTGAAAATGTTGTTCAGGCATTTTGATGCCTCATTACACTTTAAGGTAGAATAGCAGAGTTCAGAAATCCAGGAAAAAAAAGAAGAGAAGCCAAGATAGTAGTCACTTTTCTGTCATAAGAGGCTGGGATCTTGGCCTGAGATTCCTTCTAGTAAAAATAATTCATCAAGCGCAGCTAATAAATCTGTGGAGGTCCAACAGCCCAATATAGACAGGAGACTCCTATACATCATCGTTCACATGGGAGAAAAAATAACAGCTCAGCATGCTGAGATAATTTGAGCCTGATATTATTAGCTGCTGAGCATCCCTGGAAGGCAGTGTGTTGAGAGCAGTATTATGACACATTCTGGCTGTCATGTTTTGACATATCACGTCCCATTGTATGGAGTAAAGTAACACGAGACAACTGAAATCCCCTGCTGGAGACATGTCACACCAAGAGGAGCTTCCTGGGAAATTAAAATAATGTCAGCATCCCTCTGACCAGCACAATTCTTCTCCAGCTGATAATAAAAAACTGCAGTCAGAGAAACACACCTTTCTGGAGCCTCTTCCATGATTCGGATGATGGGGACCCAGTGGTACTGCAGCTACATGACTCACTCCAGCAGAACCACTTCTGGGCTGTGGGCACCACTGCAGACTCCATGGCTCTTTCCAGCTGCTCCTGGTAATACTGCAGGAGCTGCAGCCTACTCAGGGAATATCCAACCACGACCCAGATGCATCCACACACCTTAAACATGTGACATGTTCACAGCAGAATGGATGCAAAGCACCATTCCTACGGGAGAGGAATCACACTGACAGTACTCCTGGTCTAGCTCCAGACAAGGGAGGCAAGTGCATAATAAATATATGTATACATGGGGAGAGAAAGAGAGAACATGAAGCAGCCAGCAGAGAACAAGGGATGCATGTGAATACCACCCTGTCCTGTGCTAGCCCTTCCAGACAACCACGCTCCCCTCTTCCTCCACCCTCTGCATCACTTGATGATTGTATGCAGAGTGTGCCCCTTTCTTACAGGCAGAGCTGCCCGGGCTAAGTAGCCAAGTCCTGTCTCAGCTTTTGGGTGTGTGCAGAGCTCAAGACATGCTACAGCTTCTCCCCAGCACAAAGGAACAGAAGGAAAGGAGTAAATCCTTCTCCCTTTTTTTCTCCCATTGCTGCTGCTGCCTCTGCAGCTGCTGGGAGCTGTGAGTCAGTGGCACTGATAGCTGGCTGCCAGTGGAGCAGCACAGGGAAATTAATTACAGTCAGGGCTAGCCTGTGCGCTTTAATTAGGGACCTGGTGTTCATGAGCTGCTCAGATGAGCTCTTTCCACCAGAGACAGTTCCTGTCAATCACCCCCTAAAGCTTTTTTCCAGTTTCTCTCCTGCTGTGCAGCTCAGCCGTGTCCTGGCTGAGCCATGCTGAAGCTCAGCGCCCAGCAGGCACCAGAGTGTCCAGCCAGTGCAGGTCTTGAAGCAAGCACAGGTGTGGCTGCAGACCACAGGCAGCCTTGGGAAGTGAAGCTGATGCTGCAGCCCCCTTATTCCCAGTCCTGTAGCAGAGACTGGAGAGACTGTGCCTTGGCCTGCCACTGCTACTCCGAGGAGCTTCTCTATCACTGGCATTCAAGGTCCGAACAGGTAACTTCCTCATGCTCAGCCTGCCCCATCTGCAGAACCCACCAAGTGCTGTGAGGCACGCAGACTTTGCACCACGATAGTTTCACCTGTCCAACTCCAAGCAAATATTACCTGGGTCTGACTTCCCAGTTGCTAAGTGAGTGACCACTTCAGGACTGGGATGAGCACAAGGCAGGGTCCTGGGACAGGAAGATTGCTAAGACTTGACATCAGGACATGTTAATTAAGCCACACAGATTTAGGATGGCTTGGAGCACAGCAGAGCTTTTTAGTGTCTGCCTGGACTACACCCCTGTATTTTCATGTAATCTCTTGCTTTAGATCAAGTCCTGCAAGACTGAATTATGCCAACTAGCGTTGCTGGGGCTGGAGCCTATCAGCCTGAAACATGCCCCTGTTTTGGGGCCCAATGTCAGAACTCAGATCACAGACCCAAGCCCCTTCCTGCTGAGAAAGACTCTCCAAAGACCCTCCGGATGGGACACATCCTGACAGTGCCCAGAGCCTGAACACTGTCCTGCATACCACACTACACCTTGTTTCCCTTGGCAAAAAATGGAGGGGAAGGAAGAGGCCCTTCAGAGGGTGGTCAAGCAAAAACCGCATAGACGCAGCTTAAAACTTGCCAGGAGTAGTGTGAGTGCCATGGGCTCCTGCTCTTCCTGAGACAGACCAAGGATTTGTGATGCTGAGGGGTTCCAGTGGGTGCTACTCTGAGTATGAAGGTCACCAGACAGGCAGAGCCCTGGCTGAGGACATAAAAAACAGGAATCCAGGGGACTGCGGCAGGAAGAACCACGCTATGCCTCAGCCTGGCTGGCATGGGCAAACAGCATCATTCATTTTCCTGGAGTGTTGGGTTCAGCTCTGCTTGTCCCTGAGGAAAACAATCTTGGAGTAATATGCCTCTTAGATGAGAAGCCATTCCTACCCCTTCCAGATTATGATTAAAACTTAACTGGATAGTTCCAGTCAAAAGCAGAAGATGAAATAAAATCCAGTACCTGGAACCTTCAGTCCCTCCAAGAGTTTGGCTTTGAGTTTAGCATTTGTTCCTCCAGAGCTTTCTTAAAAGCCAGAAACCTCCTTCAGTCAAACTGCTGTACTTCCCCTTTGCCATCTCAGAAGTGTTATGACTCATGGAACTGGGAAGCAATTAAAGTGGGTCCATTATCTGTCTTTCCGCTAGTCCCCTGTGCGATCGCATTGTCAAACATGGCAATTAGAAAGAAAAGGCTCCGGGGGCCTCTAATAGATGCTTTGCAAACTTTTTAAGAGGCCAAAGCAAAATGCAATTTTCTGCAGTTTGCAGAGCCGTGGCCTTTCTCTGCCGCTCTGCACTTGTCTCTATTGATTTGGAGATATTATAATGCGGCTTTCCTACAGTGGAGGGTCAATAATCATTTGAATTCTCTCCTGGTTGGGCATAAAGGGAGTGCTTTACAATACAAAGCCTTTTGCTGATGCACACAGCATTTTGCCTTTGTTTATAGTACAGAAACACCTTGGCTGCTTAATTCCCTGTTCTGAACTGGTATTGTTTGAAATTCAGCGCGTGGCTTTGAAAGACACTCTCTAAAGCAGCTTCAGTGTCTTCCGCTTTGCCCTGTAGCCAAAGGTGGGTCTGCATGTGCGTGAGTGAGTGTGAGTGCATGTGCGCCAAAAGGAAGAGGGCAGCACTTTTATTCATTTCATTTCAAGTTGAAGTTGAGTTAAGAAGTGAAAGAGGCAGGAGAATTGATTTGGATGAGTCTCACCCCAGGCTGGATTTTCCCTCCCATTTGCTGCCTCCTCACTCTGCTGCAGAGAAGATCACAAACTTTGTGACGGTGCAGCTGGAGTGGCTGTAGGGTAAGGAGGAGGGGAGAGGAGAAGGGCTGTGCCACCACTCCCACCGGGGAGAAGTAAGCAGCGTTACAGCTCTGGGGAACCAAGGTCTTGAAGCAGGTACTGACAGAACAGGTCTCTGCTGGCAAGCACCTGCAGGCAGCCACCTGGCAGCTAGCTGCAGCAGGACATTGTGGGGTTGCTGCAGGTCCTGTGGCATATCTGCAGCTTTGTGGGGATGTTGGGGTGTCAGGCACCCCTGTGGAGGTGAACAGTCCATGGGTCACCGCAGCTCCATGTCTAATCCAGCATGCTCAATTGCTCTCCAGGCTGAGGTGACTGGGTCAGTTTGATCTCCTTGGGCTGTTGCTGGAGCCCAGTGTCCCAGCTCACACCACTACTGGCACAGGCTGCCCTGAAAAACTGCGGATGCCTCATCCCTGTAATCGCTCAAAGCCAGGTTAGATGGGGCTTTCAGCAACCCGATCTGCTGGAAGGTCTCCCTGCCCATGGCAGGGTGTTAGAACTAGGTGGTCTTTAAGGTCCCTTCCAACCCAAACCATTCTATGATTCTTTGAAAACGCATACATCTTGTTCCAGTACTGAATCACAGTTGTCTAAAAATAGGTGGCTAATTCCCTCTTAGGCACACCTGAGGGTATGATATGCCAACAGGAGTGCTAGAAGATTGGGCACAGCTCCTCTGGGAGACCCGTGCTCAGCAGCTGTAGCCAGCTGTGACATAAATGGCACCAGGCAGCAATGTTTAGGCACCAGAATCTTCTATAGGTACAGTCTCTGATCCCACACACTCTGGGACTGCATCTTGATCCATGAACCTTTGGGACTGTGGTGCTCTTTATTCTCTTTGTCAGTGCAACCTCAGTTCTGCTCATTGGTATATCCAGTCTCTACCCTGAATAAGACAGAATTTCAGTGGAAAAAATACAATATGCGGTCAGAAATGAAAGGTCATTTCCGTAATGCATCCAGGCAATAGATGTGCCATTTCCTAACTTCTAGGTGTTCATCTTTTCCACCTAAATCATACTGCCTTAATGTGATTTTCAGACTTAATATTGCAGGGACATTTTTAAGGGAAAACGGTAAAAGCGAGTTATATCATGTGCAATTCTTAGACTCCCTCCTCACCAATCTCCAGAGGGGTTTGAATACTGATTCTTCAGCACTGCTTAGGGCTGAACTACGAGACTTGTTACGTGAGCTGTGTGCAGCACAAATTCCAACCAGGGCAGCTCCATCCATTCACAGGCAGGTGCCAAAGCAGCTCCTGGCTGCTGGTGCTCCCCATCCCTGCCAGGGGCTCTCCAGTGCTCCCAGCATTTTGGCAGCAGCATTGGCTCAGGCTGACATTTGGGCAGGGTTATTCTTTTGGTGGTTTGCCAGTGTTTCTCTCAGCAACATCAGGGAAGGAAGGAAAAGGTGATACTTAACAGTTTATATTTCAGCCAATCTGAATATGAATTTCATGAGGAGGAAAAAAAAAAAAAAAAAGAAAAAAACTTCTCCTATAGCCAGAGGGTTTTCCTCCTGCTGAATTTCAAAGACTTGCTGCAAGCGATGGAGGTGTGAAAGATTCACAAAGAAAAGGTCATGAGAATCCTTTATAGGGGAAAATATCAAGGGATTAAAATACAGGAGTCATTAGGTCCCCATATAACAATAACACTTGTACCAATTATTACAGGCTAGTAATTCCCTGTGAGGCCAGGAAACGAGAAGGAGAAAAGCCCTGTTCATTATAATACAGTAACAAGAGAAAAGCTGCACTGACTCAGACAAAGAGGCATTTGGGTTGGTCTGAGACAGTGGTCAGGAGTAGATGGAGATGGAAAGGCAATACAAGATGGTGTGAGCATTGCCTTGGCATCTTTTCATTGGAAAACAGTGGCCCAGGACCTGCTTGAGCCAGTTTCGTTTCTCTTTAGCAGACCTTGAAACCTTTCTACTCTTTCAGGTTCTCACTAAACCATAGGTCATTGCATCACTGCTGCTCCAGACATTTTTGCTTCACTTCTCTGCATCTTTTCCAGGTTTTCTTCACTGTTGGCGTAGGAGGACAGGACTCAGGATGCAGCTGCAACATGGACTTGTACAGAGGTTTAGATGTCCTTTTCCGTCCCTCGCAGTTCCTGCACTCTGTTGGCTATTTAACTATCATTCAGCGTCAGGCCGAAGTTTTCAGAGAGCCCTCCACAAAGTCCCCAAGATCACTTTGCTGAGTGGCAATAGCTCATTTAGAACCCATATTTGTGTTTGTTTAGGTAAGGATCTGGGCTGTTTGCCAGTGTACATTACTTTGTATTTATAAATGCTGAATTGCATTTGCCATCTAGTCTGTGGTTATGTATTTTACCATGTAACTCCTTGCTGCAACAAATGGTGTGCCCAAAATATCCACTGTCCTTTGAGCAGAAATATTATCATTGTTCACAGTTGTGCCCAAATCTTAAAATGGAAGTTGGTCGTAAGCAGTGACATCTTCCATCATCTTCCATGATCCCGAAGCCAATCTGCAGCACTGGTCCACAAAAATAAGGAGCCAGTAACCCCTACCTATCAACACAGGCTAAAGATGCTTCTCAAAAATGGTTTACTTAAAAAGAATAAACTTTCCTCATACCTTTAATATGGGGTTTCTCTCTTAGGCATTAAAAAGCTGATCTAGTTACCACTTTTTTTTCTATGGATAGGCGTAGGAACATCCCATAGATATTCTAGGCCATGATTCAGTGAGGACTCCTTACACCCCTATGCTCTGCCACCTCACCTGGTGGGACTAATTCTGCAGAAGCAGAATTTTCATCTGTTCTCACATGGGATGTAATAAACCTGTGTTTTTTCCACCTGTCCTGTTTCCAGCTCTGCTTTCCCCTTCTATCCCATATCTAGAGGCAAAACCCTACAACCTTTAAAATACTATCCTTGGAAACGACCTAGAGGTGTAAAACAGAAGGATTTTTAAAAACCAAACAAAATACAAACCAAACTCCATACCAAAAAGATGCACCTGGCAATGGAGACACTAGGTAATTTGCTCTACAGACTAGATCTCAACAGGACCTGTGCTGGTGATCATACAGTGCTCCTTGCAACCCACTGCCGCTCCACCTGGGAGAGCAGAGAGGTGGGCAGCAGGATGTCAGCCAGCTACTTCTGTTCCCTTGTAGACCATCCCCGTGCTGACTGATGTAAAACTCATATCAGCTCAGTACAGAAAAGATGATTCGTCACAAGAATGGTTAGGGACCACAAGCTCACGAACCAGAACAGAGCCAGAGAGGACTCAGGTTCAAGGGCAGCACACCTCACTTCGGCAGTCTCCAAACCCTGTCAGTGCACGCAGGGATCAGTTTGGCCCAGAATTATATATTAAAAAAAAAAAAAAAAAGATACATGGCCATATTCCACTCTCCTGAAGACTTATCACAAAGCCTTGGCCTTGCCTTGCTCTTGGCCCTCTCTAGTGCCTCCACCAGTGTGAGACCGTAAAGGTCCCTACATCACAGCTTGCCCTGTGGCTAATCACAACACCAGCATCAGTATTCAGCAGAACACATATGATCTGTAGAGATCTGGCTCTGAGCAGGTGACTTTGATTACCTGCTGGATACCATGCTGGTTATTAAATTCTATGTTAATAGCTGGAGGAAAGGCAAAAATCTCCAGATATCCAGCATAGGGGACAGTCTGTGACAAAGGAGTAGTCCAAGGCAAACACTTGGTGTTGAAGACAGATGAGAGGCAAGAGGTTGGGGCTAGAAAAGCCCAGCTACAAGTGTCCAAAGGCAAGGTGAAAGCACATGGACTGCAAAGGACATTTGGAGCAGACAGGATGCCTACAGCACCTCTGGGAAAAACAAGCATGCAGGAGGAAAGAGGAAGAGAATTAGAAGGAAGGCTCACTGAACAACTGTAGACAGATGCTAGCATCCATGAAGATCTGTGGGTACAACCTGAAATCTCCAAATCCACCTGATCATATGTCATGAATGCATCTTGGATGCTGAGTAACTGCTGTGGTCCTGAACCACCACACAAAACCACAATGGTGCATTTATTGCAAAGCTTGGCCAGACTGAGCACACCGAGTAGGAGAGGAAGTGGGCTCCTTCCTCACAGCCTGGGAGAAATGTCATGTATTTTCTCCAAGTCACAGCCCCCAGGGGCACATATTAGGGACATGTCCCTGCCACATTGTCTTTTACAGTTTTTTGCAAAGTATCTTATGACCAAATCCATACCCAGCCCAGTAAATCCTAGCAAATCCCAGGTTGGCTGAGGGCTTTAAAAGTGGTCAAGACCCTCATTTCAATCCTATATGGAAGGAATGCACTGAGCATACTTCATGACCAGGACCATCTATGACATCCCCACCATGCAATCCTCATACTGTGAGGAATGAAGTGAGAAAACAAGCACTGTGAATCACAACAGGGCCTACAGAGGTCGGTGTCTGTGGAAGTCTGTGTCATATTTGTCAGAAATGAGGGACAAACAGGTGTCCAAAAGATGTATACTCCTGTTCTTGAGATGACTTAGATCTCTCACGGAACTCAAAGTATATCAGAAATGCTTCAAAATATTGTTACTAAAGAAGCAGAATTTCCTGCACATCCAAACCCAGCACTAGTGGAAGCACTGTGTGTGAGTGACTCAGAACTGGAGAGGTAAAGCTGCAGATGGCATTTACACCTGCTCCCCCCATCCATCTGGGACTGCTCCCCACCTGGCAGCTGCAACTCCCACCCCCACATCTTCAGCACTGGAAGTGCCCCATTGCACTAGGCAGTATTTTTCTCAGTTTTCTCCTAAAATAACAGTTATGTCAACTTTTGCTACAGACCCAGCATCTGCAGATAATGTGGAATGAAAGAAGGAAGTTTTGGAAAGACTGGAAGGAAATGTAGCTCCAGATAATCTGAAAATTGCCCATAACTTCAGTTTTGCTGTCTGCAGGGACACAGACAACCTTTGCAGCTGAAGACACTGCTCAGGAGCAAATGTGGGATGGAGTGAACACTTTAATTTCAACTTTCAACACAAACACTTTTTCGAACAACAGCTAGAAATGAAAACATGAGAGCGGTAGTTGTGGGTGGCTGAGGATCGTATTTCTATATCCTTTTCCTTTCTGAGCCTGGAAGACCAAACTTTTCCATCCCAACCCATGAGTCATCACCTCGAATGGTAGAGTATCAGAGCCATGCAATCAAATACAAGGTCTCTACTATAAAGATGTCTTAAAGAAGACTTCGTGATGCAAACACAGGACATTTCTCAGCATCCCCTGGTCACCTGGACCCTTCACTGGTGGACAGGGAAACCAGCCCAGGCTAGCCATGGACCGCCTCCTTTACCTTGTCTCTCTTGGCATCCCTTCCTGCTGCTCTCCCCAGCTCCCTGGCACACATTGCCACACAGTAATATAGCTCATTCTTTCATTCGCAAATAAAAGCCAGGACTGATTTTTAATAAGTGTGCAAATTCCACTGCCGCTGTCTTTATCAGGAGTTGGCTTTGTTTCCTTTGCAGTTTCGGTATTAGACATGCTTGCCTGCCCTTATGCAGCTCTCTCATTCACTCTCGCCAGATAAGAAACACGACACCCACGACTCTGTAAACATATTTCCCTGAGATGTGCAGACTCTGTGAAGCCAAGCTAAACAAGAGTACAATAGGATGCTAATGATACACCTTCCTGTATGCATGGAAATCAGGAAGCAAACAATGGGGAAACGATCCCAACCTGCAGCCTTCAGTCTCACACGAGGCAGCGGTTCCTGCCACCAGCCCTTGGAGCTTGGCTGAGTTGCCCACTTCTCCTACAACAGATATCCACACTGAGTTCAAAGACCTCATATATAACATTAGGAATTTGCACTAGATTTCCTTGCCAAAAGCCCTCAATTCAGCCATTAGGTTTCATTACAGCTACAGTAGATGACAACATCCCCCAGTTTTTTCATCAAGGTGGATAAAAACTCCCTGTTCTGTCTTCAGCTTCCCCTCTTCATCCAGAGATCATGTTCATCCATTTTGCCACTACAGGGCATTAAATGTTCATAATCACCTGTTATCCAATATAGCCCTTAAATCAATTTTAGAGTGACTGCTCTGGAGCAGGCAGTCTCCCAGCCTGACGGAGTGCCCTACATTCTGCTCTCAGAGATGGATGACCAAGCATTTAGCTGTATTAAAATTCATGTTGTTTCACTGTTGCCAGTCTACCAAGCAATTGCAATTGCTCTGCGTTAGATATTTGCCTTCATCATTATTTATCATGGCAAAATTTGAGTCAGCTACAAACTTTACGGGCAACTAATTTATATATATTTTCTAGATCATTCATAAAATTAGTGAAATACACTGGGGGGAAAGCAGAAGCCTGCAAAGATACCGTGCAAGCTGCTTGTTTGTCAATGATCCTCCTACAACAATTGCATTTTGAGAGCTTTTAGCTGCCTGTTTCTTAATCCATTTAATAACTGTCCATTGATTCAATAGAGAGTGTATTTTTGACCAAGTAAATCAAGTGCCTGACGTAAGTCTAAATATATAATGAAAATACAGATACATGAGCAGAGAATGTTTTTCTTGTCCACTTCTAAAACACCAGGACACTAGTCCATGCAATAGCAATATCTCTAGAAACAATCCCAGGAAATGAGAAAAAAAAAAAACAAAACAAAAAAAACAAAACAAAAAAAACCACTCAGGTTTAAGAATATTTTCTGGGAAATCTGCTGGTTAAAACTGATGGCATTTCTATGTCTTTGATCTCTACTATGTTAGCATTTCTTTTTCTCGCACAGCACTGAGACTGACCTGCCCAGCCTCTCCTTACCTCCTGGGTTTTCCATCTTGCTGGCTTTTACCAGCGGTGTGGGACTGGCCTTTCCTGCCTTTGGGGCTTCCCTGGTTTTCTGATATTCATAAGAAATTAGAAATGGGGCCTTGTCAGCTAATTTTGACAGTGCTTTTACACTGTCCTTAGGAGGAGGCTTGCACATCAATCCATGGCTGGATTACTGTCACTCTCCACAAACCACTCCTAATGGATGATGGATGTCTCACCTCAGCTGGGCATCCCTCTCCAGAGGTGCTACTTCACAGCAAGCTGCTTAATCATTTAGCATAATTTCAGAGAAAATAGAAGATTTCCTTAGTGCTGACACTGTAAGAGTCATTTTTTCTCCAGGAATGGGTATTCCTGCCACTCTACCACCACTCTACCAACCCTCTGTCAAAGCAATAATCTTTGCCTTCCACAGTGGGCAGGGAAGGCATTTCTTTCCCATGCCAGGCTAGGAAGGCATTGCTTTCCCACTGCCAGGCTTGTCTGAGAAAGGGAGGTTGTAGAAACACATTTTGCTTCAGGCCCTGAAGCATATTACTTAATTAAAAGAACCAAACCATGAAGCTTATTGAAGACAACCTTCATCCTATAGCCGGGACCTGGAAACCTCCATGGGGACACAAACTTTACACCCTGCAGTTCAGTCACTCCATGCAGAGCAGTTTTAGTGCAGCAGGACTAATTTCCCCTAATATTAAGTGGCTATTAATATTTCATGATACTAAGTGAACTTTTTTTCTATTTCATTTGCCATCTTTATTTGTTTAATTCATTTCCTCAGCACTAGGATGGAGACCAAGGACCAACTGCTATTTTAGGGGAAAAAGGAATCATGACATCAAAGGAATTAACTGAAGTGGAAACAAACAAACAAAAAAAGAGATGAAGTTGGACAAATTAGGAATAGGCATAATAGACATTACATCAGAATGAAAAAAAAATGCACCTGGAAAAATAAAACCTACAGGATACATCTGATGTTAAGAGCAATAACACCAGGCACCAAAATGGCACCTGATAAGAAATATATACATTTACAAGCAAAATATCTCAAATCTTACAACCTGGAGGGAAAAAAAAAAAAGAGAGAGTGAGAGAAAGAGGAAAAAAAAAGACTCAGAAAAGGCTCTGACACTGTTGCCTTCTTTGGGATTTCTCAAACCTGATGCAATTCAAGGCAGAAGAGTAAATCAGACAAGTGCCTGCTCTCTGGTACACCAGCAACAGCCATGATCCTGTCTTGGAAGCTGATGTAACTACATTTACATCCCCAGATCAAGTTCATTTGGAGCTGTCTTGGCTAT
The DNA here is from genome assembly GCF_040182565.1 of Anser cygnoides. Lineage (NCBI taxonomy): Eukaryota > Metazoa > Chordata > Aves > Anseriformes > Anatidae > Anser > Anser cygnoides. The sequence continues at coordinate 14,772,923 of NC_089889.1, forward strand.
TGTTTGAAGGGATTCACTGATCAAAGAGACATCTAGTAGGAGTTCTGACACTTTCAGAACCTTTCTTGGACTTGTAATTAAACAAAACAGACTAATGAGGTTTCAACCACCACTTCCCTGCACTAAAACGCATATGCGTATGAACAGTCAGAGTAGCAGAGGTTGAGATTCGTATTTGGGGGATTTGAAGACAGAAAAACATATCTTCTAATCTTTCCCTGCTCTCTTGTCCCTGCCAAACTGGAAGCAAGCTCTTCTTTCTTTGGAGAAATAGCTTGTGCAGCTTCTGACAGCAGTAAGGACAAGGAGAGCAAACCCTGATGGTTCCAGAGGGCACTATCCAGCCAACGTGCTTCAAAAAGTGCTCTTTGCACCAGCCTCAGCATATAAACCTTTCAAAGTACCACCATCTCCCAGTAGCAGTACTCCAAAAAAGCTGCTCAGCTCAGCAAATCCCTTGCAGCCTTTTGTGGGGAATCTGGGCACGGATCCCACACAAGGAAAACATGAATTCTTCTGAGAAAATGTAGGAATTATAGAATTTCTGGCACCTCTGTCTTTGCCTTCCTTCCCCGAGGGGCTTTGTCAGAAAGGTAGAGTTAAACTGATTCACACACTGCTGGATTAGAGTCAGAAAGGCTCCTGCATCTCCATGAAAGCCTCCTTCCACTCACAATTCGGATGCTGCCATTTCTCCTCACCACACTTGGCATCTGACTTGCTGTTTTCCTTTTAAGTTATTATCTGGGGTGACGCCCTCTCACCCCCACCTTTCACTGGAAAAACAGTCCAAGATGGTTTCCTCTGCTGGATAGATTGGTCAAAAGAGGACCATGCAATAGCATTGCATAAAAAGCAGCAGCAACCTGACAAACAAAGCACCTGGGGAAAGCATACAGAGCAGACTGAGAAGCCATGGCTCACTCGGGTTCAGAATAGAGTAAATTGTGGACAAATTCTTAACTTATATCACCTCAAGCAAGGGTGTCTTCCCAGCTCTTCAAGAACCTTTCCAAAGGAGGGCAATCTCCTCTTGACTCTGTAACAGCCTTGTCCTCACCTCTGCTGCTGTCTATATGCAGCGTCTCCTGCCTGCATCCCTCTCCTAGTCACCATCCTTTCTTCTTCACACTGCCACAAATGTAAGTCTTCCTCTGCCTTGAGAAAAGCCTTGCACTTCTCTTTGCTCACAGTTTGTTCTTCTGCGGGGTCCATCTGTGAGGAAGGTCTGTGTCCTGCCCCAGAAAAGTCCATGGTCCCTGTGTCAGCCACCGAGTGCACTGCTAGGGTCTGCTGGTGGCAGAAATGTACATGGCTTCTACATTAATAAAAAACCTTATGGATCCCTATTCTTCCCAGGATGGAGGGTGCCTGGGGTCCTGCTAGCTTCCTTTATTGAAGCCATCATGTGTTCTCCATCCTCAAGATAATGCTTTCCAAATCCCTAAATCCACTTCATTATCAAAATACTCCAGCTCCTTTCCCAACAGTCTAGAGGTCAACTTAAGTTTTTTTTCCATTCCCAAATGTATGGCTTGACATTTGCTAATGTTAAAATCCAGTAGCTATTTCTTTCTTCCCTCCTCTTACGTGTTTAAATCCTGCTGAAGGTGACACATGGCTCTTTACCCTCATGTTAGCTGCCGGTGCCCAGAGACTATTATCAGGGAACAGGCTAATCCTAGATTTGGAAGGTCCTTCTGGGCTTTCCTGTGATGGGATTGGGCGTGGGGGAGCCTGATGATTTGGTTTGTTCAAAATCACGGCCTGAAGTGAAATCAAACAAGTTCAGTGTCCTCCTCTTCACCTTCCCTGGGACTCCGGCCTGTTTCCACAGCGCAGCATCCCCTCCTCTCCAGCTGGACAGAGAGCAGCAATGTGTGCAAAACAGCAGCAGTGGATGGTCTCTGAAACAAGGGTAGCTGGCGTAGTGACAAACCTCCCCAAGAGCTGTCAGCACCTAAAATGTAACGGCCACAGCAGGTCTCAAATCTCCTCTCACCTGCCTGCAAGGCTGATGGCACATACATTTTCTTACCTCCTACCAGTGTGAGAGCGCATGCATCTATCTGCAGGTTTTAATGGACTTCAGCAACCAGGGGATCTCCTGGCCAAATGAACATGGAGAGGCTTGGAAGGGAGCCCACTGGTGTACACCTATTTCACCCACAAAGCCAGTGTGGTGAGGGAGCTGGTTGTCATAGCTCCACGATGACTGACCTGAGGCAGAGACCTGTACCTTCATCCTCAGTTAGCTGGGCACAGCAGGCAGAGGGACAACACATTACAGGATCAACTGACTCACTCTTTATATGTCACATGAAATAGGTATTAATACTAGATTAAAGGAATGACTACTACGGCCTGAATGATCCTAACTGAAGCTTAATGTTAACTGGTTGATGTATCGAGGAGAGGATGTGTGCTGTGCTAGGCCACCATTAGACCCAGAATCACTCATGAATGATCTAGATGGGGGAGGGAGAAAATAGAGGGTTAATTAAATTTGCCCCTGCTAAGCTGGAGAGACTTTCAGCTTTAGTGGGGATAGAAAAATGATAGGACATTTGTGGAAGAAGTGGAATATTGGTATAGGCTAGAAAAATGCAGCTACTTCTGGGGAAATGATCAGACTTCCAACTAATCAGAGTGAAGGGGAAAAGGCTGTAGATAAAAAAAGAGCCATATCTGAAGAACTGACAGAGAGTAGCAAGATGATGGCTGATAATGACTGAAGGGAAGGTGGTTTACTTGGGACCGAATTTGTGCTCTGTGCTTGCATTGCCTAATGTTAGTTCTTGCCTGGGGCTCCTAGAGACTATCAGAAAGAATATGTTTGTTATTATTGATTGCAGTTACAACAGGTCTTAGGGTCTGATGTTTTTGCTTAACCAAAACACCAAGAAAGTTATGGAAGTGGTAAAAGAAGGAGAATCTGTATCCACAGGTGAACTTAGAGGACCAGTTATGTACATAGGCTGAAATGTCTTAATTGTGTGTCTTTAGGGCTGCAGAATCCTGGAAAAATACAGGAAGAAGCAGTGTAGCATGGTAAATTAACTGAGCAGAAGGAAGAAGGGCTGTCCCACCAGTCACTACAGCAAGGCTAATCAACAAGGAGACATGGGAAGACCACAGAGACAAACATATTGTTCCTCCTCTCTAGTTCAAATCTGAACCCCAAAAATGAGCTGTGCAATGGCAGGCTACCCAGTGCTGTCAGTCTGGTACCCACATCAAGACAGAGCTGAAATGAGGCAGTAAACCAAAACCCTAGGTCAACCCTAGGCAGGTTGTTTGCAAAGAGCTGGACAAAATAAAACCAGAAACTTTTGGACAGAATACTCCCAGCTCAATTTCTGCCCCAAATTGGAACAGAGCATCTGGATTTAAAGCCATCACTCAGACCAGCACAGCACCAGAGGTGAATTTTCTTGTGCCTCCTTTTTGTCGTCCTTATTCAAGGGAAGGGAAGGATGTGGTGTTCCACAAAAAGAGATTTTCCAGAGATCAAAGAAATGTTTGGAAAAAAGGGACATCAAAACATTACCTTTTAGAGGTAAAAATAATCTCATGCCATGACAGATTGTAATAAAGGTCCCCCCCAGCTCTGCTCCACATGAGTTAGAACTTCATTGAAATTTGCCAATGCAAACCAGCTGCAGTCCAAGAAGTCTGTGAAATAACAACAATGAAAGTCAGGTCCCATGACGCACAGAAGATTTCTCTCCAGAGGAGAAGTAAATGTGAGACAAAACTCTGAGAAAGAGAGAGACTAAGTGCACTTAAAATCATTTCTAAAGGGAGCACCTTCAAAAAACAGGAAGAAGATAATTCAAGGCAAATGTGGAAGCCTGACTACTTAAAACAGCAACTGAAAACAGACAAGACAACATTGCAACCTCTGGAAAAAAAAAAAAAGTCAATGTTTGATTGCAGAATTATTGCACAAAAACAAAGCAATTTTTCTAATGCTGGCAAAACAATTTCTGCAATATCTGGAGGAACAGACCTACAGCTTTCAGAACCACAGGAGTCCCTCATGCCTAGAAGGAAGTTCAGCCATTCCCAACAGTCACAAGGGAAGTCCATGGCTGAAAGACACTGGGGGAGGGGGGAGGAATCTAAATGAGAAAGAAATCAAAAAACACTTGGAACTAAGCCTTCTGCTAAGATGTTTGTAATCTTTGGTGCATCTGAGATTTTCACAGCCTTGCAAGTTGTCCATAGAAATTAATAAATTAATATACGGCACTGATTTAAGAATTAAACACATATATAAATAAATAGATATCAGCTACCATGAGACATGAGACCACTCATTTCAATTTATTTTCTACAGCCGTTGATCAGATCACATCTAGGAACAAACAATCTAGCAAAGGAAACAAATGACATACAATAGGTGCAAAATCAGAATTTTAACGTCTGAGTTACTATAAACTACCTAATCCAAGAGAAGAATCTCCCAGAGGATAAAACAAAAGGCTTTGATGGTTACAGAAGATTCTGAAAATGTGTGGTACTTCAAAGCGCATACTGAATTGGCTTTGATGGAATGGAAGATCCCACGCCATCTTCCACACCTGTGACACATCCTCTAAAGGAGTACATCATCACCTCTGGCTCTGCTGCATCTGCTTCGCCCACCCTTCTCTTGATCGGTCAGGCTGGGCCCTGGTGTAAAACTACCATCCATCACCCTTTCTCTGTGGACTGTCTGAAATAATATGCAAAGTAAAGCAAAGGTATCACAGATTTGTCTAAGATCAGTATGAACATTTCAAATCATATTTGCATGAAATTTGAAATAATGAATGCACCATCATGGCACTGAGAAGGACCAACCTTTAAGAGAAATGGTCTGAGTTGAATACCTGATGAAGTCACTGACCCGTTATCCCCAAAAGAAAGTACAAAAATACTCTGACATTTTAGAACATGGCCTCTCCAGTGACTCTGACATTAGAAATAGAAAAAACTTTAGACTACAAGAAGAGTTTACACCAGCTCCAGAAATCCAGACTGACCAGAAACAACAAGTCAGTGCTACCAGTGCCATGCTAGTCACGATCACAGCATTGGTTTACCAGGAGGACTCTGGAAGAAATGAGTTAGAGAGGGTGGTGAAACATGTCATTTTCCAAACAAAAGTAGATGCTGATGGATTGACTGCCATTGCAGAAATGAAGAAGTGAATTGAAGTATTCTTGTATTTAAGTAGTACAAAATATTTTTAGACACATTTAATACAAACAGTGGACAGAGCGTGAGGGAGAGCCTAGGAAAAGAGAAAGACTATTTAAAAAGTAGAAAGCAAAGCCCTTGCATAAAAAATGTGATCTCTCAACAGCCAAGAAGACCACTCTTTAGATTATCAGCTAAAGCTCTCATCATAGGATCACACAAAAATGCTTTTCACACAACCTGCCTACACTCAGCATGCTCTGAAAACTAGTGAGATCCCAGAGCAAAATGGTGGTCTCACACATCTGCCACGAGAGAGGAGCCATTCCTCAGGACTGGTCCAAGGCACACATATCTTGGGTAGAGCCATCAAATCCCATGTACAGGTTTAAAATCATCAACTTCTGGCAAAAGACACCACTGCTGTCCATTGATAATGATAATGATGATGTAGGAGCATCACAGTATGTCTCCTCATAGACCTGGTGCCCTATATAACTCGAACATGTTTAATTGCACCTCACTGTCAAATTCACAAGTTTAAAGCTATACTTGTATGTTGCTAAGTGGTGTCTTCATGGTTTGGGGAAGACTCCAAAGAAACTGGGGCAGTTTCAGGCACCTGAACCCTCAAGATGAGAACTACATCCAAGCGGACTCAAGAAGAACTTGTCAGTATCCTGAAGGGCTGGATCAGTAACATTAGTAGGACGGACTGAAAAATGAAACATGTTGAGCATGGGTCTGCTATGACGTATACAGAAAAAGCTTGCAAAGAGTGGGGCGGGAGATGAACCTGAGGGAAGGACAGAGAACAAGAAGGAGAAGGCCTATTTCAGCCCTTTCTCTGAGGTTGCACTGGACTCAGAAACAGAAACTTCAGAGTGCCCACCCCTTCGTATATAATCATTTGGATGTCACCACTGAAAGCCAGGAATCCAGGCAGTGTGGAACAAGGAACTTTCTGACTTTGTCTTGGCTCCTAAATCTCTCTTCGACTCTGATGGCAACAGTGTAGGCAGGCTTTACCTTTGAAGCCACTATGGCCTATTTGGAGCTCATTCCTTTCTGGCCTGAGGTTCAGATATATCGCAACTCCACAGCTGCAGGAGGATGCCTGTGGGGCTACCGGGAGTTATGAAGCTAGTTCATGTATGTGCTTGCAGTCAGAGTCATAGGGGAGAGGAGCATCATGCATGAGGCGGCCTTCATACCCAACACCAGCCTGGGTGCTGCAGCCCTACAGTTCACTGTTTCATGGCAATAAGCCCTTTCACACAAAACTGAGGGAAGTTATGAGATTTACTAGCTTTGGGACTCTTCATGCCCACCAAGATTGCAGCACTTGGACACCCCATGCCCTGACCAGCAGGGATAGCTTGTCTACCCTATTTATCACATGTCATATGGCTCTAAGCGTTGCAGGTGGGAGGACTTGGTGTTGCTAGAGTGACTGAGGCTGGAGAAATACCTTCAAAGTCCGTCACCAAATATGGCTGACTTCATGTTGCAGAATAATTAATAAATGCTTTGTTGAAAAGATGTCAGAGAGAGAGGTAGTTGAGGGCTGCGGAGGAAACTCCTGACATCCTTTTCTCCCAAGACATTGTTTTCCAAGCAGCTGTCATAACGCTATGTGCTACCACTGCTACTGCAGCCTCTCTCCCATACTAAACTCCAGGCTTTGCTCCACTTTTATTCACCCTAAAACTGCCCCAGTCTTGCTCAGAAACTAAGCTGCTCTCTCACTTGCAGGAAAAATATTTTGGGGAGGAATGACATTTTATCACGACTCTCTTGACATTAACATTGCATACAAAATAAGGGAGAACTCTGACATGCTTTTAAACTAGGGAAATTCAAATAAGGAAGTCAAAACATTACCTGTGGTTTCCTTGACAGAATATGACCCATAACAACGACTTTCTAAAGTGAGATTACAGAGCTGTCACTGCCACCGCACAACACGGAAATGAACAGATCAGGCTGATGATGAATGTGTTGCCTTCGTGTTACACTTAGGCTGCTCTGATCCTATTGCCCCCCTCACTTGTACAGCTCAGGGAAGGCAAATGGAGGGAGGGGAAGGGGAAGGTGCTCCCCCCCAAGCATCTGCCTGGACATCAAAGGAGATCTCTGTGAACTCTTGCTGATTTTCAGGTTTTATCACTGATCTTAAGATCACAGAATCACAGAAACACAGAGTGGGCAGGGTTGGAAGGGACCTCTGAAGATCATCTAGTCCAACCCCCACCCCCCCAAAGCAGGATCACCAAGAGCACCTTGGGCAGGATGGCATCCAGGCAGAGTTTGAATATCTCTGGAAAAGGAAACTGCACATCCTCTCTGGGCTATCTGTTCCAGTGCTCTGTCACCCTTACAGTAAAGAAGTGCCCCCTCACATTGAGCTGGAACCTCCTGTGCTTCAGTTTGTGCCCCTTGCCTCTTGTCCTGTTGCTGGACACAACTGGAAAGAGACCGGCTCCATCCTCTTAACACCCTCCCCTCAGATATTTATATACATTAATGAGGTCTCTCAGTCTCCTCTTTTCCAGGCTAAACAGGCCCAGTTCTTTCAGCCTGTCATTGTACAACAGGTGCTCCAGTCCTTTAATAATCTTTGCAGCCCTCCTCTAAACTCGCTCCAGTAGTTCTATGTCCCTGTTGTACTGGGGAGCCCAGAACTGGACACAATACTCCAGATATTTAGCTTTTTTTTTTTTTTTTTTTTACCTCACAGCTTCTGTGTTCAGGAGTTCAGTAGAGTTTTCTTTCTGAAGGCTATCCTTTCCTTTCCTTTCCTTTCCTTTCCTTTCCTTTCCTTTCCTTTCCTTTCCTTTCCTTTCCTTTCCTTTCCTTTCCTTTCCTTTCCTTTCCTTTCCTTTCCTTTCCTTTCCTTTCCTTCCCTTCCCTTCCCTTCCCTTCCCTTCCCTTCCCTTCCCTTCCCTTCCCTTCCCTTCCCTTCCCTTCCCTTCCCTTCCCTTCCCTTCCCTTCCCTTCCCTTCCCTTCCCTTCCCTTCCCTTCCCTTCCCTTCCCTTCCCTTCCCTTCCCTTCCCTTCCCTTTCCCTTCCCTTCCCTTTCCCTTCCCTTCCCTTTCCCTTTCCCTTTCCCTTCCCTTCCCTTTCCCTTTCCCTTTCCCTTTCCCTTTCCCTTTCCCTTTCCCTTTCCCTTTCCCTTTCCCTTTCCCTTTCCCTTTCCCTTTCCCTTTCCCTTTCCCTTTCCCTTTCCCTTTCCCTTTCCCTTTCCCTTTCCCTTTCCCTTTCCCTTTCCCTTTCCCTTTCCCTTTCCCTTTCCCTTTCCCTTTCCCTTTCCCTTTCCCTTTCCCTTTCCCTTTCCTTTTTTTCTGGCAAAGAAGATGAAAACATTAACTCATTTATCTATCTCCCATAACCTCATATAGAAGGGGGCAAATGAAAAGGTCCCAAACAGTCTGTTTTCTGAGAATTTTGCTCCATCTCCAAGCTGAGATTCGTAGCTGTTGTTTGCAAGTGTAGTGGATGAGGAAAGGCTCAATGCCAGGCTACCAAACTGCAGCACCCCTGAAGCAAGCAGCACCCCTTTGTCCAGCAACAGGGCACTATTTTCCAGACTTTCCTAGCTGTAGCTGACCTCACTGTGGCTCCAAACGGGGCAACGTGTAAAGCCCTTCAGAAGGTCTCTGTAAATGAGCAAAAGCTGGAGTAGCTACAGTCTTCAGACTAAAAATCAGCTAATAAAAGCACATTTGATAAATGGAAGAGGAACACACAGGAATCATGTTGAAGAGGATGGTTTGAAAGGACAGAGGGGAAGAAGGAAAATGCTGACAACCCACTGAGGCAAACTCTGCTTAAGGAAGCACAGAAAGAGGCATTGCTTCATCTGACCTGCAGGTTTTGATTTAAAGGACTGTGCCTTCTGCAGTCCAGATGACCAATAAGTGCTCATTGCTTTTAAGAAAGCCCTTGTGCCTCACAATAATTCATTGCTGATTGCCTACATTTTCTTAAAAGAGCTCATTTAGAGTTGATTTAAGTACTCTTGGGGAGGCCAGGCAGGCAGGAGGGGGTGCTGTGATTTACAGACCTGGTGCCAGCTGCAGAAGCAGCAGAGGTTCTCCCATCTGCAGCAGCAATGCTGGAGGTTGGCTGGGGGTTACTATGGAGAGTGTGAGGGCCTGGGATCCCCAAAACGGTCCTGGAGACAATTGGTAGCAGTCATAAATCTTACAAGGTTCAGTTTCCCTTTCTTTATAGCCCAGCTGTGATCTGGACATGGCTTTGCTGTGCACCACAGATCCCAGAGATTAGATGAGGTTTGCAGCTGCATTTCATTATTTCTAATACGGGGGAGGGGAGCTGATCAGTTTGTGTAACAGACTCTGGGACACAATTTAGTTGAGCAGGTGCAAGCATTTAGAAGGAGAAACATCACTCCAGGGAGTAAAGATGACTTGATTAGACATAGATACCCATGTTTGGTCAAATAAATGTCACTGGAGCACCAGCTTAGATGTACACATCCATACTCATCTGATCCATCTTTTTTGAAGAGACACCTCCTTCAGTAAGAACTTGTATGGTCCCTAAACTCTGTAGGTCTTGCCCCACAAGACATTGTGCTGCTTTGCAGTCCCTCCTCTCTGATGTCTCCTGACCCTGCAGACAGCTGCTTGGCTACGGGCAGCCTCAAAAGCAGAGGCAGGGTTGAGTCATGTGTGCAGACAGGTAGCTGATGGCATCCTCTGCTCCTGCTTATTGCACAGCATCTGTGCTGAGCATCATGCCTGTGAAAGAGATGTCTGAGAACAAGAGGCAAGTGCCCTCCAGGACTGTCCTGCTCTTCGTTTGCACCTATATCCAGCTGCTGAGCACAGTCACCCCCAGGAATCTGCTGGCAGATCCCTGCAAAATGCTATCGCCTGACAGAATGAAGTAGAAAAGCAGTAATAAACCAGGAGAGCTCCTCCTCCAGAGCAGGTGGCAGCAGAGAAGAGACCACAGCTATGGGTTTCACTACGGCATCAGTTCCTGCAGCACAGCTGCTCAAGCAGGCTAAGCCAGACCTGGAAGCCTCAGAAGATGCTTGGGATGTGGCCTTGGCTTGTAGGTACTTGTACCCAGTGAAGACTTGTCTGACTAAGGGCATCCTGCTGTCTACAAATTGAGTGTAAACTTCAGAATAAAGCAGTGAGGGAGCATCTTGATGGCTGGGTTAGAGGCACAGAATCCAAGCATACGAGTCTGTGCGTCAGCACAGAAATTGCCTTTGAGAGGTTTTGCAAGGGGCGTAGTGCAAGCAGAAGAAGCTGGAGGTTGAGGTCATGGTCCTTCTTTTCCAGATGCAGCTGGTAAAAACTTAAGAAGAAATCAGCCAGCATCTATGGGCTCTGTTTTCCAGTATCACAGTGTGGATGGAGCCCTTCCTGGACCACAGGGTTCCTGTTCCATGGCACTGCCAACTGTGAGGTCCTTGGACACAGAGCACCAAGGGAGATGGTTCTTACCCATCTGGGCACACCAGAAAGCTCTGCTGCTCCCAGTTTCCCCTCCCAACACCTGTAACGTGCTTGCCCACGTGGCTCGTGCAAGACTGAGTGCCTAAGCGTGTACCTAGCTAATTTCTGTCTGGAAGTCTTTTCAACCAAAATACTTGCATTTCTCAATTCTACTAATTTCAGCTCTGAACTCAGCACCTGCAGCTTCTGGCTGCTTATCTCCACCAAACCTTGGCACCCCCAGTAGCTGGGAGAAGGAGAGAATTAAACCCACACATGCTGACTCCAAACTGGTTAGTAGTCCAATCAGCTGAATGCAACAAATCCATGTCATCATCTCCTCACCACATTGCACAAGAGGTGTCCTGCCCACCAGATATGCTTTGGTTGGTTTCTATTTTGTCCTTTTGGTGGTTTAACACCAACGAGCTGGTCAGCACTACCACACAGCTCTGTCACTCTCTCTCCTCAAAAGAACAGGTGAAGAAAGTACAATGAAAAAGAAGAAAAAGCTTGTGGGCTGAGAAAAGGACAGGGAGATCACTCACCAATTACCATCATGGACAAAACAGACGTAGAGTAAGGGAGATTAATGTAATTCATTGCTTATTGATAACAGACTGGAGCAGTGAGAAATAAAAGCAAACTAAAAACTCCTTCCCGACCATCCGTCTTCTTTTACCTACTCCACAACAAGCAGCCAAGGGGCTTAGGGAATAGGTGCTGAGGTCAGTCCCTAATGTTTCATCTCTGCTATTCCTTTTCGGTCACTCTCTGCCCCTGCTCCACACAGGGCCCCTCCCACGGGACGCCGTCCTTCCTGAACTGATCCCTCATGGGCTGCCCACAGGCAGCAGCTCTTCAAGAACTGCTCCCACATGGCTCCGTACCACGGGGTCCATCCCCCAGGAGCAAACTGCTCCAGCACGGGTCCCCCACGGGCGGCAGCTCCCCCCAGACCCCTGCTCCTGCGTGGGCTCCTCTCCACGGGCTGCAGCTCCGGCCCGGGGCCTGCTCCTGCGGGGGCTCTCCGTGGGCCGCAGCCTCCTCCAGGCCACATCCACCTGCTCCACCGGGGGCTCCTCCACGGGCTGCAGCGTGGAGATCTGCTCCGTGTGGGACCCGTGGGCTGCAGGGGGACAGCCTGCTCCACCAGGGGCCTCTCCCCAGGCCGCAGGGGAACTGCTGCTGTGAGCCTGGAGCACCTCCTGCCCTCCTGCTGCACTCACCTTGGTGTCTGGCTGTCTGCAGGATTCTTTCTCTCTCAGTTCTCACTCCTCTCTCCCAGCTGCTGCTGTGCAGCATATTTTCCCCTTCTCCAATGTGCCCTCCCAGGGAACAACCAATGTCACTCTCTGGCTCAGTCTTGGCCAGCGATGGGTCCCTTTTGGAGCCGGCTGGCACTGGCTCTGATCTGACATGGGGCAGCTGCTGGGCTCTGCTCACAGAGGCCACTCCTGCAGTCCCCCCAGTTACAAAACCTTGCCATATAAACCCAATACAGTCTTTTTTTTTCCTTCACAGAACATGTTGCAAATAGCATCTATTCCCCAGGTTGTTGCACTGACTGACTGACTACAGCGCTTGTGATGCAGGGCATAGGCAGTGGCAGGTGGACAGGAGCTCACCAACAGCACAGGAGCCCTCCTGCACACAGTCCTTGTCAACGTGTTCTCCAGTCCTGCAGAATATCCTCTGTCAAACCTTGCTTGCCAGGAGCTCTTTAGCTCTGAGGCCATTGAGGTTGATTGTAGGCAACCACCTACTCCTGCCATTAGTAGGACAAGCTTCAAAAACACAGATCACACAGTGCCCAGCTCTGGTGACAAATAGAGAGCCATTAGGCTCATCCACCTGTACCAAATCGCATGGGGACAGATGCTGAACTTGGCATCGCAGTGTCCAGACAGCACCAGTGCATCCTGCAAAAAAGAAGAGGAAACCTTTAACCACCTATATCTTTATTTTGTAAGTGTGCTGCCTCTTTAAAACACAGTGGTGATATCTCCATATGCTCCTATCTGGAAAGACTGAAATGGTAGACAGATAGGAATTGTAAGGAAGAAAAGGACCAGTTTACAAAAGAGCAGAATAGAGATTTTCCTGTTGTGCTTCCTTCCCTGCATTGAGACACCCCCTCAATTACTGCCTCCCAAATTGACAACACAGCCAGCAAAGCAGGGAGCTACCCCACACTTGCCCCAGAAAGGTGCAGAAGAGGATTGATGCCTCTCTCATGGTGTTAGTTTGCCCCCCAGAAGCCTGTCTCCAATTCCTCCCAGGATGAGGACTGGAGAGCTGTTGGAACAGGGACAGGTTTCCATAGCAAACCCTGCATTTTCATATGGAGAGTTTCAACCCTATATTCAGTAGAGCTGAAAAGAAAAGCATTTATTCCCCCATAAACATGAAGGACAGGGAAAAGTCTAATGTCACTTGGGGTTTATTTTTCATGAGCTTCTTCAAAGCAGAAATAGCCTTCCAGTGAGTGTTTGCTGGCAGCCTTTCTTTCTCTAACTTGATACATGAGTTGAAGGCTTTGTGATTCAGAACTGAGTCTTGCTCTCTATTTATCAGTTTGTTGGCTTCCTGCAGTATCTGAGGGTCAGTGGTGGGCCATACCGTGCTAAGAGGGAGGATATGCTGCTTTTGGCATGCATGCATGACCGAGAAACAGAGCTAGAAACCAACGAGGGCGAAACTGAACTGAAAGCACCATAACCTCAGCAATAGTCATGGAAGGATGAGATTGAGGGGCAGTCAGAGTATATGGGATGGAGATGACAACAATGCTGCACCTTGCAGCTGGCAGCAGAACAGAAAACATGGTCCAGAGACACGTGGGATTAAGAGACACATTCTGGAAGGCATCAGGGTGGGAGGGTTGGGCATTCTCAATGCCAAAAAAGATGAGAGATCATGGACTAAGAAGGGTGGGGCACCCTTATCATAATTGACAGTTCTGTTCAGCACCACTCTGCCTGACAGTGGCACAAGCTGAGGTTGGACCATGAGTGCTTGGCCAACCTACATCCATGAAAACAGCACAGGGGCCACATTCGTCCTCCAGCATCTCTGCTTCACATATGAAGCTACTTGCACAGCGACATGCAAAAGCTGCACATGCTGCATGGAAAATGGTGGAAAGGATACTTTCCACATCCAGCTCCCCATGCACAAGTCCCTGTGATAAACAAGCACTAATAGCAATGCCTAAAATTGTATCCAGCATTTCTTCCAGCTAATTGGTCTTGCTGATCTATTGGAGGGGATTTCTGCTGTGTGAATGCCAATGGGTGAGATATTTCAGCTTTTTCCACAGCCATCATGATTATAAACCACCTTTAAAATGACACCCATGTTCCCAGAAACTAGGTTTTTCAATAAAGAGATGGTATTACAGAAGGCATCCACGAGGATGATGAAGGGAGTGGAGCACCTCCCTTATGAGGAAAGGCTGAGGGAGCTGGGTCTCTTTAGCTTGGAGAAGAGGAGACTGAGGGGTGACCTTATTAATGTGTATAAATATGTAAAGGATGAGTGTCAGGAGGACGGAATCCGGCTCTTCTCGGTGACATCCAATGATAAGAAAAGGAGCAATGGGTGCAAGCTGGAACGTAGGAGGTTCCACTTAAATATGAGACAAAACTTTTTTACGGTGAGGGTGACAGAACACTGGAACAGGCTTCCCAGTGGGGTTGTGGAGCCTCCTTCTCTGGAGACATTCAAAACCCACCTGGACTCCTTCCTGTGTGAACTGATCTAGGTGTTTCTGCTCCAGCAGGGGGATTGGACTAGATGATCCTTAAAGGTCCCTTCCAATCCCTAACATTCTGTGATTCTGTGAAGGCTGGGAGGGAAAATTGTATAGCCTACGTAGGAGAGTGAGAAAGACGCATCAACATGGCCATAAAGGATTACAGAAGGTAAGAGAAGCTATTTCTCCCTCCTTGGGGCCATGCCAGGAAATAATGGGCTTAAAATGCTGGAATAAAGATTGAGACCATTCATGAGGAAGGACTTCTCAGTAGTAAGAACAGTGAGGTATATCTTCCCTGGAGAGTGTTGTGGGATCTCCATCACTTGCAGTTTCAAGGGCAAGCTGGGAGAATCCTGTGTGTTGATTCTGAGGCCTTCTCCAGCAATTGCTGGGACAACCTAGCACAATTCACCCAGCAAGACCACACACAATTTGCTGCACTTTTCCCTGTCTACCAAGACTTTGCTGAGCCAAGACTTCCCATCCCATTCTCCTTTACTTCAGTCTTCACACGGCAGCAAGCCATGAATATGGGGCTATATCTGCAGTAGCTGATGGAAATCATCTTGATTGGAGATCCACAGCTCATTTCACACAGGCTGTGGAGCAACTGTCAGAGAAGCGAGCAACTGGTCACTGTGGTGTCATCTGCAAGGCTTTGGGGACAGGGAAGAACTGGAAGGTGGTGGGAGCATCACCGTCTGCACAGGGACCCGTGCTCCCAAGGGCACACAGTAGTCGACCTTGCACTGGATGGATCCTTGGCATGCACTACTGAAGAGCTTTTCTAAGCATTGCTATTTCGGACTCAGATTTGCTGACAAAACTATCTACTGCAAGTATTGTGGCCAAGCAGATGCATTGAAGTCTGTCTGCTAGCAGGGCTTGAACAATCTATGCAAGCTTCTTCCCCAGTGTGCATCCAGCTGGGGCCTTACATGCCAATGCCACCTGCCGACCAGCACCCCAGGGACAGAGTTATCACCCGTCCAGCTCTGACCCAGAGCAGGGAGGGTGGTCACCCTCAGTGGCAGTCCTGTCCTCAGGGTCCTTTGGCAGGACTTGTTCAAGTGCTGCACAGAGTGATGCAGCCCTGTCCTCTAGAATGAGTTATGTCTATGCAGAGCAGACAGTGCAGGCGTTTATTCCTCCTCCAGATGGAGAGATCTGCATTTGCAGTGGACATTAAATTCAGAGCAAGGAAAAAAAGAGTGAAAAAAAAAAGAAAGAAAGAAAAACTGTGTTGCAGCCATCAACCTCCTTCCCTCAGCAGAGTGCTTCTGGGGTGGCTGAAGGGACACTGTCTAGCCTATAAGAAGGGACAAAGGGCTTGTCTTCTGAGAGGTCTCACCTTTTTCATAATAACACCAAGGGGAGCACAAACATTCAGCATCTTTCTGTGCCTTACACCTTGTGTAGAAAAAGCACCAAAGAATATGTAAATGTGTTGGCAAACATTGCCTCAGCCCCTGTTGCTTTTTCCTGGCTAAAAATTGAATTTCTTCAGCAACAGACCAGTGCTGAGCATTTTGCAGGTAGAAGGGAACATTCTGCCTCCCAGCTTGGTGCCAGCAGCTCATGGTGAAGCCCCATGCCCAGCTGTGTTTTAGGATGGTCTATTTGCTTCTTTTCTCTGTTCTGGGACACAACATGTGCTGTGGAAGATGAGAACAGCTGGTCCTGCAGCCCTCTGCCCAAGCCCTCTTCCATGGCCAGGATCACCCCCCCCCCGACACACACACACAAGTCCTGGTGCTGGAATAGACTTCCAAACCCACTTAAAAGTGCAAGTTGGTTAAGAGAAGGCTGTAAAGGAGGGAAGATGCTCTTTTATGTATTAATTACATGTCAACTCATTTGCTCTAGAATAACACTGGGAGCACAGGAAGAATTACAGAATTAATTAGAGAGTAAACGACCCCTAACTCATAACAGTGGTCTTCCAGCATTGGCAGCCATTTGTTAATGGTAATGAAAAGCACCAGATTTCATTTCAGAGTGCAACAAAGAGAGACCACACGTTCAGGGCTTCAGTATTCCCCCTCCAGAGCATGAGAAAGTTATTAGTCCCATTGAAATCTGCAAGAGCTTCTTTATATAAAGCTCCTAGGGAGGGAACTCACACGTTTGATTTTGGGACAGAGATCTTTTTTCCTCCAGCTGAAATGTATGAAGCATGCCGGCGATGCAGCACATCAGAGCAATGACCAGGGGCAGCTTTCACTCCTTTGTGGCTCTTCCCAAGCCAGAGACCCAGCAGCCTGTGCATTCTTAATTGACAGAATTAGGAAGCTTATTTGAAGAATACTTTAGTCCTCAGAGTCTAATTTCCTGCTGTATAAATAATACATCAGCAACAGCAGTCTCCAGGAAAAAAGAAATAAATAAATAAAAATAAAAACTGAGAAGCCCAGATGAATACTTTTAGCTTCCATCACACTGTGAAAATCCTTTGCAGAGTTTTTTTCACAATAGCCCCCAACTGCATTGTACCATTTCTCGCCTCGTCTAATTTAACGAAGGGGATAGGAGCTGAAAATTACACATGTGGGCCTCAGCACTGCAGGTGTGATTGCACCTTCTGATGAGTGCGGTGAGAGCTGGGGCTGTGGGAACTAAATGCTCCAGGTTCCCAGTGCAAAGCCCTCTGCTGTACATCCAGCCAAGCCCACCATCGACACTGCCAGGAGCCCCCATGGTCCTGCTCCGTGGGCTGTGAAAGGCCACGTCGTTGTCCATGCATATTTATGGATAGGGAGAGAAGGAGTGCTGCACAGTCATCTGCAATTTTGGCAACTTGCAACCTTTTGGAGCTGAATTCGCAACTGCAAACTCCCTCACCAGGTCCTTGTCCAGGACGAAATGTCAGCCTGGTAAATTGGACAGAGACGAGCATCCCTGGTTTTGCTGAACCACTCCTTGCCCCAAACCTTCCCATGCTCACGTGCTCTATTTTCAGCTTTTTTCAGCACTGTTAGCAAAGCTGCATGCAGACTCTGGCACCTCGCCCCACTCTGATTAACTGAGCACTGGGACCGCTACAATTTTACTTCATGCTTGCCTCCTAACCTGGCTGCCACAGCCCCACTCTGCTCTGCAGACACATGGAAGATGCAGGGAAAGCAGTGGGGACTTTGCTGAGCTCCTGGTGCTGCAGCTGTCATGGCCGTGGGACTCAAAACCAAACAGACCTCTGAAAGGCTACGGTGAATTGAGAAGGCAAGCTCCAGGACTTCATTGGAAGGGTTTCTGCAGCACAAATATTTGTATTCTTCTGATGTGGGATTTACAAGCACACACTCAACTCTAGCAGGGAATGCCTGCAAATATGAGCGAGGTCTCTGTGTACCTACCGCTTGCTGCTGCCCTCC
Organism: Anser cygnoides; assembly: GCF_040182565.1. NCBI lineage: Eukaryota > Metazoa > Chordata > Aves > Anseriformes > Anatidae > Anser > Anser cygnoides. Next base: position 14,790,718 of record NC_089889.1, read on the forward strand.
TCTGTCTCTCTGTCTCTCTCTTATGTTATCTATTATATTCTGTGTGCCCAAACATGGGACAGGTGGCTGGCAAGTGAGCCTGTTCACTAGAGGCAAAGCAATTCTGCTTTGAGAGGAACAGGGTTCCCTTTGTGGTACCCCACCACCACCCTGCAGGGAGAGCATCCTGCACAAGGAGCTGGGGTGCCCTGAGCTCCTGGGTCCCAGCTCTGCGCTGCGGGAAGCACAGGCTGTGCTGGCCGGATCGTTCCAAGGGAGTTCCCTCGCTTTCACCTGATGGACAGAGTAAAAGCAAGGGCTGTGGCAAATGGGGTTGTTCCTTTCCCCACCCTCTGCCTCGGAGGACCGCAGCACCGTCTCTGCTTTGGAGAAATGAAATCTGGAGCAAACACAGCAGACAAAGGGGCCCATTTGAAACAGCACTGCCAATAAATAATTCATGGGAGTGAAGTGGTGAGTCTCAGGGGAGCCGGCGCAGGGATCTGTGAATCTGGATGAGTTTGCAGTGCTTTAATTATGCAAATTGACAAATGTCTCTACACTGAGAAATTCTGCTAGTCGTGCAAAAGAGCAAGAGCTGGAAAATGGCATGAATTTCTCAAGGCCGTGTGCCTAGCCAGCTGCCAGCCACAGCTGGCAGGGGGAATCTCACCAGGGTCTCTCCAGAGCCAGCTCTGCTCTTTTCAAGGGCAGCCAGAAGGATCCCCCATAACACGCCTTGAGAGTTTCAACCAAGCTACAAACCCCTGGCCTCAGCCCCAGCCCTGCTGTTGCACCAGCGCCCTTTGTTCCCAGTGTCAACTGACTCAGGGAAGGGGGTACTGGGACTGCTGTAGATGCAAGTGGACTGACTGTGGTAGTGGTGGTGACAAACATCAGACAACTTCAGCAAGGACAGCTGGGGAGCCCCAGGTGACACATCGCTCTGACTCGCTCAAAAAAGGCAGAGTTGTGTGGGGAGAAGCGGTCCCTGAACGCCCAAAACACATGGGATGCTTTCTTCTGCATCTCTCCGCTTGCTCCTGTGTTGCATTTTTGTGGCCACAGCCCAGGCACTGGTGGCCACAAGCCCAGAGGACAGAGGACCTGCAGTCACCTGTTGAAAGATGTTCACTTGTGCCAGGGGAAACGTGGCTTGATGAAACAAAGCCTTTGCCTTTGAGAGAGACCTTTCCCACTTGGACCTTTTGAAAAGCCAAGATTTTCTTGGCCTGTCAGGGGACCGGGCAGAAATAGGGCAGAAAGAAGCTGAATTTGGGGCATTAGGGGCTGTCATCTCCCCATCAGAAGCCAGCCCATCTGGGGTAGCTGGAAATCAGCTCCACTGCAGAGCAGGCTTCCTCTGGGACCCCAGGCACTGCTTCCTCCTTCCTGTGCCCAACATGCTGTTCGTCACTGGAGTGGATTAATTTTGTGTCCTGTCTGCCCTCGTTTGGACCCAAAGCAGGACTCCTTAGAGAATGAGGACCGTCGCAGTGAATCCCACTGCAGAGAAGGGCATAAGTAAGGCCTTAAGTAAGAAGAGGGAGCCAAGGCCGCTAGCACTGTTGTCCTCACCCCACCCACGGCTCTTCAGGGTCAGGACCGTGGAGCTGAGGGACCAGCTGGGGACACAGTGTTCTCCTCTGCAGACATCTGAGCTCTGCCCACAGCACTGGCTCCTCTCCTCATGGTCCTCAGAGCGAGCAGTTTGTGGGGTGGGAAAGAAAAGCAACAGGACTGGGGAAACTGGGAGAGGTGGGCGCAAAGGAAGTGGGGTGGAGGGGGTAGGAAGGATGAGTCAAAGAACTCAGTGGGGAAAAGGTCTGAGGCTGCTGGCTGGCTGGCTTGATGAGTTTTGATGAGCTGTGCTGCAGGCTAGCCATGTACAGACCACATGTACTCTCCTACAAAGTATTTACCAGATAGCTGTCATTCCTACATTGAGTTGTTGGTTTTATTTCTGAAAACTGACTTTTCTTTACTTTTGATATTTGATTTCCTCTAAAAATATGCAGCCCTCTGTTACCCAAACCCAGACACTTTCACTGAAAAATTAACACTGCTTCTGAATTATTTTTGTGCTTGTATCTTTGGAAGAGGGTGGGAGAAGAAAGGAAGGGAACTGTATCATGGAAAAAAATGGGAAAATGTCAGCCCAAACAATATTTTATGCAGAAATGCCTGGTTTGATCAAAAATCCATTTTCTCACAAAATAAATTTTTCATGAAAACTGTGTCAGAGCCAAATCCAACAACCTGGAGCAGAGAAAAGCCACCTTGTTCCACTGATGCTGATTTATGCCAGGCTGCCTGGGAGCAGGAGCTGGTGGCAGCTGTCTTGACCTGTCAGGCACTGGAAAAAGTTGTTGAACATCTCAGTCCCACCACAAAGCAGGGAGTAATGTGGTTCCAGGTTTGGTGAAGGCTCTTCCCAGACTGCCAGGACATGTTATATCGGGCTGCTCTGCTGCCTCCCTAAGCAAACCACTCCCTCCCTTCACTTATAGGCCACCTGATGGTGGGGAAGGATGAAGGCAGTAGGTTGAGGAGAAGAAAGATCTCTTCAGGGTGATGTGGTCTGCTACAACCCAAGCTGACACAGGTAAGAGCAGTGACAGTGGTGCACAGCCCAGCACCATGAGGTCCCAGGGAGCCCACGGTTCCTCAGGTTCTCCATGCCCAGAAGAGATGGGGAAGGTGGCACCCCAGAACTGTTTTCTTCTGCTCTAAGGCTGCAGAACAACTTGTATGAGGTTTGTTCCTGTCCCAGAGCACCCATCCACTCAGTGGATGGAAAAATCTGCTGGTGACTGTCAGCCCTCGGGGCAGAAGCAGCATGTGACACAAGGTAGTCTGCCAAAGCTTGCAGAGATGTTCAATCTGAGCAGGACGGGCAAATGGCCCTTCAGGGGACTCGGGATATTCTAGCACCAGCTTTGTGCTGGAGGCAGGATCCTGGCAGCTGGATGAAGTGGCCAGAGCTCTCCCTTTCTCACACAGCATTACATTAAGGGGTTGCTAATTGCTGCTGGGTGTTCATGGCAGTCCCTGGGTCAGAAGCTGCTGTCTTGAAAGTACAGGGTCCCAAAGCCATAACATGGGAGACGCTGTGCCAGGAATAGAACCGTGCAGGAGCATGCATCTCTCCCAGAATCCCAGGCACATGGGGCTTCTGGTCACACGGAGAAAAAGGAAAGAAGGCCAAGACATGCATATGAGAAATGTGTTTGGACCACAAAGCCCTTCCTAGAAAATAGCTCCCCTATACTGTGAGTTATCACCCGAACCTCCGAGCTGGGAAAAACCTCTGGGGCAATCCCAAGCACAAATACAGGCTAGGCAGAGAATGGATTGAGAGCAGCTCAGAGGAGAAGGACCTTGAGGTGTTGGTGGATGAGAAGCTCCACATGAGCCAGCAATGTGCGCTTGCAGACCAGAAAGCCAACCGAATCCTGGGCTGCACCAAAAGCAGCGTGGCAGCAGGGTGAGGGAGGGGACTGTCCTCCTCTGCCCTGCTCTTGTGAGACCCCACCTGGAGCCCTGTGTTCGGCTCTGGGGCCCCCAGCACAAGAAGGGCAGGGACCTGGGAGGATGCTATGAGTGTAATCAAAGGAGCAGCTTTAGATTAGATGTTTGGAAGAAATTCTTCATGACGAGGATTGTAAGGCACTGGCACAGGCTGCCCAGAGAAGCTGCGGATGCCCCATCCCTGGAAGTGTTCAAGGCCAGGCTGGATGGGGCTTTGGGCAGTCGGATCTAGTGGGAGGTGTCCCTGCCCATGACAGGGGTGTTGGAACTGGATGGGCTTTAAGGTCCCTTCCACCCCAAACCACTCTAAGATTCTATGAATCTATGATCTGAAGGAGAATGGAGAGCCAGAAAGCCACTGGTCCTGTCCTGAGCCCAGCTAGCACATGCAGAGCCAGCTTTGTTCCCACAAGCAGAGAAGTAGGGCTGATGCTTGCAACAGGGATGTCACTCTGAAAGGAGATGCACAGCTCCTGGATGACTTGACCCATGTTTTTAATACATGCAGCACCGAGGTCCATGCTGGTGGGACCACTGAACCCTTTGCAGGGTAGCACTGCAACATCTGACTCATAGCTGATGAGTCCATTCCTATCTTCTTGGAGGAGAGACTTCAAAGATCTATGCCATAGTCTTATTTTGCAGCTCTCTTTTCAGGCATCTTGGCCAAGTGTCAAGAGAAAGCTCTGACCTTGAATGAGGATCAGAGGTTGGTGTAAGCTCGAGGTATTCGGCACAGCCCAAAAAGGCGACAGCCCCATTATTTTTTCCCTCAGCACTGGAGACAGACAGCAGCGTCTTAAAACAGGATTCTCTCATCAATCATTTATTGGATTTATGCAGCTTCACTTAGGAACCTGATTTATATTTCCTCTCAATTTACTGCATTTGAATTGTTTGCAAATAGGCACGTGAATCATCGGTTGGAGCAGAATAAAAGCTATTTTCAAGCTTCATTTAGGCCATTCGAAGCATTAATTTTTAGTTGCAAAGGCTATTTTTTGCTAAATTAGTTTTTAGATCTTGTCTTCCTTGTGCTGAGTTATAAATTTAGTGCTGCTTGAGCAGAAATGATCAGCACTAGATTTTTCAGCCTTCTGAGGCAGGTGCAAGGGCCCCATTCTATGCTGGGTTACACTGCAGCACAAGAGAAGATAATTTGGCTTCTGGTGCTGAGATAGAAATACTGCCCTCCCTACTCCCTCCCCCAGCACAATTCAGTGCAAGCTCTGGAGGACTGAAGCCATGTGCACACACTCTCCAATCTCTCTTTGGCATCAGTTTTGCACTTTTCCTTCAAGCACATTCTGAGTCCTTAAGCTACCTTCCAAGGCCATCTTGAAAAATCACCTTTGAATCCGGCACAGAAGAAGCTTTCAACTCAGCTGTTTTAAAGGTGAACTCGTTTCAGGGCCACCGCATCCCAGCAGCATGTGTGGGTGGTTGGTGGATGATGTTTTATTTAAACACAAAGGCATGAGATTCCAGCTCATTTCAAACAAATCCTTCAGTGGGAAAATATGCACATATTTTTAACACAAATCTGTCCATAGCTCCACTAATTCTCTGCCAAAGTGCTTTACCTGTTGGAGCAGATGATAATTCAGCAATGTAAACAGAGCCTTTTAATTTCATTTTGGGATCACAAATGGAAACAAACTGATTAACAAAAGCAGGGTAAACAATGGTTCTGCCTTCCGTTGGTATTAATATTCTTCTAGTATTGATGCTGTTCTCCCAGGAGCCTGTGTCAACACGGTAAGCTGGGTGCGGCGATGCCAGCGTGTTGAGCTGAGCCATTCACACCCAAGGACAAGGTTCAGTGCCAGGAGTGGCTACTCCATAAGGAAATACACCAGCAGAGAGGGAATGCCTTCCCTTGGCTTCCACTGCCTTCCAGGGAGCTCCTGTTGCCCCACTATGCCCAGGGTCCACACCCCTGCAAGCCCAGTGCTAACTGCAAGGGAAGGTTTCTGAGGTGGGACTCGGAGCTGCCTGGCAGGTGAGCCTTCAGGCACCCCAAGAGGGTTTTGCTCAAGGGATAAAATGGTGACATCACAGATTCCCTGAAAGCAGACCGGGGTGGCAACCCCGGCCTACTTGCTGATGTGTGTGCTTCGTTACGCTCCAGCAAGGCAGAAAGCAAGCTGTGTTTGGGAGGTGACATAGCACGTATAAATGTGTCGGTAATCTATAAATGATTTAAGCGCAAGCATGGGGGAGTGCAAAAATGTCATCCCAGCTTGACTGAGACCAGAGGGAGACGTTCAGAGCTCTTGGCTGGGACACCTCCACCCACGTTGCAACCCCAGGAGAGCACCTTTCATCCAGAGAAGCATGGTGTGACTGGGGACAGGGTGACGTTGCAGGTGCTCCCTCTCCACACTGCCTGATGGAACAAATGCATGTTCAGCCATTACAAACATAACCAGGACATGGCTGCTGCCTGGGCAGCCATTCCACCACATACAGCTACCTGGAATTTAGCCCATACTGAGATGCACACAGGGGTGACAAATGGCTTGGGGTAAATGTGTCACTGGCTTCTGGGGCTTGCCTGGAGAAGGGGAAGAGCTGCAGGACAAGTTACAGAGACCATGCCTAATCCATGGGCTGAATTAAATCTTGATGTTCTGCTTTGTTGTGTATCATTCCAGATGGAAGAGAATAGAAACCTGGAAGAAGCAGAAAAGCTTTGGTGCTATAAACATATTTTTTGCTTTTGTGCTAAGCCCAACAGCTCACATTTCGCCTTTTGTTTTTGGAGAATGTTGGGCTAGACTTATTCCAGGAACTAGCACATGCAGACCACTCTTCCTGCCGGGAGACTGGAAGTGAGTATACTGCTAACACACCTCTCAAACTGAGCATGAGGCTTGAGCATCATGATGAAAGAGCTGGTTTGGGGAATGCAAACACTGATATCATGGGATGCCACCTCCATTTGCTAAGTGGCCCTTCAGGAAGACCTAAAGGAAATGCTCATGTCCAACCTGGTGTGTTTGGGGACAGGAAGGAAAAAAGAAAGAGAAACCCATAGACATTGCTGCAAGATGACAGCTGCTAACAAGTTGGCAGGAAAGGACAGATGAGAGGAGGGCATGACATCCACGTCAGACTTCACTGGGCCTGGGGTTTAAGAAGGTGGTATCTAGAGCAAGAACTCATTGAGATTGCTAATACACATACCCATACACCCATCCTAAGAAAGGCCCATGGTACTTTGAATTCAAATATCAGATTTCACTGGCTGTTGTAGACCAGTTACTTAATCCTGAGGAACTCTAAGATGATAGAGATGTCAAGCTACTTGCTGACCTGGGTCAGAAACCTGGGAGAGATCAGCATGTCATCCTTCTGCTCAAAGTATCAAGTCCAGGTCAGGAGGACAATTTGTAGTGCTGCTGGAGGGACTAGAGAAAGGGGTGGAAGTAAAGCCAGGGTGAGTGCTGAAGCACAGAGCTGTTAGGCAACATCAGAGCTTTGCAACAAGGGGACCACAGAGCTATGAAAATAAGGGTTCCAGAAAGGTAATTTAGAAATTGTGTAACAGCACAGTAACCACCCTTGTGCTAGTTTGACACAAGTTAATTTGAATTCCAGGGTTGTCATAAACATTGAATAAACAATGATTTCTGAAATACTCTTATTGCAGGTTCCTTGTGGAGCCGTGAAAAGGTTCCTATTGCAAGGCGTGCTGGTAAGGAGAGGGAAAAACCAGTTCAAACTACAAGAGGACACCAAGGACCTCCTATAGCATGTAATTTGCAAATTGTTACAATATGTTCTTATGACTACGGTTCAATTACCTCTTGCACAAAGAGGTAAATGGGTAGAAAATCAGCACTTGAGGGTTCCTTTTTGTTCATCAAAGAGATTTCTTCTCAAATCAGTTTAAGAGCATTCCGTTAACAGACTAGCAGATGCTCAAAGGCTAGCCACAAGACCATGATATAAGCATGCTCCAACAGCAGTAGAATAAAAAGATCCTCGAGATGAAGGACCTCCAGAAGTCCCCTCCAAGATCAGCTATTCTGTGATTCTGTGATTTTAAAGAGGACTGCAGAGCCCTCAGGACATCTTTTGCAACCTGCTTCTGAACTCTGTTCCCCCCCCACCAAGGACACATCCAAGCAGTTAGCCAGGCCCCAAACAGGTACCTGCTGTCTCTAGTCTCCCCTTGTCCAGCAGAGAAAGGCTAGGAGGGATGGTGGGGGCTGAGCAGAAGCCAGAGGGAGCAATCCAGATCGAGAGCTAGGTGTGGAGCTGGGCTTGCTGGTTGGCTTTGCCCATGTGTTAATTTTTTGTAACTTCTTTATATAGGCTGTCACTAGGAGGATGACTTTGACTTTAGTGAAATCAGCAGAACTTACTTTTACCTCAATCAAGAGGTAGATGTGGTCTACAGGCCAAGTTGAAACACATGCAGGACAGCAGTCCCATGGTGGCCACATCTTGCTAAAGGTGTCCAGTGGTCCAGCCAGGGTGACTACCCCACCAGTAGGCACCATGAGAGCCTGAGAAGCTGGGGCAGCCACTTGTCACCAAAGGCTGTGAATTGGTAACATCAAATGTCCTGACTACAAACAGAAACATCCACTCCAGCTTGGAGACATCTTGGGAAGGTGAGTTACCATTCCCATTGCTCTCACTGCAAAGCTTCAATCTAATTAGATCACACACCAACAAGATAGGAAAGCCAATACAATTATTATTTGGGAGCTTTTTTTAAAAATAATTCATACTGTTTCAGAACATCTCCAATGTTTTACGCTACTTATGTTCACTGTGTGATTTAGATAGCTTTTACCAAGCATTTGCATGGTCTGTCTGTCTTTGAAAACTAAGCAGTTAGCAGAAATGTACTGTGGATTTTCACACAGACACACACACACACATGCACACACACACAGAATGAATCAACCAAAAAAAAGAAGCATCTGTGGGATGCTTCCCCGTAATTTTAGAAAACTGATAAAAAGGGACAGATGTAGAGAAAGAAATCTCAAGCTTCTAGAAGTTAAATCCTTGTTTCTGCAACACTTAAGCAGCTCTGAATCAGAGTCTTAGCTGTTCCCGCAAACCCTTTTTATTTTTTTTATTTTTATTTTTTTTATTTTAAATACAAGAACCGGCATATTGAACCAGAACAATGATCATCAGAGCATTTCATCTTTCATCTTTGGAGGCCTTTGCCATCAGCTGTGATGTTGCTTCTTCCCCAAACATGAAAACCTCTATGTGGGTCCTTCCCTGTCCAAGAGCTATTTCATATCTCTGATCATCCTGACTGCCCATCTCACAAGTTTTTCTGTTACTACAGCATCCTTTCTGAGGAAGGGCAATAAGAAAGATATGGATTATTTGAAATGTGGACACCCCATGGACTTATTATATACATATAAAAAAATCTTCTCTCCTAGTGGCATAAAATCTTTGCACATTCAAAACACATTGATTCCTTGTTAACATTAAAAAGGGATTTCAGTTTTCAATGCACGAACAAAGTTGCTATAAAATTCTTGTACACACAAGTTGACATTTCCAAACAAGCTAGTCTAAAATTAGACTCATACTCCCAACTGCAGGGAATTAGGATGGTTTTGCTAAAGCATTTGACTTCTTGAGATGCAAAAGTCCCCTTAAATTCAACTGGCAAACTCTGATGGTGGGATGTGGTCAAACCAAAACCCCTTGGCTTCCTGAATGGAAAACTCAGCGCATCAGAAAGTGGAATTTGTTGCTCAGCAAATGTCTGTACCTCTCCTACAGTAAAGGTTTTCCTTGGGCCTTGGCACCATTTTTTCAGTACAGATGAGCATTTTAAGAACTAACCTTAAGAAACAGCCTTCTTTAGAAGCAAAAGTCTCTATGGAAAAACTGGGAAAGTGCTAAGAAACTAATTAAAGAAACAAGCACAAAACAGCCATTTTAGCAACACAAGCCTGTAAGTCGAAAAGAAAATGCAGACCCACAACATGAAAAGAAAAAAAGCTGATTTGAATTTTAAAAACATTTTTCTCTTATTGCTTTGTGCCTACCCTGATTTCCCTGCACATAACAGCCCATGGCCACAGCTCAGCTATCACCATTTCACACATACATTGCCAGTCCTCTGCAAAGCTGGGTTTGAAGCAGACCCGTGCTCGTCCAGGTCTCCAGATTCTTCTCCAGCCAGGTCAGGAGCAGTACTCACATATGTGCCTTCACCAAGGACCTCCCTCCTCTTAACCCACGCAGCCCACTTCAGTCCTCTGCAGGGCAGGGGATGGGCCCCCCTGGCCCCATCACCGACCTCCAGCTGCTGTGTGTGCCGTGGGGCAAGCTGTGGGCCTGGCCCCAGAGGAGACAGGTCAGGGACCTGCAGGGAGAAGAAACCTGTCCCTAAGGCAGTGTTCCTGCCTGGCCCACAGTCACTCGCTGGTAAGCCCTAGGAGACAACCATGCTTTCTGTCGTCCTGCATTGCAGAGGCAATAAGGCTGCCTGGATTCCACTCTGCTTCAAACTCAGAGCTGATCTAGGGGGAAATGTAAAATCTGTCACCTGAACCTGCCAGTGACACCAAACCTGCTACCTGCCTGGGCACAGATCCTGTTCCTGGTAAAGCACATGTGCTTTATCTCCAGCTCCTGACACCAACCCTCATTTATCCTTTGCCCTCTACTCTGGAGAGCCCTTTTCACTCAGCTCTCTCCTGAACAGGGCCTTAGCGGCTGGGCACCACTCCAGCAGGCAGCCAGCGCAAGCAGATGTATCTGAGCTGGGGTCAGTGCAGCCATGGTAGGCATGGGACCCACAGCTCTGTGCAAGAGCCTGCTGACTGCTCTTCTTGCTTCCTGTGAAGGAAGCCTGCCCCATACAGGTCCTACCTCTGGCTGGGTGCTGGTGTCACCTTCTCGTCCAGCATGGAGGCTCATAGTTCTCCAAGGTGTGCTGTTGTGCAGAGCTTGGGTGCCTTCGGCCTCCCCTAGCTCATGCTGCCTGCCCTTTGGGTGCCACTTAGCTCAACTGACTCCAGACAGAGGAGCTTATAGACCCAACACTTAAAACAGCAGCATGCTGCAGTTGGCAGCGCCACACTGTGTCTGAGAGCAGGAGCGGTGCAGGCACAGCACACGTGGCAGGAACTACGTGCTGAGGCTGTGACCTGACAGCACTCCCAGGGGCACAGCACTTTTCGCTAACACCATCCATGCAAAGGCTGGCCCTGGTCTTCACGAGCTTCAGTCTCTGCCAAGATCAGACTGTGTGGGGCTGGTGCCACTTCACAGTCTGAGCCACACACTCAGAAATTACAACAAGATGGGAAAGGTCAAGAACTGAGAGTCCTTGATGCGATTCTTTGCAAAGCCACTCTGCAACCTAAAAACATTCATCTTGCTATTTAAAGAGGGTATTTTCCCAGGAGACAAGCTTGACACAGACAGTAGGAAAGGAAGAAGTTATTAGCCTTGCTATACATTGTCTAGGAAAGCTTTGCTGCTAGCATAGCCCTGGCCTGACTTCACCTGAAACCCATGGAAATTCCTGGAATGGGTGTTGCAGAACACACGAAGCAGGGAACTCATGCAGGAAGCACGGCTGAGCATGGAAAAGGAGGAGAATAGGCATGGGCTACAGAGCCAGCTTAGAAGCATAGTGCAGAGCCAAGTGCAACTCCCTGGCTGTCAGCTGGAGCAGGAGCAAGCCCCGGGCTAATGGAGTTACGGACCTGAGCTTCCCCAGCTGAGCTGGGGCTCACGCTGCTTCCTGCCACAGCTGTGATGTTGCTGGTGCCTCTGGCCATGCCTGCTCATGGGGACAACAGGGAGACCTCAGTATGAGACCAGCCTTGCAGGGACAGGGACAATGTGACAAGTGAAGCTGAGAGTCATCATATACCTTAGGAAGGAGTCAGACACCAAGAAGATCAGTGTCGGAGGCCAGCAGGACCCGTGGCTGGACCATGGCTGTATGGGTGTCATCCAACCCAGGAGGGAGGCTTTGTAGGATCTGAGCCTGTTCTGCTTAAAATGAAAGACATCTGCCCAGCTCCCCGAGTTTTGTCTCTGCTCAGACACCTGCAAAGTTATCATTTCCACACCCTTGTGCCTCTGCTCACCCTCTGCAGCCTCCCTAGGGACCAGCGAGGAGGATAGCAGCAGGCAAAGGGACAGGCAGGGCCTGGCTGTCCTAGGAGCCCAAGGCAAAGCCATCCAACTGCTGAAGACATTCACTATGATATGGGAAGCACCTGCAATCTCAGGAAAAGGTCCTGATATGAAGAAGAGGTGCCAACCTCTGTTAGCAAGAATCCTGGGCCACCCTAAGCCCTATTCATGTTTCTCCCCTTCTGAGTGCTGAGAAAACGATAATTTTTCACTCTGCACTTTTTTTTTTTTAATTTTTTTCTTTCTTTGCAGTGAAAAGGAATACTTCTGCAAAACTCACAGAGCTCAACGTGAACAAAGGAGGAGGAAGTGGGGGAGTTTCCACCAGACAGAGTTGCAGGGGAGGGAAAGAAGAGGGGAGAAACTTCTGTGCTCCTGTACACCTGCCTTTTCTGCATGCCAGAAGTGCCTGTTGTGCACACGCACCTGCAGCTCCTACTATGTCCCTCCAACTTAGACACCATCTATTTTTTCTTCAAACCTCAAATTGTCAATTTAAACTGTCACTGACCTGAGGGCAGGACCACTGAAGGACTCCACAGGTTCTAGCTCAGCATCCCAGGTGAACCATATCCAGCAGGCTGCTGGCATCTTCTCCTGGACCCACCACAGCTCCCAGTGCTGGAACAAAACAGGGGGATCTGCTAGCCCATGGGTCTGATCTTGGCTGTGGTCCAAATTATAGAATCACAGAATCATTAAGGTTGGAAAAGACCTCTAAGATCATCTGGTCCAACCATCACCCTACCACCAATATCACCCACTAAACCCTGTCCCTAAGCACCGGGTCCAACCTTTCCTTAAACACCCCCAGGGACAGTGATACCACCACCTCCCATTCCAATGCCTGACTGCTCTTTCTGAGAAGAAACCTCTCCTCATTTCCAAACTAAACCTCCCTTGGTTGAGGGTCCTTGAGGCCATTCCCTCTAGTCCTATCACCTTTGAGAATACGCTGACCCCCAGCTCCCCACACCTTCCTTTCAGGTAGTTATAGAGAGCAATAAGGTCTCCCCTGAGCCTCCTCAACAACAACAAAACAACCGCAGTTCCCTCAGCCACTCTTCACAGAACTTGTGTCCCAGGCCCTTCACCAGCTTCACAGCCCTTCTCTGGACACATTTCAGGGCCTCCATGTCCTTCTTGTAGTGAGGGGCCCAAAGCTGACCACAGTACACGAGGTGTGGCCTCACCAGAGCAGGATACAAGGGGACGATCACCTCCCTGGTCCTGCTGCCTTCACTATTCCTGACACAAGGCAGGATGCCGTTGGCCTTCTTGGCCACCTGGGCACACTGACGGCTCATTTTCAGGTGAGCATCGACCAACACCCCCAGCCACTCTGCCTCAAGAAATGCATGGGACTGTTGTGACCAAAGTGCAGGATCTAGCACTTAGCCAGAGAATGACAGAGAAAAAGATGAGATGAGAAAAGATGAGATGATATCAGATGAGCTGAGAGCAAACCTGTGGAGTGATGACCTCTTGGGAGGGAGTACAGGTGGCTGAGCGTGCTCCAGGACAATCTCTGCAAGTTGACAGGTCCCACTTGGGCATTAAGCAGGTTGTCCTCATTATCCCAGCTTCAGCTGCCTTCGCTCTGCCAGCAGGAGGTATGAGCCAGCATGCCAGGCCGGTATGCAGCCCAGCAGGCTGTGGGGATGCACAGTGGGGATGGACAGTGCCAGCCCATGGCACCATTGCCCCACCTGGCTTGGGCTTCACAAGGTGCACCCTGGTCTGGCCATTGCCTTCAGTTCTCTTCAGAGGTCTAGAGCCCTGACATTTCTTCTGTCTTCAGCGGAGCCTGGATCTCTGCCCCTCCTGAAGAGTGAACTTTCCCTGCCTTTGCCTCAAGAAGCCTCTGAATGCAGATTCTCAACAACAACCTGGGAGCCAACATAACACAGTTGTGGCCTTTGCATCTCAGAGGGGCTGGTAGTCAGGGATGGAGCCCGAGTCTTGCCTCTGGCACCCTGCACAAGGCGTCCTGGGGTGAGCCTCGAGCCAAGACCATGCACCTGTTCAGTATGTGTGCTTGGAGGGAGAGGACATTGAGAGTAAAGCCACCTTGCCTCCATTTTAAACTGGGCCGAGGCATTCACAACAGCTTGAAACCTGCAGTGAGAGAGTGGATGCTAGCCCTGCACAGCAGGTAAATGCAGAGAAATGAGGGAGAGAGGCGGCTGCTTTCCGAGGAGAGGAAAAGGTTGGCATGAGGCCAGCCAGCTTCACACAGAGAGGAATAAAATAAAATGAAACATCATTGCCCATGTCCAAATGCACCACATCCAACCCTGCCTCTTCCCCAGATCTGTGAATCTGCCAGGGCATGTCTGAAAGCAATAACTGCTCATCACAAATGCAGCACCCAGCCGGTGTCATAGCTAAAGTCACAGTGCTTGGATTGAACACCCACCGTAAACGTAGCACACAGCGGTGGCCTTCTGCAAGTCCAAAAGGGAACTGGCCCATGCTGCAGCACAGGGAAAGCAGGGTGAGAGTATTGCCCCAGTCCAAGACCATCCCAAGTGAGCGGGGAGAAAGGTACAAGACTGCTCACAGCCAGGGGGAGCCCTGGTGTCCCCCTCCCCACTTAAGACCAGGAGCAGTTGCAAAGAAGAACCTAAAATGATAGCAGCGGCTAGGAAAAAAGGTATGAGATGGAAGGCACATGATCTGCCTCTCCCCTAAAGAGAAGCTAAAATAGGTGACCTGATAAACGCATCTAAGCATTTTCAGGGAAGAAAACTAGAGGGTAGTCAGAGCCTTTTTAATCCGGGAGAGGATGGCAAAGCAAGATCCAGCAGTTTAAGGTCACAGACAGAGAAATAAAATCAGAAATGAGTTACAGCAATTAGCCACAATGATGAACAATAGAGGGAAATATCAGCTCCTCTGTCTTCTGATGCCTTCAAAGCCAGACTGTCCAAAATGCAAGCTGCATTCCCACACCTAATCTTGCAGGTCCAGCAGGGCCAAAGAGCTGTACCAGCCCACAGCGCAACTCTCGCATCCATGCTCTAAAATGTTACCGATGGGAAATAAAAGATCTTGCCCTCTTAGAGAGCCCTTGCTACGGCACACTGCCTGCACAGAAGCAGGCAAGGCCCTGGACCTTTGCAAGTGTAATGCTTTGCAAGTATTTCCCGTTCTCCCACAGCATGACAAGGGCAGTCCGCTGCTGGTCCCTTGCACCATCCCTCCTCCAATGAAGCTCTACAGCAAAAAGCCTGGATGGAGTGATCTGAGAGATGCAGCAGCCAGTCCCTGCAGTGTGGCAGCCTCAGGCTGTACTTAGCACTCGGACATCTTTGTCCTGGGCCATTTGCTCGTGAGCTGAGCATCACCTTCTTGTGCCAGATTTTCAAGCCTCTCCCCACTGCTTGGCATCACACACAGAGCTGCTGCTTGCAGCACCTCCTGGTTTAACACCATCTGCAACTTCCATTCCCATGCTGCCTCTGCCTGCCTCCAGCTCACTAATGAAGCTGTTAAATAAGAAACGCCAATTGCCGTGCATGTTCCTTGTACCCCACGCACAGCCACAGCACCCCATTCCTGCCTTCTGCCATTACCCATCCCTACTCTGTTAACAGCCCCCCAGGCAATCTTTCCTCTTTATGACGGTGCTTACAATCCAGGCTGTTAAAACTCAGCCTGAGACAAAGACTTCATGCGAATCTGTACCAAGTATGTTAGTAAATCTCAGTTTTGCACAGTCTCTGCATTTTGTAATTCCAGTCTAAAGGGTAGAGCCAGCTGAGATGTTTTTTTTGAGCATTCATAAAATGCAGTGCTTTTAAGGGACCACCCTGAGGTATCACAACTATTTTGACAGAGCTCCACAAACAAACACCCCAACACAATTTGCTTTAATTTCCTTGTTTTCTGAACCCTCAAACCTCTATTCTAAAATGGATCCTGTAGTTTCATTTTTATTGGTGGAAAAAAATAATACTTGTAATGCCTGAGAATTACAGAAAGCAAGATGCTTCCATGTTTGCAAAGCAGCTGGGATTGCATTTCCTATCCCTAAGAAAATGGGGGGGCTAGTGGTGTTTTCCATGGGAAATATGAAAGGGAGATGAGGGGGACTAATGTTGAAATTTTCCACAGAATACAAATGCAGTTTTCTCAGCATTTCTCCTGAATGGTCATCCTGTCTTTTTAGCAGGACTAATTCCTTATAACCCCAGGTGCAGCTTGCCCTTGTGTCAGCTCTTTTTTCAGCCACAGATTCTGAGCTTTGCAGTGTCAGAGTAGTGTTGCCAGGAGTTGTGCCAGAGCAGAACTGGGTCCCAGTCAGCCATGAGGCCTTTTCCTCCAGTTGCCCCTTGTCTACTTGCATTGGCTTTAGATAGTGGAAAGACCCCACCTGACTGTCAGGAGGTGCATGCTAAGCACCTGCACATATTTGCTGAGGTCCAGGTGCTGCGCGCCAATCCCACTAACCTGTGGACACCATGTTTCCCTCTTTCATGTGCAGGGAGGCTTGAGTCATGGAGCTGAACCTACCGACCACTTCCAAAGGAGTGCACATCCAGCGGGGCTCAGGGGTGAAGCAGCCCTGCTTGTGTCACCAGGCCAGGTTCCCCGCCTTTGCTGCAGGCTCTCACTCTGGGTCTCAGAAGCTGCATGGAAAGCAAAGGGGCAATCCTACAGCCTTCCTCATGGCAAGGCCAGTCCTGGCCCTGCAGCACTGCAGATACAAAGGTTGTCCCAGACTGGCCACGGCCAGCTTGGACTCCCGGTGTGGAAGAGCTGCAAGACACAACCAGAGAGGATCCTTTGGTCTGGAGAGGGAAGGTGAATTCACGGCTCAGCAGAACACAACAAGCATCCAACTGGCTGGAGCACATCTTCTGTTAGTGAAAATAAAATGTAGACCCTTAATTATTAATCAGTTCATATGCAAAATAGGTATCATAGCAGGATGGGGGAGGGGGAACACATTGTTCCTTAAGAATAAATATTTAACATGATACAGAACAGCATGAATTTTTAAAGAGAAGTTTTTGTAACTGCTGAGGGTCTTGAACTGCTAAAGAAGCAGAACATTTTCTAGCAGCAATGCCAGCTTCTGGAGCGGGGAACAGCCATTTCCACACAGCAGATTGCAGAGGAGAAGGAAGGGTGCAAGAACCTGGGCCCCAAGAACAGCAGCTTTTCAACTACTATCCTCCCATGCCCACAGCAAAAGAGCTGTGGCCCAACCCCACATGTACAGCTCCAGGTGGTGGAGTCAGATGAACTGCAAAGGGGACAGGGAGAGCAAAGGCCCAAGGAGCTGAGGTGCTCTGGATGCTTATGCTTTTTGAGAAGTGTGAGAAGGCTTGTGCTTGCTATCCTGTGTGCCACTGATGATGATGATGGATGCAGCAACTGAACCCAGAGGAGCATTTCTCGCCCCTGTGCTGCTCAGGGCTTGCCCGGTGGCTCCTGTTGTGATCTCCAGACCCCAAACTAACTTCCAGCTGTGAACATCTGGTGTGGGCCCCAGGACCCTGCAACCCCTCTGGGTAAAGCAGACAGAGCTGGAGCAATTCCACACACCAAAATTTAAACCTGAAACTAAGCAGATCAGCTTCCCAATCAGTGAGAATCAGTGAGACCTCTCACTCTTCATGCTAGGTTGGATGAGCTTCAGGAAACCTTCTCGAGGTCCCTATTCACTGCCAGAAGCTGAGGGGCTTTGGATACCTCCTCCAGTTCTTTCCTGTCATGGATTCAAGGTCTGCTGCAAGCAGCACGTGGAGCAGGCTGCAACACCAGTGCGAGGCAGTGGCAGGATTGCCTTCTCCCTGCTCCTGAAGTGAAAGAGTTAAGGCAGCTACCTTTGTGAATGAGCCAGCAGCTGTCCCTGCTCCCAGTCTTCAGGATGGTCCCCCCCTCTGCCAATGGGCTACATGAAAGCTATTACACTCTTCCTTGATATACACCTCCCATAAATCCAGGGACTATAAATTAGGGTAACCTTCTGCTTTAAGGGCTGTCTGAGCTCTGCAAAGACATCCCAAAGTCAGGCAGATCCTCGCTGAAGACACCAGTACTTTGTCCTCATTTCCCTGGGGGACGGTGGCCCTGGGGCAAGAAGCAAACGCATCCAGCCCAGGGGCACAGCAAAGCCATGCCAACTGCTGTATTTCTGCAGGGACTGGGGGGTTATCCCACTCCTCCTGCTACTAGGATCTGTCACCTCTCCTTGCTCTCCCCTCCCAGGAGACACAGCTGCTCTCTGCCACTGTCCCCTGACTCTGGTTTGGGTGAGTGACTGTCTCGCTCTCCTACACCGAATGCATGGGAATGAGTCTTCAGCATCGCCTCTCAGAGGTCAATGAAAAGGGCTGTAAAACAGATGCAACGCTTCCCTGCTCATCTCTGAAAGCACGCTACCCTGTGATGAGTCTGCACTGCAACTTGGCAGGAGCTGAGACAGCTCCGGACCAGCACAGAACCTGTTCCTTCTCACCTCCCCCACACATAAGTGGGTCACTGTAGCCCTAAACCGTGTGTCTGTGCTCAGGATCTGGCCCCACCGCTGCCTCTCCAAGACTGCCCAAGCTCACTCTGCCTTGTCTCGACCTGCCCCGCTGCCCACACATGCTCCAGGATGTCCTGGGAGCCCCAGGAGTGAAACTGGAATCTACCTCTCTGGGTCCAGCCCCGGGCTGCTTGCAGCACAAATCAGGACCAATGCAGCCCCACTCGAACAGGACCCACCAATACCCCTGGGGCAGCAGAATTCCCTCAAGGAGTTACATTCCTTCTACACGAGGTGTTCACCTACCTCCTGTTCACTTTGCTCCTTGCTTCTCCTTGTATCTCTCCTGTCTGCAAGATGCTGAATGAAGCCATGGAGGACACAGGAGTTGGAAGGTGACAACCAAGAGCACAAAGATATTGCCAAGGGTCTGTTTCACATGGGACAGCACTTGCCAGACATCACCCAGCTTTGTGCCCTGATAAGATCTTGTTTTCACAACACCAGCATGTACATACAGGATTTAAAAATACACAGGACTACATGCAGGGCACTACAGAGAGGATTTCCATTGCCACATTGCCATGGGCTGTCACAAACTGAGAGGGTTCAACACAAACTTGCCCAGATCCACTTGGGATTGACACCTGGTGAGAGTCTCATTCCCAAGCTATGGGCAGGTGGCACCAGGGGCTGAAGAGGTCAGGACACAGATTTAGAGCAGCCTTGTATAAGATCAGTGTGAACCCAATGAGTAGTCTTATCCCTTGCTCTGGTGCTGCCACCTAACATGTTTTACAGCCTAATCCAGGCAAAGCATTACACACACCAAAATCTAAACCTGAAACTAAGCAGATCAGCTTCCCAACAGAAAACACCCCCAAGAACCCAGCCTGCTCATCTGCTTCTGGATGAGAAATCTAATAAAGTCATTGAGGTGAGTTAGGGCTGGGCACCATTATTCTCCCCCAATTTGTGCTGTCAGCCCCTTGTAAAACATGACATATGACTCTGAAAATTCATCTTGGGCCCCAAACAGAATTTATTCTGCTGTAAAAAAGAAATGTGCTGAAAGAGACAGTGAACAGCAGCCCAGGGACCTCCATGCCACTGAAAACACACACGCACTGATCTCAGCAAACAATTGATTTTATTCCCCACTGTCGCCATCCGTCTCTGCTCTATCCATTGCCAGATCTGGCTGGCAGGAGAATATGAGTTTTAAAGGTCACCACTTAATGATGTTAAGGAGCTGTCCTCCTTCCCAGATAAAATACTGATCAATCGGTAATATTTCTGACTGGACTCTGCTCATGGAGAAGATACAGGGGGATTCTGTTCCCCTTTATGTTCCAAATATACTTAAAGCCCTTTCTGAAATCGAGCTGATAACTCAGACTGGGGACTGATGCTGGCTGGACCTGACACCTCATGCAACCAGCTTGCAGGCAGGATGCCAGCAGAAGGGGTGATGAAGCGCAGTTTGGATTGCTCTATAACATAAAGTGCTATTATATTCTTACATAACTTAATGTATAAATGTTCAGCTATTGCCTCTCCCATCACCTGTGGAGAATTAAAGCAGTTAGAGCAGCCCTGGACCCACTTTCCTCCCTGCATTTCATGCTCCTGGGCTCAGCAGAGGGCTCACGTGGTGGCTCAGAGGCGGAGGTGCTGGAGCTCTGCTGGCACGCAGCAAACTCTCAGAGCTGGAGGATCACCTTCCCATACAGCTTTGGGAGGTCTGGGACCCTGAGCAAGCAGAGGGACCGCATCACCCTACCATCCTCAGTATACACCTCCATTCCTGAGAGTATCTCATCCTGGGGACTTTGTGTCACTTTTGGAGACAGTGTCAGGCTGAGAAACATTCTTCTGGTGATGCTGCTTGTGAACCACTCTGCCAAGACCTGCACGATTCTTTGCTGAGCCACTTCCAGCCTCTTCTCAAAGCACAGTGGCCAAGAAGAGTTTGTTTAATGGGTCTCATAAAACCAGAGGAGAAATCCTGACTCCTTATAGCTAAATCCCTGCCCACAAGGCCCAGCACCATCCCTGCTTGCAAGGCAAATCCTGGGGAGCCCTCCCACAGCCCACACATGGGACAACCTGGCCTGGGCTTTGCTTGCTGGGAAAGGCAGCATGATTTAAACATTTTCCTCCTGAGCCCTCTGCAAGCATACCCAGCAGGAACAGGAGCAGCAGGGACCATCTCCCACCCCACCACCCTCCAGCCCACTGCACACTCAGGCTCTCAACCAGAGGCAGCTCCCTCCGATGTAGCTGGAGAAAAAAAGAAATAATTTGAATATCCAATCTTCAAAATGAACCAAACAGCTCCACCCAAATTTACACCAAAGCACTTAATTTATTATTGGATGTGCAGCCTGAAACAAACGCTCTACCAGAGGAAACCTATTTATAATTTATTCAGCAGCCAGCACATTTTGCAGTCTTTCAGAAGTCCTCACAAAGAATGCCAGAGACAAGGGGGCAAGAGTATTTTATTTACTTATTTATTTATTTAAAACTAAGTGAGTGGGGTCAACTCTGAATTTCTAAAGCACCTCAGAGGTACTCAGACTTTTAAAGCTCTCCAGAGATGGCATTCACATCTTTTCTTCCATTCTTGCTCACTTTGCTCTGCAAAGTAGATTCCTCCAACTTTGTCTCACAAACAAAACCACACAAACCTTCCTTGCCATGCCCACAAAGTAACCAGGTTCCAAAACTCTTTACTTCTTTCAGCAATGACAAAGACCAAATTAGAAACATCCTAGATCTGTACTTCTGAACAATTCCATGTGAAAATAATCTATATTTTACTAATCTAGGCCACGAGTTTAAAGCAGCCATGAAGCCTGGTTTGTACACACAGACAAATAAAAACAGGTCAATATATTTCTTTTTCCCTCCAGATGGATTTCATATGAGCTCCCAGAGGTGGCTGCAGTTTCAGCTGAGGCTGAATGAAGCTGCATCGCAGCTGGCAAGACCTTCAGCTCACAGAGGCTTCTGGGTGCATCATTAAAGGTGGCACTTGTGGCATGGCCTCCTGGACGTGTGCTCCCCATATGTCCTTAATTCCCCAGAGGCCCCCAGATCTGTAGCTGAACTTCCAGGCTCCACCATCCTCCATCCCCAGCAGAGAAGCAAAACGATGGAAATATTTCTGAAGATCACTTAGTCCAGAGCTAACCCAGGCTTTTCCCAGAAACACCTAGAAGGGTTACTGAATGATCATTTGAACCCATCCCCTATTTTTGATGGAGCTGAGCAGGGTCTGAACAACCTTAGTCATCAACAGGAGCTCCATGTTTAAGTATCACCAGTATTTTCCAAGCAGACAGAGTCCCAGACCAGTCAGGCCCCCATCATGTTCAGTGCTCCTTCTGACACAATCCCTGTCAAAAAGAGCTGGATTTATAACAGGAAGAGGGGGTGGAGGCAGCCCCAAGGCTCACAGGAGCTGCACTGCAGTGCTGCAATGGCAAAAACTCTGAGGGCAGCTGCTGTGCTGGGTGGCAAAGGGGTGGGATGGCCAGCTTGTCCAGCTCTCAAAGGCATGGGAGGAGCAAGGGATGAGATTTAGCAATAAATATGACCTTTCATGTTTATTTTACCCTCTTCTGACAAAGTCTCCAGTGTTATAACCAAGACCTCAGCCCTTTGCTCGGCTAGAACAGCCTGCTGCTTTCATCTGTAGTGCATAAAGTGAAGTCAAAGGTGATTTACTGAATGGAGCGCCCGATGATTTCCTGCAAGCAATGCACAAAACTTCACCATCTGCTGTTTCAGACAGATACGGGCATCTGCAACCCCAAGCAAGACTGAAAGTGTCCATCTGGAGAGCTGGGATGCTCTTGTGATGGGTAAAGGGAAAAATCCCCCCTCTTACTCACTGATCCAGCAAGCAGTGGGGAGAAAACCTGCAGCAGCCCAAATAAATCCAGGCTGTCCCAAGGGCATCAGCCTGCCAGAGCAGTCTCCTCACCTGACACACAGCCTGCTGAGCCTGCAGAGCTGCAGGATTCATACATCTGGGCCTTTTACAGCTGCTTGTTGACAAGGAGGTTGTAACTCAGGGCAGGAAAGGTCCCTGTGAAGGTGAGCCACAGCCACAGCCACTACGTGCACCGCGGGAAGCAGAAATCATCCAGATGTTCCCCCAGCTTCCCCCTAGGCTCAGAGGCCCCATCCCACTGGCTGCATCTCAGGCTTTAAATAACCAAGAATAACCAACAGCTCAGGTTTCTGAAATCAGCTCACGCTCACAGACATAGAGTATCCTCCCGCTAAGGAAGAGAAATATCACTGCCATCCATCTGACCTGGAAAAGCAGCTTAGGGGTAAGCATGCAGATGAGAGTAGCAGGGAAGGAGACAGCATGCCAGAATTAGCTGCCCGATGGAAAGGGGATTACATGCTTTGGCATGTCCTGGGGACAGGCCAGCAGCCAGGGCTGGCAGGAAAGAGCTACTGGGGATGGGACGAATAAAGAAGTTGGGGAAGTGGAGGCTGGGGATGATGGGGCCCTGTGGCATCATCCCAGCTCAGATGCTGCTGGCAGGTGGCAGCTGCTACACAGGGATCAGTGCAAAGGCTCAGAGCACAGCTCAGGTAGAAGTCTGCAATCACGAGGGGAGGCAAACACCATTGCTTACAACACCCAGAGGTTAGCAGGGTGTTGAGGGAGCTCAGAAAGTCACAGGAGGGGTATACGACCTGGAGATGCACACTGATGACATTCAGCTGTCAAGCAGTGGGGCAGCAGAGGTGGCAGGATGTGACCAAATAGATTTTCCCAGAGGTTTCTGTGATATGGGCTCTCCAGCAACTTACCCATCCTCACCTCATCGCCCACCCAGCCTGTGCTCCCCACCAGCGCCCCACCAGCATGCGTGGTGCTGCCATGAGGCTGCATCCCCTTTCCCAGGGAGGTCTGTGCTATCTCTGTGCTCCCATCCCAAAGCACCTGGCCCAGATGCACAGCAGAACTGCAATCCAGCAAGGTAGAGGCAGAGTTAGGAGGTGTTTTCAGAGGTGATGCTAGGCTCTCCTCCAGAAAATCACCATGCTGAGCACAGGGTCTGAAGACAAGAAGATGATCATGTCCACAGCTTATGGGAGGAGAGCACAACAGAACAGGAGGGGCTAAAGGCTAACACAGGAGAGGTGCTTTACCTGTGATATCCCAACTATGAAGCAGTGTGGATAGGAAAAAAAATAGAAGCAAGAAACATGACATTAATGGGCTAGGGCTGAAATATGAGATTAGATATTTTAGAACATGCCTGCGTATTCCAGGTGCTCTTTAAATTTGTACAGTCTAGTTACTCTATTATGTAAAATTTAATTGCCTAAGAAATCCATACAGCTTCATGCTCTCAGCAGCCAGAGTAGGGTTTCTTTTTTTCCATTCTTTTTTTTTTTTTTTTTTCAATCTTTATTCAGGTTGGCTCTAAAGATTGAAATATGAGCTCTCCTGGGTAAGGGAGTTTACTAAATCAAGCTCCACCACTGGGCTGGGAGCTCAGGAGGACACACAGCAGTGGGTGCCAGCAGGGTCTGCATGGCCAGGTGCCTCTCTTTGCTCCCAGAGCATCTATCACCCTGTGTGGCTCCGGGAGGGATGTGGAGGGTGCAGGGTGCCAAAAGGGCTGCTTCTGCTCTGCTGTGCCCTGTGCTGAGCAGGCGCTTCGGGAGCACAGCCACCAACCTGCAGACCACCAAGGATGGCCAGCAGCCCCCTCCTCCCTTCCTTACTCTCCCGAGCAGTCTGCACAGAGGGATGGAGAGGGAAGGGCTCAGAGGCAGTATGATTAGAAGAGACCCGCTGACACTCACTTTGAGCTCTGGCAGCAGTTTCTGAGAGAAGGCCATCTCTTTTGCCTGATCTGCAAGGACGAGAGGATCAGGCCTGATCCCATACTGGGCAAAGAGCCCATCTGGCTGGGAGGAAGCTCCTCATCAGGGGCCAAATGCAGAAGGCTGTGAGCCACGTCGGCGGACAGCACTTATCCGCTCTGCATCTCACTCAGAATGTCCCTTCTGCCCCGAACTTACCCCATCCTGGTGGTAGTCCTCTTGGACAAGATGGGAATGCAGCCCCGAACCTGCCAGATCCAAGGGCAAGCAACAACCTTCTGTGACATCCCAGTGGCCAAAGTGAGAGTAATGAGGCACTGGCTGTGGTTTGGGAACCATGGGGTCCCAGCACCACCTCCCCAGGCAGAGGTGCAGAGCAGATGCTTGGCCACCTTGCCCCACTCCCACTGAGCATTCATGTGGCTGAAGAGTTATCAGTCGCTGAAAGCCAAAGCACCAACCTGACTGTGCTGCTCAGGAAACGCTGCCTGCAAAACCATTCATGGCCCTCTTAGAGCTATTGGGCAGAACCGGGCATGCTGTAGTGATAGAAGCAAGTAATCCCTGCAACAGACACTCAGCCTCGAAGAAGGAAAGCAACCAACAAAGGGATATTTAAGGTTGCTACTGAGCACTTAATATAGTTTATATTTACAGCTTAATGGCTTTTCAGCATCACTAACTTCCATTCCAACAAAAAGACTTCTAGTGTATTGCCTCAGCTTAAGTGCTAACTACATCTTCACATTAATAAATATTTTAAAACAGTGGAACTCTAAACTCCTCTGGCACAAAGCCGGCATCTGCTCAGCTGGAGCAAGCTTTTGCACATGAGAGAGAACAGATGGAAAAACACCTTCCGGATCCCCAGGACCACATCAGCAAGGAAACTCTCCAGCCCCACACTGGAGCTTCTCTGCCAGGGGGAAAAAATTCCCCCTCCTCCACCTCACAAAGCAGTGGCCTTGGAAGCCACCCTGCTGCACCCATTCATCCCACACCCTTTCACACCTGAGCCCCGGGTGCTAGATGCCCAATCACCCGTGTAGGACCCCTGTACCCCGAACCCTCACATATACAACCCAAAGCCTCAGATCACAGAGCAGCTGCACGGGTACAGCAAGGAAATCACAGGCTTAGAGAATCAGACAGACAGAATTAGCTCCAGAAAATAGGTTTAGCTCTGTCTTTGCTCAAGCCTGAGGGGGGGTCACAAAATGAGCAGGAGACAAAGACATCATGAGAGTCTGTGGAACAGACCTTCATTGAGTGAAGGACCATCTCAGGCCTTCCAGCTTGTGACCAGTTTTTAGTGCAAGCCTTAAAAACACTTCCACGAGCACAAACTCACAGCGAGCAAGAAGAAATCCACAGCACAGAGAGCCATGCTCACATGACTATGGCCCATCCAGAGAGGGGCAGACAAATCAGATGAACAGGCTCTACAAAGACCTGCATGTCATCTAGCACAGACCAAGCTGAACAGTGCACCTGAACCACAGTCTTCTTTAGAGTGTGCATCTCATGAGCTGCTGCCCAGGACCATGGCCCAGCAGTAACACAGAGACACTACTCCACAAAGGCTGGATTTTCTCATGGAAACGTCTCCAGAGTGCAGTTAGCACTAGCTCAGCAGGTGGGCTGCACTGGCTGCATTGGCCCAGCGTGGCACAGCACAGGCTGCACGGGCACAGGGAAATGGCTTGGGACAGGGGAACAGCAGGGCATTAGCAACGATTTGCCACTGTTTAAAGGGAATGACAAGCAAGACCTGCTAAACAATACCAGGCATCAGCCATAGGACTTCAGAGATGCCCACCAAGGAAGCTAGATGCAGGTGACTTCCTTCTCTCTGTTTGCTTTTTGTCTACACACAGTCCTGTCTAGGCAGAAAATATGCTGCCAGCCTGGGACCTTCTCTTTGTCTGGCCCAGCTTCACTGTGATCGTGCACAGGAGCTCAGCAGCTTCCAGCACAGCCCTTGAACCACTCCAGGCGGTGGTTCTCCCACAGTGACAAAGCTGGCAAGGAACAGCACCAGCGGGGACAAGCAGGGACTAGGATGGGCTCCTGACACACTTTAACAGTTTCTGGTGCTCCACAGGCATCCTCTCACTCATGGGTTTGAGAAGCTCTGTTCCTCCAGAGATCCTGCATCACGCAAGCAAAGACATTTCTAGCAGATCAAGATCCTGCGGACCACGGAGCTAGGTTGCTGAGTTGTCCACCCTCTCCCTGCTGTTAAACACGAATTCCTGCACAGCCTCCTCAGCTAGGAGCAATGCTGCCCGTGCTAACTACGTCAGCCTTTTCAGATGTAAAGCTCTTGCTGCAAACTTGTCCTTTGGCTCGCGGTAGGAGATCCCTGCTGGCAACAGGAACAGCTAGGAAAGCAGGCAGAGGCACCGCTTTGGTGTGCAGCAATAGGATGTGGTTTTGTGTCCCCTCTGAGGGACCTAATTGCACGGTTGTCACACATGCACACACAAATGCTCCTTTGTGTATCCAGCAAGCAAAGCCATAGCTGAGAACAGCAAGTACACATCAAACAAGGAGTGGGTCATTGCTGCTTTTAATTGTCTGGATGATTTGCTACAGGAGGGAAGGGTAAAAAAAAAAAAATGAAAAAAAAAAAACTTTTCTCTCAAGGATTCAGCTCTGTGAATGGCATTATGCCTCTACTTGTATAGGAAATTTTACAAAGCTCTGTTGAAGGAAAACCTTGACTTGTATGGTGCAAGATAAAAATCCTTAGCGTTCACAAATGAATGTACCCATCTGCTGTGCAACGTATTCTCTCTCTCTCAAAAAATAGAAAGGATAAAAAAAGAAAAAAGTGAATTGAACTTTGGATGCTTTTCATTTCCCTACAATGTGCAGCAAACTGTGATTCCTATTCATTAAGAGAGAAGATTGACATTCATTATAGTGTGCATTAAATTCCTCATTCTTCTGCTACCCTCAAAATTAGTCTACAGAGGGTAGTAACCAGTAATTTCTATATTGAATTTCTAGTAACTACAGTGGGCTTTTTCTTCCAAATAAGCAATGCAATTATAATAAGACACTCTTCTTCCTGAAATGGTAAAACAGGCAGTGCCATTTGAAATCTCTGCTGCTTTCCTTTACAGCTGCAGTTAGACATGTGTACAAGCAGCTCACATGTTAGCTCCTGAAGGCATTTGGGAATAAACCCCCTTAACCCAGAACACAGGCAGCTCTGCTGTAGTTGCCACTCTCTCCCAAAATGTCTTCCAGCTCTGGCTGTGTGCAGCCTTGATGCACTGATATTGTCAAATATGGGAGATGCATCAGTCCTGCCATGCACACATGGGCCATGGCAAGGAAGCCACAAATGTGTCTGTATCCATGCCATAGGATGCAATGTGTGCTAGAACTTCACAGCTGAGGTCTCCACAGAAGCTTCCCTATGCAGATGAGCCAGGAGTTGGCTCCCCCATCACTTCTTCCTACTCTTCAGGTGAGTGGCAGAAGGATTAGTCCATCCATTCCAGCTGGCCAAGCTCACCAGCTCACAAGCACGGCAGCAGACACAGCACACTGCTCTCCTCCAGGTGTGACCCAGCTCCGGGGCAGGACGTATGGACTCTCAGTCCCACCCAGCCCCAGCCCACATCTCCTCGGCTGCACATGGGTTAACTCACTCTCCCCTGGGACCAGATTGTCTCACGTGTAGGTTAGTCCCCACTGAGATCCCTCATCTCTGGAGATGTTGGTGGGGATTTAGATGAATGTGATCTCAGCAGTGCAATAAGGATAAGTAATTAGCTTTTGTGGTTTTAACCAAGCAGCCCCATCTCTCCTCAGACAGCAGGGGACCTGCAGACATTGCACACAGATAAGATATCACAGGGCAGACTGTCTCCAGAGCCAAGCAAAGCAGTGTGAGGAAAACAGTAAAGGGGACAGACCCCTTTGTCCCTGCAACCCACAGCTTTTGAGGCAAGATGCATTTAAGGGAAACCATCTTAGTTTGTACAGGCTGTAGCCGGTGGCAGGACCAACCTCTGGGGGCACACAGAGGTCCATCCACCTCCTAGGGAGACTTTGTGGCCGCTCTGGAGAGCAGAGTATATGGTCTCTTTAGTCAACCAAGAACAATGGTACGGAGGGCCTCTGGCCCTGCACAGGACCTGCACCACCTCCCCATGCTCTGGAGGACAATCAGCCCCCACCAGCCTGAGGCACATCCAGGAGGCAAAGCCCTCCAGCAGGGCCCCACAGTCTCCGCTCCAGCCCATGCATCCTCCTCTGCCCCAGGGGTGACCGTGCAGTTCTGTTGCCCCAGCGCTGGTCGAAGAGCTCCTGCGTTGAGCTGGAGCAGGAGCTGTTCCTACATGCCAGGCTGGCCACAGCCTGCTCAAATAACTTCTTAGACAGCAGAGAAGACAGTGTAGAAGTGTTACAGAGTGCCAGGACACACGTACTGGGGTGCTTTAACCTGGTCAACCATGAAAGACCCATCAGGAAGTGCATCCTCTATGCAAAGCCTGTTGCCACACCTCTCTAGACCTTCAGTGCTGCCACAGGTACACCAAAGCCACAGCACAGCTGTCCAGCAGAGCAGGGACTCCCTGGGCACCAAGCAATATGAGGACTGGGACTCCAGGGGTGTCCCAGGTCCGAGATATGCAGGAGGAACACAGAGCCTGAAACACAGAATGGTGCCCTGCCCCACCAGCTCCAACAGGCCCTATTGGGCACCTTCAGAGTCCTCTAGATGTAGGGCAGTTCCTAAAGGTTTGAACTGCTTGCACCACTGTCTAGGCTCCCAAGAGGCAGGCCCCCAGGAGACAAGCAAAGCAGCCATCAAGCAACAGGTGTGAGACAAGCTCTGCTGCCTAACCAGGAACAGATGACCACTGATGGTGCCAGAGGTACGTCCTGGTCACAGTCCTGAACCACAGTAACCAGACTTGTCACCCTCTATGGAAAGGGAGTTACAATTCAGTAGTGCCTGGAAACCCTTATCCTGAGTTCTCAAGGAGGTGGGCTGGGGTGACCCCCAAGGGTCCCCTTGCTGGGGACAGAGGACACGGCCACTTCACATGTTGCAGAGCTGCCTCAGACACAGCCGGAGAGCTCCTTGTGGGCGCCATCACCACACGAAGCCCCTCTGCTCCTTCCCAAACCCCAAACCACCTGCTCTCTGCCCAGACAGCGCAGCCTGAAAACAGGGAGACTTCCTCACAGAGAGACAGCAGTTGTACTGCTGTTCTCAGGCCAGGCTCCAAGGTCCCAACCTGTGTCCCAGAGGGGCAATCTCGTGGCTGTCTGGAGCTGCCCTGCAAGGCGCTGCAGGGCCAGGAGACCAGGGAGGTCCTCCTCACCCAGAGGGTGAATGGCCAGGAGAGGATGCAGGTACCAGGAATGGGCATCGTGGGTTCAGGAGGGGCTGAACAGTCTGCCAGTGGATGACAGATCAGCATTTCAGCCCCAGGGCAGGTGAGGAATAGAGTCTATTATAGACAGCAGCTGTCTGGAGCCTGACAGGGCTTGGAGATGCTATATGAGGAATATGTAGATGCTGCATCATTGCATGGTGAGCTCTCCTTTAGCCATGCTGATTTGTGAATTCAGCACCCAGACAGTTGTCACACACATCACCTCGTCAACCCTCAGCTGACACAGACGGGGAGTACTGCTGGGAGTAAAAGGCACTTTGGGCAAGGCACACTTCACAGTGTGCTCAAACGTGTTATCAAGGTGGGCCGAGCAATAAACCTTGTGAGGGACATTCAGACTTCTGAACCAACAAAGCAGGGGACACAACTGCTTTCTTGCTCCTGAAGAAACTGCACCATCATTGCCAAAGTGCAAATTGAGATAGCTTTAGTAAAAGAAGGTGACCTCCTGTCACTGGCTTGTTTCCCACATCAGCTATTGCCCTTGGTCAGAGAGACCAGGAAAGCCCAGCCTGTCTGGTAAAAGAGCAAAATGGAGAAGATAGGCAGAGATGCAGGTCTCTCAATTTGATGCTTCTCCCCAAAGTACCAACGTGGTAATGTGAATTGAAATATCACATTCCCCGGGGCATGCTGGTGGGCGACACCAGCACAACCATCCAGATCCGGCAGAGGAAATACTTGGTGAAATGGAAATATTCTTCAGTGAGCTATTGCAAAAGGAGTCAGGGACAGAGGAAACAAAACTGCCCCTGTCACTCAGAAAGCCTTTGGACCTTCCTGCTATCTCCTGGAAGACAAGCGGATGATAAAGCCCCTATTTTCTGAGCCTAAGTTCCTTTACAGGACAACTCATGGAATTTCCCTGGACTGTTCCATTTGGAAGTAGGGAAATTCTATTCATAGCTTTTCAGGGACATAAACTCACTACAACCCTGGACGTGAGCTCCCCATCCAGGAATCCACCTCCTTCTTGCATCTGTGTATTAACCATACCTGCAGCTCAAACTCCAGCATTCTTTCTCTTCAGGCAAGTGAATATTCCCTTTCTGAGAGGCATTTTTCATCAGAAAACATGGATATGGTGGAAGCTCCATCTATTAGGACTGGTTTCAAGAAAACTTGGTCAGGAATAGGCTGTCTCTAGGCCAGGAAGCTACTTCTGATCAAGGATGACGCAAAGTCCAGAGATGCCCTAGTGGTAACAGCAGTTCCCCAAGCTTTGGAGCAATAGATCCCAGTTTGCCACTGGGTTCAAAGCATGCTCTAAGCAAACCATTGCCGTGAGGGGATAACAACCTAATCTCCATCTCTTTGGATCTATTCTTCTTTGTGTACATAATTTGGCATCTTTCAGTCCAGAATCCTTGCAAAGCTTCGAGGCAGGCTGGTACAGGGCCCTCTTCTACCACAGGGGTTTAAATCAGCGTCCCTTGAGTGACACAGCCATTGGACACACACTCACACGTTGCACAGGACAGGGAAACCCATCCCTGCACTGCCCTGATCTTTCCAACCATACTGGGGAGACAAAGACCATGATGCCTTTTTGGTCCCTGAGCAGCCACAGTGAAACGTCCGGCCAAACCAAGTTATTTCATAGTAGCTCAAGTGCTTAATTACCAGACGTGAGACCAGCAGCTTTCCTGTGCAGAAAAGCTTTGCTGTGCTGCCTTGGTACTGGGGAATGAAGACTGCATGGGCAGCATCCTCCCCACCTCATCTCATTGCTCTGCAACTTGGTGTCCATCCCTGCCCTGTGGTCCCCTTCAGTGCTCACAGTCGTTCTCCAGAAGACTGTTATGTTTACAGTTTATTAATTAAGGAGATTTTAATACACTTGTGATGGATTTGTAATGGCTTTTATCAGAATATATAGGGAGTTATAGAATACATATCAGAGTTTCGACATTCTCTTAATTAGCACCCAAGCAAATAAGAGCATGCTAGATCTGGAGATCTTCAGGGCCTCAAGCTCCCTGTCTCAGAGCCACTGGAGATGTGAGTGTAATTTCAAACAGTTAAGGCTGCTTGGAAGGGCACCTCCAAGGTATTTGTCATCACTTTCAAAACCCTTATTTACTCTCTGCTGTTTCCAAAAAACCCTCTGGGAGCTGGGAAATGAATCTATTTTCCTACCAAAACCCATCACATGGACATCCTGTCTTGCTATTTTTAGGGATGCTTGTGAAGACAGGCTGCACCCTGCTCTGTTATTTCAGGGTCTTGCTAGCCTGGAACTGCCCATGCTGACTGTTATTGGGGCGTCCTGGAGGAGAGCCCAGATGCATGCCTTGTCTCGTTCTTTGAGAGCTCCTGCACTGCTGACCCCAAAGCATTTGTCTTACACAGAGGCAGATGCACACTGAGAACTGTAATAACTGCAAAAAGCTGCGGGGGACACCCTGCACTGGGGCCACACAACTAGAGCCATTGACAGTGCTCCCCAGGTGTGTTCTGCCTCCCCAAAGCCACCCGTGAAGCTGCTGAGCTCTGCAGCTGGCACAGCCGATACAGGTGTGGTGGGAACGCTGCAGAGAGAGGCACAGCCACACGGGCTGCAGCTCATGACAGTAGCAGAGCTGACGTGATGGGGAAGGCTGCAGCACGGAGGGGCCAGCAACCACAGCAGAGCCCTCCTGTGATGTGGATATGGTCCTTGGTTATTCAGCCATGCTGAAATCCATCTTCTTTGCACTGTCACTCCTGCCCACGCTGTAATCACACCTTTATTTTGCTCCGTAGACACCTCCCAGGGGCAGCCTGTAAACTCAGCCCTTCATCTTAGTCTCTAGCCCGAGCTAGGATGGTCCCATCAGTCACTGACAGCCTCAGCACCCGGGATTCCCTTCAGCTCTTCATCTGCTGCACATTCAGCTGGGCAGGGAGCTCCCTCCTGCAGCACCATCCGGATCAGGCCCTGCCGAGCTGCCCTCCCCGAGGCAGAGGAGCTGTCCCTGTCCCCAGCACTGCGAGCAGCTCTTGCCACCGAGATGCGTTGCTGCTGACAGCTCCCCTGCCCAGCACCTGGCGAGGGGGACATAGTCCTCCTGACATCATTCAGGAGCCAGATCGAGCTGTCCAAACACGTCCCAACCAACACATGGCTGGGGCACGGGGCAGCTTGTGCTGACAGCGAGGCTGAGCACAGGAGCTGCTGCCTGCAGGGAGCATCTCAAGACTCCCTGGAGGATCCAGCTCCCCAGCTGTGTTCCCAGAGATGGAGCATACACCACTGATGCCCACTCCCCTCCCAGAGGTCCCAGCTTGATGCCCAGAGTGACATTTCCTAGGAAGAGAACAGCACAGTAAATTCAAAGGTTAAATTTGCATATTTCCCGGTGCTGCTCAAAAGAGCCAGGCAGCTGTTGGAGATGGACTGCTGCCAGACTGCTGCACAGGGAGCACCAGCACCCTGTGCCCACCAGGGCTGAGGGATCCTTTCAAGTGGCACTGTGCAGCCTCTGCAGGGGCCTCTGGTTCTGAGAGGCACAAAAACAAAGGACCACGAGCAGTGGAGAGGCTGAAGATTTGTCCATGCATCTGTAGAGCATCCCAGGCCATGGAGGAGGAAGACAGAGATACCTCCTGGGAACAACCAGGACTGGATGTGTCCTAGGAAGAAGCAATGACGGCAATTCTGTATTAACAAGCACAACATCTGCTTTCAACAGTGTGCCTGGGACAGCATCTCTCCAATAATGCACCCAGGGATGCCACAAAGAGTCTGCAAAAAGCTCCAAAGGCTACAGGCTCAGCAAAACGCTGCACATTAAATACCCTTTATAGTGCATGCAGAAGGACCATTGAAAATTCAAATGAACAAGCCGGGAGTGAATCACACGACAGGGGAGGGTTGGCTTCAGCTGAGCAGGAGCAAAGCAGCAGCTAGGGAGGGCTCTCAGTGGGATAGGGCTCAGGCTCAGCCACAGGCTTTTGAAACACAGCGAGAAATTCCTGTAGCACACATGGTGGGAGAAGCAGAGGGCCTCCCCCAGTGCGTGGGCACAGGACCACCCGGCAGCACCAGTTTCCCAGCTCAGCAACGCTGAGTGGCTCAGCATCAGTGTTTTGGTAATGCTGAGCAATGCGTATCCACCACTGATAAACGTGCATTCAATATCCAGCTTTACCTTCTACCTTTTCTTCCCAAACCCTGTTTATGCTCTTAGAAGAATAACAACTCACTCTCTCATCGGCTTAGCAAGTTCCTCTGAAGCAAGAAACCAAAGTGGAGATGCTTAAGAGGGAGAAGGTCTCAAGGATACACCTGTACCCACAGCTCTGGGGTGAGAAGAAAGACGGACAGTGCTGTGGCTGGTGGCACCCACTGCTTGTTTCCTGAAGGAGCCACCGGGCTGGCACCGGTGATGTCCCCTCCTGCAGGAAGCAGGCAGCAGGGCTGTCTCACAGCCTCAGCTCTCCACCACCTTGGCCAGCAGCAGGAGAGCCTGCAGGCTGGCAGTGCTGGATGTTTTCTTGAAAATATGAATACTTGGCCCTTGCTGGGACCTTCAGTGGCCTTTCAGCATAACCTTGAGGGAGGCAGCTCCGTAGGACTCTCCCGCTAGTGAAACACTCTCCTCCTACGCTTCTCAGCATATTGTCATCTGGCTGTTGTATCGGAGGGAACAGCCGAGCTACCGTCCCCATGCCATTTGTCACTGTGCTTTTGCCTGCATACTGGAGTCTCATTCCCCATCCACTCCAAACCACCAGGTCACACAGGGCTTTGCCAGCTTGCCCCCACACACACCCTGCCCCTGAAGCAGGCAGCAGTGCAGACCACTGCCCAGG
This sequence comes from Anser cygnoides, assembly GCF_040182565.1. Taxonomy (NCBI): domain Eukaryota; kingdom Metazoa; phylum Chordata; class Aves; order Anseriformes; family Anatidae; genus Anser; species Anser cygnoides. The sequence continues at coordinate 14,824,954 of NC_089889.1, forward strand.
CGCCCAACAGAGCTTGTCATTAGCCTGTATTCAGCATAGCCATTTGTTTAACTATTTTTGTTCTGTGTCTCTGATTTTTCTGTCTCTTTGGGGTGCCAAGCAAGCTGCAGACCCTTCCCCTGCACGTGATGAACTGTGGGCTCATCCCAGGAACATTTTCACCCCTGTCCCACGACAGAAATGAAGGCAGCCTTTCCTGCATCACTTGCCAGGACCTGCTCACTTCTCCAAACACGCACGCTCTGCTCACACAGCTCAGTATGTGTGTGCGTACGTGTCCAGGCACACACACACTCTCTAATGGACATCTTGGTCTTAGAACTATGCATCCAGCCACACGATCCAGAAGGGCCTGGAGGGCCACTGCAAGGCAGCACAAGGGTGCACTTGGCACAAACAACCGATCTTGCCCATCACCTCTCCCTTCCCAAGCATGAGAGGTCCGGGGGAATGCAGCAGAGGGAGCTGTGGATCACGCGAACTGCTCAGGTAGGCTGAGCCAAAGCTTGGCCAAGGCCCTCTCACAGGAGCTGTCGGGGTGCACTTGCGAACACTGCTCATCTCCTTTGCCTCTGTGTCAGTTTTGACACTCACAACAAGGCGCAATTTTCCTTACCGTGTCATTTAGCTTCCATCATGTTGAGAGATTCCTGTGCCTTCATCGTCTCCAATTATCACTTCCCACCTCTGCCGGTGCCAAGTGTCAGGCTCCTTCCTTTAATTCACAGGATTCTCAGTTTTACAGAGAGCAGTAAATGCCTGTGCTGCTCTAGCCTGGCATGCAGGGAGAGCTCATATGTCTTTTTTAGCAGTCCAGCACTGCGTTCCCCAAGTTCAGGGCAACAGGACTGTCAGAATGTCCTATCTCCTCCCCTGGGGACATTCACCATGCACTTGGTCTCTTCTGAACCCTGGGGATGCAGGGACAAGCAGAGGTGACTACTGTCCCCCTCCTCTCCAGATAGCAGGACAGCAACATGCTGACGTGGGTGTATCAGCAGGGGCTCGTGCTGCAGCCACACACCGAGGCAGCGGGGGCCACTGGCCCGTGGCCTTTGTGTGTCACAGGCTAAATAATTCGTCTGACTGCAGGTCACCAGCAGAGCTGGACCTTGTGCCCTGGCCCCGCGGCCCCGCGCTCTGCTCACTGGCCTGTGCCCTGCCTGCATTGCAGCAGACAGCAGCAGGTGCCCAAGCGCATCTATGCCCGTCTCCCACCGGCACACAAAGCAGAGCAAACCCCACCCTCACCACTGCATTTTGTTTTAGGAGTTTTGGCGTCAGTGCTTTCCCCTCATTGAGTCTGGGGCTTTACAAGCAGGAAACGGGGCACAAAGGTCTGTGGCGAGGGGGTCATACTCAGATGAAGAGCAGCAAAGCCTTCATTTTAGGAATACAGGAACAAGCTAAAAAGGCTCAGAAACCAAAGCTGACGTAGCCCAGACATGTCCATCTCAGCTGCAGCAAGAGGAGGGAAGAAGGTCTGCACAGGGAAATGAGCCCACAGCATGTGGAGAGCTGCCTTGGTGGGCACCTGCCGCGTGTCTGCCGTAGAACACGTGCAGAAGGCAGGCACCAAATACGTCAGGAGGTTGGGATGCCCCTACAGCACCAAAGGCAGAGAGCAGCACCACAGGGAGCGCTGGGGAGCCCCAGCTCCTCCCAGTGCCTGCCAGCCCTGCAGCCCACCACACGACCCCACAGCCAACATTTCACATAGGTGGCCAGGCTGGAGCTGGCAACATATGCTCTGTGGGATGCTCATGACAATAAAAATATGCCAGGTGCATCTGGGTGAGAGAGGGGAGCCCAGCTCTAACACCCGTGCAAACACACCAACTTGCCACCAACTCACACGTGCTGTGACAGCAGCACACCCTGTCTTCCTGCAGCCCAGCGCAGCTGTCGCCTCCTCCCAGAAAGAGCAAATCCCCCATACATGTGATATGAGAGTGCCAAGCAACGTGTTCACCCCCTTCCCACAAAGGCTGGAGGTACAGGTTCCTCTACTCCATCAGTCCAAGGTGGGCATGGGTCAAGAACTCCTGGACTCCCCGTATTTATGGGAGGTCCTCAGGAAAATTTATCCAAGGTCCTCAGGAAATGACCAAGCGAACTGCTTTGAGGAAGACTGTGTTCCCCGCAGCCCAGCTGGCCACCCAGAAGCTTAGGATTAATTGTAAGCCTAGCAAAACATTAGGAAAGCCAAAAATAAATACAGAGAAAGAAAAGCATTTCCCACTGGAAAGCCATGGCCAAGTAAAGTCAGTCTCTTCTGGGCATATTCCCAGGAGGCAGCTCAGATTCATTTATTCTGCCACTCATATAAATGTCTCTCTTTGGCTGAGCTGCTCCCTTGGTGCTTTCTTCCAACCTAGGAGAACAAGGGCTCGTTATTCAGACCCAGTGCCGCTTGTCGAGCAGGAAAGCAGAGCCCCGGCAGCAGCCCCAGCCCCAGCCTCTTCCTGTTTGCACACCGGAGAGGATGCAGCCTCAGTAAAACCAGAATAGTGACTGCTGACCTGGGGCTGCCATTTAAATAGCCACTGTCCACTTTCCAGGCACTGCATTTCAGTCAGAGCACAGCGAGCTCTTGGCAACAAACAGCATGTCACACAAGGAAAGGTTTGCATTATTATGACCAGAAGAGATGGTTCATCCTGTGGGTAACACTGAACCCAAAGATATTACCCCTTCCAGTGTTAGGTGCAAGCCACAGGGCTTTGGCCAGGCTCTGAAGGCTCACTTCATTGCACGATGTCAGAAACTGAGGCTTGAAAATGACACCTCAAAGCCTGCGAGAGCTGACACCCCCACACCACCCCAACAGGCTTGACTGACAGAATCCCTTTGCTCTCTACTAATGCTGTTTCACCCAGTGGCCCTAAAATTCATTTAAATTGAACTAGCCAAGCAAGGGATTCAGCAGCTGCCGGTCTCCATGGGTGGGGAATAGTGGTGTGGCCCCAGTGCCTTGCCAGAGCTCTGGGTGTTTGGGCAGGGAACGTCCCACATCACGGGCAGGCTGCCTTCCCCACAGAGAAACGGGCTACTTTGGCTACTTTGCACACCTTTATGTGCCCCAGGGCCAGGTCTGCAGGGGGGTGTTAGCCAAAGAAGCAAAGCCAAAGCCAAATCCAAGAAGCAAGGCAGATGTGCAACATCAGAAGTCAGGCGATGCCCTCCTGCCTGCTGGCAGCTCCCGTCTCCTGCAGCGGGCGACCAGGCCAGGAGCAGAGACAGCAAAGCAATGCCTGCCTGCAGCAGGTGACACACAGGCAGCCAACGGGTGTCAAAATCCTGCATGCTCAGCCCAGGAGCAGCCCTGTCCCAGGCTGAGGTGATGGCAGAGCTCAGCCTGCTCCCCCTTCCGGCACCACCCCCCCCGTGGGATGGTGGAGAGCAGGTCCCAGCAGGCAGCACCCAGCTCCCCCATGGCACAGCGCTCTGCCAACATCCATCACCGCGCGTGCGGTCAGCGCCAGCACGCAGGACCGTGAGCTGCTGTAATTACCATTATTAATTCTCCCCTCCCTTCAGGATGTATTAGCTGCAAATTGAGAAACGGAGGAGGGAGGAAGGGAGGGAGTGACAGAAGTCCCTGGACTTGATAAATCTGCTGGCGGAGAAGTGATGCCTGCACCTCGGTGCGCGCAAGGCGCAGCCCCAGCCCGCAGCCCAGCGCCTCCCCCCAGCTGGCTCCCAGCCCACCCACCGAGGCCCCAGCTCCAGCCCTGCTCCCTGAAGCAGGCCCTCGTTAGCCAGGGCTGAGGGACGTGGCCGCTCTCAATTAACACCACGTTTGCCCCAAGCGAGCCAAACGTTGCCTGCGCAGGCATGCAGGAACAGAAACAAAGGTGTCGAAGGCAGTTGGTACAACACGCTCGGAAGGCACTGAGGGGCTTGTGTTTGCATCACACCACTCTGTGGAAAGTTCTGAATTCAAACCAGATCTGTTAAGCTATTCCAAACCTCATGTGGTTTCACCTTCGCCCAAATTAAAGCCAGGTTGGATGAAGGTGACTGGGAACAGAATTAAACAAATTCATGATACGAGTGCCTGCACGGACCTGAAGCAATTGCCCTTGGTGGTGGCCAAGGTCTAGTGGTTCCACAAAGGTCCCAGCCACACTGCCAGCAGTCAGAGGAAGCTGTCCCGCCTGAGATTATGGAAAGAAGGCTGCCAAACCTCTTTCAGACTGAGGGGCACTGAAGACCCTTCCCAGCCCCCAGGACAGCCATTTCCAAAAGCATCTCAAGCCTGGTGCACCCCACAACTTGCAGAGTGCATCTGCTGACATCCAGGGCTTCAGCACCTCACAAGCACAAGGCAGCAGTAGGATATGACTGGAAGAGCAGAATGAGCCCCTGCGCTAACATTTGGAGATCTCACTGCTGAGAGCAGAAGTGGCCTGAATGAACAAAGGGGAAAGTTCCCACCTGCTTGAAGCCTGCAGGTTCTGCAGCGAGGCTGCTGACCTGTGGCTGCACTCGCTCGGTGGAGGAGACAAGAGTGCCTTGCAATATAACCAGAGAGGTTTCATGTCACTCCAGACAAACAGCTCCAAAGCAAGCTCCAGACCAGGATTTGGATGTTCTTATGCAGCACAAAGGGAGGCGGGGAGCAGTAAGTAAAAGCCCGCTTCACATTACACTCCTGACAAAACAGGCCGCTGTCAAATTGTTTGGAGACTGTGAACGACAAGAGCATTCACAGCGTACAGACTAATGCCTTTCCTCTGAAGGGAAAGGGACAGACAGCCCTCTAGTGTAAAGCCAATGCTAACCATGTTTGCACAAGCTTGGGAAACGTCAAGCATCAATCACGGCCAGCCCCGTGCCGGACACGCATGCTTGGGAAGGAACCTGCGCCTGGGAGGGGGCTTTGCTCCCCATCACTGCTTCTTCCATCACCCCTAAAAGCAGGATGCCGCCATGGAGATGTGCTGCTGGCTTTCAAGCGAGCATTTTGCTCTGCAGACAATGTTAACAAACTATGCATTTGTTATTATGATTTCAAAAGACACCTTCTGACAGAGGAGCCTTCATAGCCTGACACCAGCACTTGCAAAAGGCTTCTGAAATCCTGGCTTACGTGGCAGCTGATGGCATGTCTCTGACAAAGCCCCCTGTGGTGCCTGGAAGCAAGGAAAACTGGATCTTGGGCCTCCAAAGATTTTTCTTTTCTTTCCCCTCCTCCCATCTATTTAAGAGTCAGGCTGGGTTCGCATCTTTACTGCGCACGTTGCTGTGTTATGCGCGTGGTGTATTGTACGTGGCTCTGATCATCACTCACGGCCTTAAGAAAGACGCACAATTAAAATCAATATTTAAAGTCATCAAACAAGCACACACAAATTTTAACAGCCACACAATTCACTCTGACATAACGACGCAGGGTGCAGAGTCGAGAGCTGCGCCGGAGTGCCGAGAGCACAGTTCTGCCCACAGTCTTCAAAATTTAATGAAAACACACCATTTTTAAGCACTTTCCCAAATCCAGCTCACAAAATCTGTCACTTTGATGTGAATGGTCCCAGTCTTAGACTAATCAGTCACTTTTACTTTCTCTTTAGTAGCTAAAGACGCAAATGAACTCCCTGCAAACTGCACAGCTTCAGGAGAAGAATTTAGCAGCCAGATGGTTCCTGCAAAAGATTTGTTCTTAACAACAACAAAAAAAAAGTTAACTAGTTTCCCCAATGAGCAGCACACGGGAGAGGATCTGACACATCAGTAAGCAATTCTGAACTGCTATCTCAGAGCATCACTTCTACTGTATTAGTGCCCCATCTTCCTAGACCATCATGTAAATTGTAATTATTACTAATAACTGATCAGTTAGTACACGTCCATGCTAGGCACTATAATTATCCTGTGCACTCAGGGAAGGAAAGAAAGCATCAAATTTGAATGCAAACATTCCTTAGCTTCCAAAGGAAGGTGTAACACAAAGAGATGAAAGAAACCACAACTGTTAAAAAGGCATCAAGATTCAAAGAGCCATCCCAGGGAAGGTGTCGAATTCCCCCAAGATGGAGCAAAGCTGTGACTGGCTGGAAACTCCCATGCAGGCGGTGAACCTCACTACACTGGTGTGATGTTTGCTTTCTCTTTTTTTATCTCCATGTGGAATGATAGCTGTAGATGTATATCAAAACATGGCTAACAATAAAGACACTCCAGACCTTTGTGGAGACCTCCATAGATGAAGTACAGAAACATGCAGTGCAAGGAAGTTTTTCTGCAGGGAAGCAAACAGCAAAACAAGGATCATTTAGCAAACGGACTTTGACCATCTAAGGATGGTGGTGGTGGAAGGAAGAAGGGATCCCATGTCAAGGGTTGGTTTCTCCTTAGCTGTCTATACTGCAATTTGGGCAGAAGCAAGGGGAACCAACCAGCAGAGGAGAGCACTGTGTTTTGCAGAAGCCAAGTGCAGGAGGGGAATCCTGGACTTCTTCAAGGATTTCTGACCCACAGCTAAATAACACTTCAGTACAGCAAGGAAAAGAATGCATATGCAGGTAGGAATGTGCTCACCTAGACGTCTGGGCTTTTTGGTAAGTGACACAGTATTAAGAAGCACTTACTCGGTACAAGAAGTGCAAAAAGTTCTGCACCTGAGGCAGAATAACCCCAAGCACCAGTACCAGGCTGCAAATCAACTGGGTGAGCAGCGGCCTCCTGTAAAAGGCCTGGGAGCTGTGGTGGTTCCCAAGATGAATATGAGCAAATGGTGGCTCTAACTGTGAATACGGCAACTACATCCCGGGCTGTGTCAAGGGCTGTGTGGACAGCAGAGTGAGGGTAGTTATTGTCCCACTCTGTTCAGGACTGGCGAGCTGCACCTTGAACGCTGTGTCCAGCTGTGGGCTGCTGAGCCCAAAACAGACATGGAGAAACCAAAGTGATCCAGCAGAGGGTTACCTAGGTGGTCAGGAGCCTACAGCACACATCCTGCAAGGTCAGGTAGAGGGAGTTAAGGTGGCTGAGTCAGGCAAAGAGGATGTGAAGGGATAATCATATAGTGGCCTACAACTACTGAGGAAGCATTAATAAGGATGATGGAGGTGTACATTCCTTTGTGAGGCCAGATGACACAGCAAGGAGCCGTGGCCAAGAACTGCAGTTTGGGAGATTCAGTTTGGACATCAGGAAAAGCTTCTTAATCCACTCCTGCACTGGGAAAGGCCAGAAAGCCTCTGTCGCTGGAGGTTTCAAAGACTCGGGTAGGGAAAGACCCCGCTGACTGAAGCTGCCACTGGCAACAGCCGTGCTCAGAAGGGGAGGCTGTGCTACAAGCGCCAGAGAGCCCTTCCCACCAGCACCTCCAGGGCTGTGGGGTTTGTCCTCAGAGAGGTTACTGTGACTGCACGGTGTCCAGGAAGGGTTTCCAGCAAACATTGGGTTTGAGGTCTATAGGGAGAACTGGCAGCAGACATGGGGCTATCTAGTCCCCATTGCTAGACAAGATCAACAAAGTGTGCCTACACGAGGTGAGAAAATACCGTTTTTGCTTTATACCAGAAAACAGTGCAGCAGTGTGGAGTACTTGAGTGCTGCCCAGTCTGAGAGGGAGGCACTGCCAGCTCCAGAAAATAGGAAACTGCACTGTTTTTTTCTTTTGTTCTCTACTGCATAAAACCGGATGGAGTAACAAAGGTACTTGTTGCATTTTTGAGGCTTTTAGCAAATTAAATCTGACAAATTGCTTTAACTAACATTGGTGTGGGAGACCATGCTCGGAGAGCTGGAACTAGTTCATAAAAAATACCTCCAAGTGCTCCACCCCCAAAATGCAGACAGAAAAGTGGACACATCTGAGACTAAAATGTCTGGAAATGCCTTCTGTCTTGCCCAGACTGTGACCCCACTCTCAGCTCCTTCTTGGTATCAACTTAGAGGACTTATAAAAAAGATGGAGAGCAACTCTTTGCTCAATCAGATAACGACAGGACAAGGGGGAATGGTTTTAAACTCAAAGTGGGGAGATTTAGATTAGAGATTAGGAGGAAGTTCTTCCCTCAGAGGGTGGTGAGGCGCTGGAACAGGTTGCCCAGAGAGGTTGTGGATGCCCCATCCCCGGAGGTGTTCAAGACCAGGTTAGATGAGGCCCTGGGCAACCTGATCTAGTGGGTGGCGTCCCTGCCTATGGCAGGGTGTTGGAACTGGGTGATCTTTGCAGTCCCTTCTAACCTGAGCCATTCTGTTATTCTGTGATCAACCTCCATGCCTTCTCCTGAAACCACAAGGACAACCACCCACTCCCATTAAGCATGGTCCCAAGCACTACATACACCATCACTCCACCACTGCTGTACCCAGTGACAGTCAAAGAAGTACCTTGACCATGTCAAAGGGACATGGGAAATGGTCCTGATGCAGGCCAGGTGGTGAAGGGTTTGAGCAGCCTTAGCCCAAAAGACGAACAAGTCTGAGCTATGGATGAGGAGAGGACAGCTCCATCCTTGGTGGTACTCTAAAGCTGACAGAACAAGCCCTTGAGCAACCTGATCAAGCTTTGAAATTAGCTGTTGTAGGAGCAGGCTAATTAGAGACCTTCAGACATCTCTTCCAAAGTGTTCTACGAATTTTTTGAAAGCAAATCTCCTGTAAGCCCTGCTCTGCCTGACCTATGTAGAAAAGACCCTATCGCTGCTGGGGGGAAAGGCTGCAGCCTGCTGCTTGCCAGTTTTCAGGCTGATGTCAGCCTCATACTGTTGAGCTACCAAGAAACTATACTAAAAATCACAATATGCAAGTGTTTCCTTGCTTTCAAAATTCTCAATGTTTTGCACATGCTTGTGTAATGATTTGGCTTTTCTTGGCAAGCAGGAAGGCTACAAAATAAAACTGAAGTACTTTTTAAATCCCTTGATTCCAGGAGCAGAGACCTAAGAGAGAGAGTAAATACCATAAAATCTGCTGGTGCTATTGTTCAGCTCCAAGCTGCAATGCAAAGGTTGTGAGGAAGGCAGGCCAGAGCAGAGAGACAAACCTGCTGTTGATGCAGCAACACCCCTAAGGAGAACATCATCAGTCTTGTTGCCTGCCACTGTGTCACTGCTGAAGAAGCGACTGGCAAAAGCACAGACCTGCACGCTTTAGCTCTGGGCTGACCTTTACGCACATTCTGGGTCCATTGGGAGATAACTCAGCATCACTCTCCCAGTGTTAGAGCTGGAAAAACTGAAACTAAATCACAGAAAAGCTGACTGACCTGCTCAAGGATACAGGGAAGTCAAAAGCAGACTCCAGAAGCCCGGATTTCCAGGAGCTTTCTAAAGGCAAAGTGAATAGGGACAAACCACATGCACACCACATGACGATGCTTTATGTCTTAAACCCAGGTGGGACATTTCTATGCATGCTGCACACACACCAAAGGAAATATCCGTCACTTTGATGTCACCCTGCTCTGAGTCTATGTATCATCACTGTACACCACCATCACGGATAATCAGCCACACAAAACTCATGCTGCTGCATGTCCCTGTCACCATAAGAAGACACCAGTGCAAGCTGAGGTGAGTTTGCACATTTTAGCAAAGTCAGAATGAATTGGCTTGGCATCTCTATGCAAACATAGGAGGATCCACCCTTTGCTTCTTTTTGCTGACTGTGACTTTTCAGCACAATTGTCTCCCTTTTCCTTCAGTCTCTAGAAACCTCCAGGAGTTGCAACCATAAGCATGAAAGGGAAGGAGAGGACGGGCTCTGCAGATCACAACCTCCCTCCTCCCTCCCACACTTGTGTGTGTCTGTAACATGTTTGCCCTGAAACCCAGTTACTCACAAACCCCAGACAGATCCAAGTGGCTCCAGGACACAGCACGGAGCTTTCATGTGGACAGGAAGGAGAAGCCTTAGTGCAATTCCCAGCCCTTGCAGGCACCATACTGTGATGCTGCCTCTTATGGCCCCTCTTTGCAGTGGTACAGGATACTCCTGCTCCACTGTACACATGTCTCTTGGATAAATAAACCCCTTTACGAACATCAAAAGAAGCACTTGGCACTCACAGATATGTCTTAATGAAGGTGACAGCAGCAGAAAGCATTGCAAATCCAAGGGGAAGAGAACACACACCTAATTAGAGCAACTCCTTTCTTCTCCCTTCAGTTCCGCCTCTGGCTGGTTGTGCAGGGTGAATCCTGCATTCGGGCTGCAGCTTCAGCCTCTCCTCCAGGATGCACCATACGGCACAGCAGAGCCGTGGTACACAACCAATGGGCACAGCAGCCACAGGAAGGCTCAGCACAGAGATTAGAGCTCAGCTCTTTGCAATCTTCCTTGTCCTTCTTTGTGCTCAGGCTCTGGCTCAACTGATTTTCCCTTTCCCTCCTCCTCTCCTTCAAGGCACAGGGTGGAAAGGGGAGGAGGACGCTGTGCTGTTCAGGGCTCCCACAGCAGTATTGCTGTGCCTGCAGGGCGTGTGGCCGCGAGCCTGAAAGCTGGGCTCTGGAACATCCTTCCCCTTCCCTGCCCTTATTTCATTCTTCCTTGCTGCTTCTGAGCCAGAAAAGGTGGAAAATTCACAGAGATGCTGCTGGATTCGCAGATTTTGCTTATTGTTTTCAAAGGCTAAATGACTGAAATTATCATTGGTGTCAGTAGATGCTTACAGAGGAATGAGGCCCTCGTCGTTAGTGCACTGAAGTGTTATGGAAGACATCTGTGGGGATGTGAATTGTGGACCCACCCAGACCTCCAGCCAGCTTCCAGCTCAATGGTGAGCCACCAGGCTGAGCATCTGGACACACAACCATTCCCCCGCTGACCCTTCTGAGCAGGTAGTAGGGTAGGTAGCAGATCAAAACAGAGGGAGGCATCTCGGTGTTGCAGCAAATTGCTCCCTTCTTCCCCATGTTCCTTCCCACTGCTGTCACCTTTGCACTTTATAAACAGTCTCCTGCACAGGTTCCCAGCAGGTTTTAGCTCTGGTTATGCTCACAAAATCTGAGCACAGGATGCAGGTCACTAATGAAGGATGTGGCTTGTAAGGACAGAACTGCCCTATTCCCTAGGTTGGTGGTCAGCAGCTTGGGCACCTGCTGCCCCCAAGTCACAGCAGTGGAGAGGGCAGCCTAATTTACTTATTTTCTGGATCAGCTTTCTCTGGTGCTCTTAGAGGGCACCAAAACATCTTAGACATCACAAAAACAGCAGGGACACAACCACATCTGCACTGATACAACCCTGCGGCATGGAGCAACACAATGGCACCTCTGCCTTCTTGCCCTGATACTTCTCTTTAAAAAGCCTCTCCAAACATATCCTTGGATGGTCCCACACAATATAGGACTAAGGTATTGTTCTGTCCGGTGGGGAATGGGGGACAAAGCTCACAAAATAATGAGTATCCTTGATATGAATGAATATTGTACAGAAAGGAAACATGAAATAATACCCTGAAGAATGGTGTCTTTTCTCAATAAAAAGAAAGCTGTTCTCACATCAGTGAACAGGTATTCTCTGAGTTTGGTGTAGGTTCTCATATTATAGGCTTTTATTTTTATAAGAAATTCTATAAAGAATAAGCATGGAAAAACCTCTTTCAATATAAATAAATTGTGTTAATAAAGCAGTAAGTGCTGAGAACACCAGGTGAAAGCTCTGCCTCTCTAACTGCCCCTGGTGGCTATTTCTGGCTTACAATGCACTTGAAGCATCCTGGCAGCCCACGGTGGGAAATGTAGTCCAGATGCCATAGGATGGTCATTCACCTAAACATAATCTCCCAAGGTTCATAAGGACCTTACAGTCACAACTCTCAGCAATCCAGGCAACCCGAGCAACTCAAAAACAATGGGGGAAAAAAAAATTCAAACTCAAACCCAAGCCCTCAAAGCCTTGTTCTATAAATAAAACCACTGTAACACAGTTTCTGTATTTCATTATCTTCAGTGTTTTTTCACATTATGCTGGTAGCAGCCGGAAGCGCGGGGAAAGTCACAGCGCAGAGGAAGCGCTGTGCTGCAGTAGGATCACAAACGGTGCGAGAGAGGAGGCTGTCCTGGGCACCCGAACCACACCCATCACCTGGGTACCGCTCTGCACGGCTAACAGCCTTCCTACAGCATCACGGCAGGCAATCAGCCCACATCCCCAGCTCGGTACTTCGTGCACACTCACAAAACCACTGTGTGCAAATCAACGGGTAACCCATACACCTATGGCACAGCGCATAGCAAATGGATGCTGAAATACCAGTATCCGCTAAGGCCCCACAGGAGAAGCCATCACTGCAGCCTGCCCCCAGGGTGTTTTCCAAACAGAAATAAATTGGCAGTTTCAGAACTAAAAATGATTCCAATTATCCAAAAGAGACAGGGTGCCATTTGGATCAGCGCTTGGGGATATCCCTTGATCATCACAAATGTATTAGCCAGGAAGCCCACAAAAAAAAAAAAAAAAAAAAAAGGATTCTATTTGTGTCAGTGATGGAAAAAGGAAGCAAGCTGAAGATGGCACATACGGGAAAAGACTCCACACAGCAAGAGGCTCTGCATGTCAAACACTCCCTTGTCCAGCAGCCTGGACAGCAGTGGAGCTCCTGTGTGGGGCTGATCACTCGAGTTAAAAATTTGCAACCCGTGGAGGACTGGCTTTCCAGAAGCACACCTGGATGGCACACGTGTCTCCAAGCGGCCTGAACCTGCAGAGTGAGAGCATGTGTTCCTCCAAACATAGGTCTTTATTTCGGGTTCCACCCGGAGTGACTGCGAATGGGCAAAGCCACGAGTGCACAGCAGGGCACCCCCAAGAGCAGCCGCAGCCCCCGGCTGCTGCTGCCGGCGCAGCCCCAGCCCCATCCGTCCACACCAGGAGCTGGAAAGGAAAAGCTGTCTCCAGGGCTGCCCGAGCAGACAAAAAAGGGCGATTTTCAGCGGGAGGAGGAGGTTCTGCCAGGCCTCCCCCCCCCCCCCCCCGACGTGGGGTCCCCCGCTGCACCCCGAGCTCCTCTCGCTAGTGGGCACCGAGCTGAGACGGAGCGGGGCGGGGGGGCCCTGAGGGAGGTGCCCAGCGCGCATCCCCGCCGAGCCCCGGTAATCGCCGTCCTCCGCCGCGCTGCCGGTGCCGGGGCTCCCGGAGCCTCCGCGAACTTCCCCGGCCGGAGGCACCCGCAGGAGGCCGGGGCCGGCGCGCAGCCTCCGCCGGAGGCTCGGGAGCGGAGCCCCGCTCCTCGCCGGCCGGGAGGGGAGCGGAGGGAAAGCCGGGCTGCCCCCGCCCTCCTCGCAGGCGCCGCGGTTCCGGCCACCTCCCCCAGCACGGGCTGTGCCCCTCTGGGAGGCAGCCTTGAGAGCGCAGGTCGCCGCTTCCCCCGGCCCGGCCTCCTTAACACTTTGCCTGCCCCAACCTCGGGGGGAGCCTGGCCACCCCAGGGCCGGGCCGAGGCGGGGGAAGGGGGGGGGGGAGTCCGGGACAGGAGGGGCCTCAGCCCGCAGCCCCGCTCCGGGGATGGAGCCGGCCGTGCCCCCCATCCAGCCCCGGCCTCTCCTCCGCTCCCGCAGACGTGCCTCCGCTCCCCCCGCCGCCTCTCCCGGGCCGGGCTCGGGCAGCGCTGCGAGGGGCAGAAGCGTCGCCCGGCCCCCGGGGTCCGGCCCCTCTCCCCCGCGGCGGGACCTGAGCGCTCCGCCGAAGAAAGTTGCAAGGAGGGAAGTTCCCGGTGCGGTGCGAAGTTGGGGACGCGCCCGCCTCGCCCTGCACTGCCCTGCCACCCCCCGGGGAGCGGGGGAGCCCCGGCGGCGGGAGGGGAGGGGGGGGAGGGAGGGGGACGAGGGGACGCACCTACCTTCAGCTATCGCCCTCTTCATCTTAGGGGTCGGGGAAGGCACGTCTGGAGGCGCAAAGTCGAACGGCAGCCGGTACAATCCTTGCGAGAGCGGGGCAGATCCTCGTGCAAAACTTCAGCCCGAGCGCGGAGCGGCGGCGCGCGGGGAGGGGGCTCTCCCTGTGCCGCTGCCCTCGCTCATCGGGGGAATGAGCAGCCCCCGAGCTGGAGTCAGCATCCAGGCGAGGCTCCCCCTCCCTCCCTGCCTGCCTGCCTGCCTCCTCCCTCCGTCCTCCCTCCCGCCCGCCGCACGCACGGGGCCGGGGCTGCGGCGGATCCCGCGGAGGCAGAGCCGGCGGCGGCGGGGAGCGCGGAGCCTGCTGCACTGTATCCCGGGAGCGAGCGAGCGGGGCGCAGGGATGGAGAGGCGATGAATGTTTTATGGGATCATGTGGTTTGACGTGAGAGGAATCAGCCTAGATCGGATTTACTGGCTGGAGGAGTGAGAGGGAGGACGGGGGAGACGGGCACGGGATGGAGGGAGGGGCCGCGCCGGGGGCAGCCGGAGCGCGCAGGGCCCGCTCCGACGGCGGCGGCTCCGCCACGGGTGCCCGCGGTGCGCGGCCGCGGGCCGGGCAGGGCGGCCGGCGGCTCATTCCTGGAGGAGAGGTGCCCCCTAAAGGAGGCCGCGGATAGGGCCGGCCGGGCGGCTGCCGGCATCGGGCCGGCCCGCTGCCCCCCCGCGCTGCCCCCCCGCCGCCCGCAGGCAGCCGCGGGAGCGGCGCTGGGAGCCGCCCGCAGCCGGCTCGGCTCGGCTGGGCTCGGCTCGGCTCGCACTGAGGGCTCACGGCTCGTGGCAGGCGGAGCCCCGGCTGCTGGAAGCGCCGGCGGGGGCTTTTTCTGGAGCCGGGCTCCGCTCTGGGGAGGCTCCAAGAGACGGCGGAAACCGCAGCGCCCGCACCCGCTGCGCTGCAGGGCCCCGTGGCCGGGCGTTGCTGCTGCTGGCGCGGGGCCGCTGCGTTCCCCGGAGAGGCCCAGTAGAGACAGAGCCCGTGGGCACAGATCCCATCCGAAAGAGAGAGCTCTTCCCCTCTCATCCCGTCCCACCCCCGTGTTTTTGGGACCGTTCTCCCATGTGCAGCAAGGACAGCGGCTTACCTCAGTTTACCTACAAAGCATGATGCTTACACTAGCTGTAGACAAGGCAGAGTGAAGCTGGCTTTTCCATCTTTCTCACCCCTCCCGCTAGCTTCCCTGTCCTGGAACAGACAAGTGCTTACAGCATGGGCAGCTCCCATCTGCAGTTGTCCTGGGTAGCAGAAAGCCAGGTCTCATGAAGTTGAACTCATTTGCTCAGTGGGCAAAGGAAGAGAGAAGGATGGTGCCAGAAAAAGCAGAACGTTTTGAACATGACGATACAGTGGCTCTGGCCCTGCTAGTGAGAGGTTTCAAACTGCTACCAGATACGTATATATATAGGTGTGCATGTACATATAGGTATACGTATGCTATTGAATATTCACTCCTCTCTTATGATTTCTCACCCTTATCTTGACCACCTCCAGAGCTGTTTGCATACAGCGTTTGTGTTGTGACCATAGCTCTCATAGCCCTACAGTATCTGTGTAGGGATGGCCCCAAAATGAGCCACGAAGCTGGTTCTCCTTTGTACAGTGCCTCATCTCATCTCAACCAAAGACCTGTGGGTACTTCAATGTGCACAGTCATCTTAAAAAAAAAAAAGGAGAAAAAAAGTGCAACCAAAGGAAGGCCCAGCTGTGCACTTGAGCCAGCTGGAGGTAGTTTATCAAGTGTGGGCTTTAATTATGCAAACAACCTCATCTGCCCAGATTCCTGGGAAGTACGTCTTCCGGATGGCCTCCAGATCCCCTTTGCTGATGTCTTACCTATCATCCACAATCAAAGGGTAAACATAGAGCTGGGGAAAGGTTTTATTTGGGATATATGGGCAGATCATCTGAAGTGGGACCAGACCAGGAGGGCTGCAGCTGGCAGAGCTCTGGAAGGGGCCCTCAGGTGGGATCAGGGACTGCAGGCCAGAGCAGTAGTGTCTTGGCTGACCTGGCTGAATATAGCTTTTGTCCCACAGTGTTTGGGGCTTTTTTGCACTGTGTCATCACAGGACTTTCAGTGGCACCAGAAGAATAGAGATGAACTTGGCTTTTCTCAGGATGGAGCAAAGCCTGCCACATGTAAATGCAGCCACATTCTCATGCAGTAACACTCATTGTTGTAGGCCTACGTCTTGGGGACTTGCTGGGATCACCTGGAAGCAGGATGTGCTTTGAGGGATGTGGTGCCCTCGCGAAATCTTTGCACAAGCACTTGTGTCAGGACTGGGTGTGGGGGGAGTCTGGGGACACCTACCTCCAGAGCCTGGCTCAGAGGCAAGGCACCATGGTACCAGGAGCCAGGCTGGGGAAGAAGCACGAAGGGTGAGACAGGAGGACTGTGAGGTGTTGTCTTCTACTCAGTTAAGATACGTGGGTTCAGATAACTAAGAAAGGTGCAAATAACCCTGTCCAATATGTCTCACATAGCTACCTTGCCTTACAAACCTTATTAACATTTTCTTATCTGTCAGTCAGAGAACCTTGCCCTGCATCAGTGTCCTGAGCCACCAGCTCCCCCTTTCCCAGCTACAGTTTTCACTTCCAGTTCACCTTTGAAAACCCACCAAAAGATGATCCAGGAGAACTGTAACCACCCAGACACCCGCTAACACGGTCCAAATGTGAAGGTATAACCCAATGCCTTCAGACTCCATTCTGTCTTCCCTGGAGATGGGAGACGACAGCTGGGGAAGGTAGGGGATGCCTGTTGCTCTGAGCATTGTCTTTTCTGCCCCTCTAGAGAGCAAGGGTCATTCCCTAGTTCTCTTCCTTCCCACACCTCAAGATCTTCATAGTCTAATTGCACCCCGGCTTACCTTCTGCTTATTTAGTGTTGGTGCAGCCTCACCTTCAATACTGTGTGCAGCTCTGGTCGCCACAGTACAAAAAGGGTGTTAGGATCCTTGAAAGCATCCAGAGGAGGGCAACGAAGCTGGCAGTAGGGCTGAAGGCATGTCCTGTGAGGGGAAGCTGAGGACACCTGGGTTGTCCAGGCTGGAGAAGAGGAGGCCCAGAGGCGGCCTCACCGCTCCCTGCAGCTCCTTGGAGAGGGGAAGCACGGAGCGAGGCGATGGCCTCTGCTCCCTGGAGACCGAAGGCAGGGCACACGGGGAGGGCACAGAGCTGCGCCAGGGGAGGATCAGCCTGGACATTAGGAAAAATGTCCTTACTGTGAAGGTGGTCAGACACTGGGACAGGCTGCCTGGCGAGGTGGGTGGTGCCCCGGTGCCTGTCAGTGTTCAAGAAGCATTTAGACAATGCCCTCATTAATCTGATTTGGCTTTTGGATAGCCCTGAAGGGGTCAGGCAGTTGGCCTAGGTGATCTTTGTAGGGCCTTACAACTGAACCATTCCATTACGTTCGATTCCGTTCCGTTCTTCTCTATTCACTTTGCTTCGTGTTCTCAGTTCCCTCTGCTCATTCTGCGCAAGGGCAACCTCCAGCTGTACCTCCACCCATCCTGTATTTCAACCTGCACCCCATCCAGTGGGTGCTGTCCTGTACCCTTCACATACTGCATGTGGCTTGGCACCATACAGCCCCTCTCTTCTCTGCTGGTCCTGCAGACACTGCCCAAAACACTAAGTGAACATGCTGCCAAGGGAGAACTATGCCCTCACAAGGTCAAGCCCTCCTGGCTGGATGGGACCATGGTTTCAATGCTGTTTGCTGTCTCCTTTGGGTGCTCAGGCCAGTCTGTGAGAGGTAACAGATCTGCTCTGAAGAAGCAGAAGGAGAGATGTCTGGGAGTTTCAGGTGTGAAGGAAAGGTGAGGTCTGGGGATAGACAAGGAGTGTTCCTGTGCAATCTGCTGGTAGCACGCTTTGTTGATTTGTGGACATCTTCTGGGGAAGGGAGGGAGGATGATCCTATCCTGCCCTGCTCTGTCTGCAGTGACAGCCTAGCTACTGCACATTACGAATGTGCTGCTCCTCACTTTTGAACACACCTTCAAGCACTGATGTTTGAGTAGTGCACTCTGACATTGCTATCCCAAGTGGTGCATTAGGAAAGAGAGGTCACCTACATGCAGAGCATGAAGATCACTGTAGATAAAAGGACCTTGGAGCTGGAATCATCTGGGAGAGGACAAGAAGGTGAACAAGAGCACTGAAGGAGTTAACTGAAGCTGTAGTCACAAGGCCAAAAATTACAGGTTCTACCACAGAGGCAGCAGTCTGTGTGTGGCTGTTTGGCTGACATTTCTGAAAGGTTAATCTCGAAATGGAGAGAGCACATCCGCAGAGGGCTGGGCCTGACTTTTCTTGCAGATTCCTGCACCACTTTGGGCAGGTTTGAGACCCAGCGTTTTGCAGTACAGAGGTCACTGTGAAGTAACAAGGTGCCTGTGACCCTGGCACACAGAATGGTGCACCACAGTATGGTGGTGTCTGTGCTGGTCCCAACCCTAGTGCCAGCTGGCTCTCCAAGCTCATGTTACAAGAGACTGGCTCTCCCCCGTGCCTGTATGTAGGACATTTGCATTGTCCATTTCCCAACATGGCTAACTAAGCATTGTCTAGCAAGGAGAAAGATTCTTCCAAGCAGGAGATCTCCTGGGAGACCTGAGGTGGCTTGCAATTACAGCATGAGTAGTTCTGTGCAGCTCATTTGCAGCTTGGAGAGGAGCCAACATTCATTGAGATCAAGAGACACCTTGCTTTGACTGGATAATTACATGATCGTCTCTACCTAAGTCTTAATCACACTTAGATCAATTCTCTTCCTTTAGGTTGTGGCTCTTGTTTGCAAGGCTTCAACTGCTCACTTGCTCTTTTTGCCCTTTTTGCCCTTTTTTTTGTGTGCAGAGTGGCTCTAACATGTTTGGGGCACATTCCTGGGTCTAAAAATGCTGAAGAGAAGGCAGGGGGGAGCCAGAAAGGGAGAATCACAGCTTCACACGTGCGCTAGGGGACTGTGGGACCTTCACAGTACACGCATGTTGCCGCCTGTGCAGTGAAGTTGTCTACACCTCAAGAGTTCCCTAGCACTGGGCCCTGCACTCATGTGCGACTGGGAACCATTCAGGCAGGAAGCTCTCCAGTTAGCCGTGTGTCCTCTGGGAGGGAACAATACAGGTGGCAGCAGGTGAGTTTTGCCTTTGCAGTGAGCACCGATTGCCACATCCGCTTGTGTGGGAGCAGGTCCAATGGCTCAGGTGGAGCAAGCATGCTCTGACCTCCCAACAGGAGGAGAACTATAAAGTTCCATGTCCTGCTCATCCCTTTTGGGATGGGTAGAAACTCATCCTATTTTTCTTTCTGCTGACCCCCTCTGCCATTCGTCAGGCACCCAGACGTGGCTTAAGACCAGCTTCCTGAGTCCTGGGCCCTGGTGGGAGCTTTACCTGGCTCGAACCAACCCCCTACAGCAGGCAGGACACTGTCTGTGTCAGCTGTCTCAGCCCAGCACTGTATCATGTTAGTTCAGAAAAAAGCACTGAATATCTGTATTGTTCTTATGTGCTGTCTTTTATTTTTTATTTTTTCCTATTGCCATGAGAAAATGCACCAGAGCCTTGGAGTGCCTGGATGGGCAAAGCAGAGTGAGAAAACCTTCCCTTCTCTCAGTGCATCCGACCATCATAGCCAGTGATTCCCCACGGATGCTGCCTCTCCCAGGAAGGTGAATTATTAGCCTCATAGCTTCTGCTTCGTGATTTCTCTCAGATTTCAGGCCTCTTCTACGTGACCAGTAGGGTCACGTTGGACGAGTCACTCCTGTAAATCATCTCAGCACTCGCTTCAGCCTGACACTTCAATCCCTTCTTGTCATGCAGCAAACGGTTCCCACCTGGTCCTGCCAGCACTGCTAAGACTGGAACCCTTCAGAGCATCTTTAGGGCAATGAAAGGAGATTCATCCAGGCATCTCTCACAGAAAGCTGTTTGGTTTAAGGTCTTAGGGGGACTTTAGCTGAGTCTGCACATGGCTTGGAGCTGCCCTAAGCTTGCTATGTCCTGACTGTGAAACGACTGAGAACAGTGGAAGACTTTGAAAAAGGGGAAACACAAAGCCCTAAGAGGTGTCATCCAGTGACTTTCTGGCCAGACTCTTGATTTTGAGCACGGCCTTGATTTTGAGCACGGCCTGGGTACTTGTGTGCTCTGCTGAGAAAGGCTCCACATCCCGTGCTGATGGCCTTATCAGCTACTTGAGAGGTAGATTGCTCCTCTGGATTTCTGGGCAGGGTGTAGTTTTTTTCCTTCCAAATACTGGACTGGCTACAATTCATGACTGCAGGGACCAAAAAAAGGGAGGAGATGCTCATCATCGTGTACAAAGCGAGCCAAGGGGAGCAGAGAGAAGAGCAAACAAACTCCAAACATGGATGAAGGATAAAACCTGCTCCTCCATGGAGCTGAGCCAAGGCAGTCCAGTGCACACCATGCATCTTGACTGCAGAGTGAATGAGGGCTGAGTTGCACTGGCATGGCTCTTTTTCCCACAGGCCCACATGGTGTCCTCATCCATGGGAGCCCAGCAGAGCAATGGCTTCCCCATTTCTGCACTGTTGCTCTGTGGAGATTCTTACCCACAGCCATATGAATGCCAAATCTCCAGAGGACAAAGCTTCCAAAACAAGCAAGTTGTGGGGCATGGAAACCTCTCTCAGTGCCCCTTCAATAAGGCCTGGTAACCAGATCCTGTACATACTCCTTGGCCATCTGTGAACCACCAGGACCTGTGCTGGACACAGTGCCAGGGCGTGGGAGCATTTCTGAGAGCAGTAATTGAGATGTAGCAGCTCTATCACAGCCACTCCAGTATGATTCAGCTGGGGTCAGCCCCCAGGTCCTGTAACTGCTCACAAGTCAGAATTTCAGGAGCTCTGCTGTTCCAAACTCCACCACGTTGACAGTGTGGGCTGTAGCTCATATGTTCAGTAAGTGGGTCAGCCTTTTGTTTTTCCTTCAAGCTTGCTGCATACTGTTTCTCTGCCTTGAGATAGTGAGATATGCTTTCTCCTAGTGTTTTTTGTTGTTGTTGTTGTTTGGTTGTTTGTTTTGTTTCCAGTTTAAGTTTACTTTTTTTTTTTCATTTTTTTCTTTTTTTTTTTTTTTTGAGACTGACTCCTACTCCCTTGATATTGATGGATGTCCTGGCAGAGGCAGTTGTAGGGACATGCAGAAGAGCTACCAGAGAGCATTGGCAGAAAATGAACACCTAATTCGTGATTAGGAGCATCTGCCCTTAAAGCCTGATTCTAAACGTCACATATATTTCATGGAGGAATGGGAGCATAGCAGTACCACATGACCATTCAAAACAGCTCTGATTTCAGATCTGCAGTACTCCCAACAGAGTTAGCAAATGAGTTGCAGACCGGGAACTATCTGCAAATAGTTTCCAATAATGAATTGAGGTGCGAAAGCTGCAATCTGCTCCTAGACAATCTGTAAACAGAGGGAAGCAAAATTCACCAAAATAAATTATTCATTTCAGATTACTCTCTTAGCTCATGTCTTAACTTGAAACCCTCCAGGGCCTGCAGATATTTCCAGGGATGCTCCTATATCTTATGCAGTGCAGTTGTGGGGGGGGCGGGGGGGGGGTGTTGCAGACACAATAGCTGTCTTGTCACTCCTTGGCCAAGACTTATCCCTCCCAAATGACATTGATTTGCTACCAAGCATGAGCCAACTCCAAGGACTGTCCAGAGGTGGTGAAGGTAAAGCTATTGCAAGCCAAAAATTGGGGACTCTTCCTCTCTCCCTGCTGCCATCATCAGAGGGAGATGGAAGAAAGGGAACCACCATGGAGCAGGAACTGAAACAGGTGAGATGGGGAAAGGGGAGGGAAGGAGAGGACACAGCTCAGGGGCAGAGGAGCAGGACAGATGGAGGCAAGTTGTAACTAGTTGGGCCAAACCAAGTGGGACCTACGGATCTGCCACACGATGGCATGGCAGTCCTGAATAAGGGCATGTGTGCTAGATGCTGTAGCCCACCAGTGTGGTGAACCAGGAACTGCACCCCGCCATCCTTTGGAAACTTTCTAAACAGCCTTAGGAGAAGAAATTGGCCCCTAAGAAAAGCGAGTTCCTTAAGAGTAACTTGAGGCTTCCTGAAGGCACATTTGACTTGACAAATGCCACTGACCTCGGGCAGACTGTCCAGGAGATGAGGACTATAATCAGGCTGTGTTTGAATGATGTGAGTGATTCAGTCACACCAATGTAATCTTTCTGACGCGTTTAGGACTTGGCATGGCTTGATACATGAGAAACTGGCTAAAGAGCAGAGAAACTATACATGGTAAAAAGAAACATATGGAGCCGGAGGAAGGTGCAAAATAGGAAGCCGGTATTTTGCAGTGACTATTTGTTCAGTCATCTGAAAAGATTGCTCCCTCTCAAGTGTCTTGAGCTGTTTATGGGTCCCCCTGTGCAGTACCTCCAGCTGGGACAGACCAGGTTTGAGTAGCTTGACCACTTTGACTGTCGATGTCCCACAGCTCTCAAATTCCACAGTATGGGTCTTTGTTTTTTTTAGAAACTGAACTGCATTCACAGCCTTAACAAGTCAACCTTTTGCAAAACAGCAGACTGGACTGGAGCATGTTAAGATTTTTCACAGAAAGCTGGGAACTATTGTCTTCTCTCCATTAGAACTAAACAAGATTCTTGTGCATGTTTTCCTGAAAGCGTAACATGGGGGACATTGAGCTGAACTATGGAAATGTCAAGTTCAGAGCAGTTTTCCATCCTTGATCATGCCAAACTAGGCATAAGATTTGAGGAACAAGGTATTGGTCACAATATAAGAAGGTTTTACCATGACTCCAGCCATCACCTGGAGAAAGTTTTTGGATAGTTGGACTTTTTCAAACCTTATTTTCTGTCCTAGAGCTTGCTCTTTATTCAGGGAAGTAAAGTAATGCTCAAACAGTGGACTCAGATCTTTTGGATTTGTTCTTATCTATTTTGACAATTATTGTCCCAAGCTTCTGTGATCTCCCCAAATGCCAATGTTTGGCCTTTTGGAGCTGCCTGTCTCACAGCCACCAACACTAATCACCAGGTTACATGTTGCATTATTGCCACTCTGGACCACAATGTTTTTTCAGGAAGATGTGTACTGAAAATACTGAGGCTCCCAAACA
The DNA here is from genome assembly GCF_040182565.1 of Anser cygnoides. NCBI lineage: Eukaryota > Metazoa > Chordata > Aves > Anseriformes > Anatidae > Anser > Anser cygnoides. Next base: position 14,847,970 of record NC_089889.1, read on the forward strand.
ACATTTTACCTTTAAGAAGTAACACCAAGAAAATGCTGGCCAAGTTGTTCAATCAGCTCTTAACAAAGACTTTACAAGTATTGCATTCAAGACAATTTCTTTGCTTTGTTGACAAAAGGCAGGTGAACATTTGGACACCTGATTCACAGATGTAAACTGGGAAATGGCAAGTAGAACTCATAGAACTGAGCATTTGAGCAAAAAATGCTGCCACATTCAGTGAGAGAGAGATGGTAGTCTTACCAATGGCCTGACCTTAGCAGACCTCATGTGGTTAGGCCACCTCATAAATCACACTGGTTCATAAGTGGCTACTCGGTCATCGGTCTTTTTATGTTACAGTTAAGAGGCTGAAGAGATGACTAAAAGCCTGTTCTTGCTTAGTGCATCCCCAGGAAAAAAATAAAGTGCCCACGTAGTTTCCTAAAGAAAGTGGTTTTCAGGAAAAGACAGAAGGCTGGAGGTAAACATAATGCTTCTCTGTGGGAAGACTCAGCATCCCATGGAAATTAGTTCTTCTCATTGAAAATTTGACTATCTGAAAACCAGCTGCTCAATTTAGAGACCTAGCAGCAGCAGTAAGAAGTGTAAGCCCATCTTATCTCTTGTCCCCATATCCTTTAAAATCAGGACTCCTTGAGGTCACGCTGACCAGTTACAGAGCAGGTGAAGACACACCAGGATGCTCATGCCTTGCTAGCCACTCATCAAGGGCAAGTGCCACAGTGTGTCATCAGAGGTGCAGTCTGACCATAAACACTGGAGGAAACCATGAGAATGAAAAACGCCAACCTCATCACCAGCAAAATACTGCAGCAATATTTCTGAACTAAAGGGTCTCCATGGTTGTCTCCATGATTTTCCCCTTATCCATCCCTACTCCTCGGTGCTGATGTTTGTGCCCAGCATCTACCTAAACGTCTTGTAATGGGTTACTCAAGGATGTTGATTTGCTTTTCTTCTTTTTTTTCTTTTTTCTTTTCTTCTCTCTCTTTTTTTTTTTTTTTTTCCCAGAGATCTCAAAGCACTAGAGAGAGCCTCAGTTTCCCTTGCTGCAGTTTTCAGAGAAATTCTGGGGACCTAGATGTGCCTTAATGTGAGCTTGTGGCTCGTTACATCTCCCTGGGCTCAAGTCACCCTGCTCTGGCATTGCTAGTGCTCTCCTCGGAGTGGGAATGTCTGTGCCCTGCTGCTGCCTTGCTGAGGAAAGCATTCCGTTAGATAGATAGCCCTTAAGCAAATGGAAGAGTGCTAGCGCAGGGACTATGTTCAGGTGGCCAGACCAGGCTGTGTTCAAACCAGAGTGCCATATGGTGCAGAGACAGTGCTGTCCATTACTTCGCAATGAAATAATATTTTGTTTTACAATTGTTTGCAATTAGCCTCCTGCAGCAGATGAATAATCTGTTCTTGTTGATTTGACAGAGAGATTGTTTGGAAGGGGGACAAATAGCATGTGCTGCCTCACCGAGCAATCACAGGCATTAAAGGAGATAAATATGGACGCACTGATAATTCCTAGCGACAACTCCCCAAAATGTAGCTTCTGTGGCATAAAGCAAGCAATAAATGAAAGAAACAGCAATTGGAGGATCCACAAAACCTGCTGCCACAAGGCATCTCAGCCACTTGCCACATAGGCAGGGCTGGAGAGAGGGGTCAGTGAGGGGGGCAGGGGGCAGAGCCCTGCCCCAGGCTGCTCCACTCTGAAGTGTGACAACCAACAGTACTGCAACCCCGTGGGAGAGAGGCTTTCTCACACACAGAAAATACAAGCCATTTTCAGAAGGCGAACAGATTTTGGTTGGGAGGTGAGGGAAGCGGAGGGCCAAGAATAGAAGGGAACAGTGGGCGTAATTCTGACTCCCTGCTGCATTCAAAGTAAAGTACAGGACAAGTTTCAAGGAAACAGCAGGGCAGACCTTGGGGAGCTGGCAGAGAAAATCTATCCTGGCAGGGTGTTGGTGATCCAACCATGCTGCCCCAGAGAAAGAAAGAGAGCATCAGTATGGGCACGGTTTTTGAGCAGCACAAAGGCGAGGTGCATCACTGCACTTATCTCAAGCAGGGTATGGAGGTACAAATGATAGTCCCTTTATCAGGGACTGTAAATGAAAGACATGAAGCAGCAGAACAAGATCCTGGGTGACAGTGGTGAAGTAGATCTTAAACACTGCACAGCCGATCAAGAGGTAGAGAGAAATCATTCAAGCCACCACCAGCCAATCCCTATTAAAGCTTAACATTTTCAAATATATGTATATATATTTATATCTGGCCTCACAAACCCATGCACGTATGGGTGTGCTGCGAAGTGCACAGATACACAGCAAACAGCAGAGTAAAGCTTAGGGCCATCTATGTGGTGAAAACAGGAATTGCATGAGGTCTTCCAGAGCTGCAGAGAAGGCAGGAGAACATTGCTTTCTTCACTGTTTGTCTCTGTTCCCTCAAAGTGCAGCACTGCACTGTGAAAAGCCTCAGCATTTCAGTGCAGGAGAAAGCTCCTGCCCTGGTCACTGTGGAGAGGACCTAACTCTGCTTCCACATATCACTGCTGGTGAGAGGAATTGTCCTGGGAGTGAGTTCTTGTGCTGGATACACTGGGGACCGCGGAGGTGGACTTCTGTCCTGTGCTACTGCCCAGTGCTCTGGACTCAGTGCTGACTCCTCGGTCTTCCTCCTCAGGGCTGTCCAAAGACTGCAGCCCATCTTGCCTCTTTGGCTAATGCACCCACTTTAACAGCTGTCCCAGCATTCCCAGTCCTGTCTCTTCTTCCTTTGGTGGCATTTGGATCCATTTTCCAACTCCACAACAGTCCCATAGCCGTGTGCAGCCAAGGATAGCAATTGCATCTGTGAAGGAGCCTATACGGGAATGCACCCCACTGAGTTTTAACTCCTCGTGTGAATTAATCACTTCAAAGCCAGAAGAGGAAAAGTCCATGGAACTAACCAGGTTCCCAAGCAGTTGAGCTACGTGTCTGTTGGTTGTCTTGCCTACCCTAATCCCAGCTGAGTTCCCACTAAAGCAGCATGGGAAGGCCTCAAGGGAACACCCCTCATTCTTCCACTGCTGCTTTCATGGCAAACTTCTTGATCTGGTCCAACAGATGCTTTCTAGAGAAAAGCTGCCAGGCACATGCACTGGGCAACTGCTGGCTGGCGAGCTCTTGCATCACTGCTTGGATGTGGAAGGACCTTCAGTGTCTGGAGAGACCTTGGTGCTGCTCTCTTCTTCAGGCCACAGAAGGTATGGGAATCACACAGACAACCTAATGTCATGTTAGAGCAACAGAGAAACAATCTCTGAAGAGCACCTACCTGGCCTTGTGTGATAATGTGCTCTGAAATATATGTAATAGCTTCAGATTGAGGAACATCACCAGTAGGTTTAACAAAATTTACTTGAAAACCTATTTCAGAGCATTACAAATCTAGCTTGCAAACATCTGTGAGTTTTTGCTTTTTTCTGAAAGGGATGAGTGGTCGGTGCCTTTCTCCAGTGCTCCTGGGGAGCTGCTATAGACATCAGAGCTTTGCAAACCACACTTCTGAAGTGTTCCTGAAATGACAGCCCTGCAGCCTGCATGCCACTAGAGAGGGAAGAAGAGCTCCAGGAGGAAGAAAAATTTTTTTAAGCCAGACTGTGTATCATCCCACCAGCCCTCCAACTCATAGTGACAACAGCATTTTTTCCTTGTTGGATTGCGTTGAGTATCTGCTGAGTTGCTGCAGAGCTCATGGCTGGGTTGTCTCTCAGTCCAGGGTCAGTGACTCCTTGGGAAAACAGCAAACCAAGAGAAGGGCCCTCTCAGCAGCCGCCGTCAGGACCTCGTGTCAGCCTCCTGGGCTGGCTCCCGCTTTTCAGGGAGGTAGGAAGGACCAAGTGGCTTTCCCTGCTGCCTCGTGATGATCCCTTCTGACACCAAGCTCAGGCAGAGCTGAGATCACGTGTAAAGCTGGAGTCAGACAGGGGCAGGTCCCTGAAACTGCTGACAGCTCATGGTGAGCACCACCCAGGTGTGAAGTATCATCCAGTGGGTTCTCTCAGTGGATGTCTAGACAGCAGGCAGGTGACATCAAGGCAGGTGGGCTCCGATTGTCTGGACAATTGGAGATCCCTGAGGGACATCCGCAGCCATCTCCCAGCCAGTTATTGTCTGTTCTGTGCACGGCGTTGATGTTGAGCAGCTTTTCTGGCTCACAGCTGCCCTCACTCCTGTCAAACAGAGCTCCCCATTCAGTTTTTATAACAATGAGCAGAACAGGACTGAAGAATTTTTTTTTTCCTTTATCAGGAAACCTGGCAAGATGTCAAAACGCTGAACTGCCACTCTCTGTGGAGTGCGGTGCCCAGCTCTTTGCGTGCTCCCTTGCCAGGCCTGGAGCGATTGCAGCTCTTATTTTCAGCAGTGGAACTGGCAGGATAAGCAGGAGGAGAAGGCTTGGCTATCAGTCATCAAGAGATACTAATCACTCCCACAGAGGTGCTTACCGGAGGGGTGTACGTGTGTGCATGTGTGTGTGAAGGGAGATGAACTGCCATTAGAATTGCAGATCGTGCACTTGTTAGCAAAGTGCCTAGACCCTGCTTTGCAATTTGCTAATAATAAAGCATTTGTTCCCAGGAAACAAATGCCCAGATTTATGTCTTGTTCACAAAAGGCTCCAATAGATATATTGATACCCTGTGAATCTGCGGCAGAAAGAGATATTGAAAAGCGGCTATTTACCTGAGTCCATCAAGCTCCTCTATTGATATCTGGGAGGCATTTATTTCACTATGGATAGACCACTTAGAATTGCTAACTCTCTGTTGCCAATACATCCCATATTTAGGGTTATTATATCACCATAAAATAGCTTTATGGAGCTATGAATATAGGCACACATCAATATCCACAACTGCAGCCACTTCTGTTTCATTTGCCTGACAGTTCTGGGAGAACCCAGGCAACGCTGAGCCCCATAGGAAGACCAGAGGACAGGGAAGAGAGATTTCAGAGGATAAATACACAAAGAAAGAGATCCTGGTGCCTTTTACCTAGCCTGGTGTAGAACCCAGTGATGTCTCCTCACTGGAGTGCAGACATTCTTACTTGACACAGGTGACTCAGTTTACTAGCACATTGAGACACTGATGGCCACCTCAACATCGCACTTAGGCTAGCTGGGAAGCTGCCAAGTGTCATAAACACCATGCAGAGGGGCTCTAGTCTTCCTCTAGACCCTGACATGGCTACACAGTCCCTGCCAGCTGAAATGGGTGGAGACAGAGGCTGTTCGGTGGTGCTTCCAGATGAGCATGGCTAGGGCATGTCAGAGCACTGGTATCTGTTCTGTTTGGTAGGTAGTGCTTTGCTCTGGGATGATTTTCCAGGAGATCATGGGAGGTGACCTCACAGGAGACCTCCCAAAGGAAGTGCAGCATGCACAGAAGGACCTTAAACATCACCAGGAAGAGTTTTTTCTGCAGGCAGTGTGGAATGCAGGAAGGACAGACATAATGCTGCTGGGATTCCACTGTGGGTTTCATCACCATCCATAGTCAAGACTGCGTAGACTTGGGCTCTCACTTCCCAGCCCATCCACATGTTCAAAACCTCTAATTGCATGCTCAGGCATGCTCTTATTTCTTGGTGATTCAGTAAATCTGGAGAAAGCTTTCCACGTGGCAGGTCTGCATACACAGTGCTCTGACTGCTGCCAGAGCAGGCCTCCCTCAGGCTGTTTAAGGCATTGCAGCTTACATCTTACAATTTAGCTGCTAAATAATGCACTAATGGAAAAGGAAACTTAATCCAGGGCATCTGCATTAAGATACAAAGATACCACAGCTTTTACCTTTCATTTACTGGCTCCCAGCAATGTATTTCTTAGCTTTGTTTCTACAAGTAGATGCATTATTTTATTTTATTTTATTTTATTTTATTTTATTTTTGCACAGAATTTCCAAGAAGAGAGGAAACAGATTTTTAAGATCACACTTGAATTTTTGCTATTAATATTCTCCCTCACAACTAATTTTTGCTTCACAAGAAAGGTTTTGGATCTAAGAAACCAAATGCAGATGGCACCCAAAGAACAGAAGGATGGAGAGGTGCCATCAACCTTTGCAGAAAACTCTGTTAAGATATAGCACTTTGATGATATGTTAGCTCTGTCAACCTATCTTTCTGTTTACTGCTGTATTTGCCCATGAGGGGGAGTGGCCTTTATGACCCTGGGAGATTTTCATTCTATTAATAATTACATCTTCATTTACCTGGGATCTCCATTGCTCAGACAATATTGATTTGTCAAAGATGGTACAGTGGAAAGACAGAGCCTCTTTCATTGAAGTTTTGGGCAGAGTGTCAACATGGCTTTTCAGCTATTAAAAGATACATTTCCTGTGCGTCAGTCCACAAAAAGGAAAAAAATAAAAATAAGAAGCAGACTGGGATAACAGAATCAAGGAGGTGGTTTGGCCCTGTGCTGGCCTGCCAGAAGCCTTCCTGGTCTTTGGTGGTAGCACTCCCAGGCTCCCAATGGAATCCTGTTCCCAGCATGGAACCATCATCCATGTTTCTGCTTCTCTTTTTATCCCCAAAGACAGCCCATGTTAGAAGCTGTTAGGCAGAAAACACCTTTCCTGCAAGGCTGTGCTGCCTAAGAGGGACTCCAGGCTCAGGACACTTCACATGTTTGGGCAAGAAATAACCAAGATCACCTTGGCTATCACAAGATTTAGTTTAACAAGAGATCATCATTCCACTGGAGTGTTCTTAGTTGCTTCAGAAAAGGGAAACGAGTACAGGCATTAGGCTAGGGAAAGTAGTCTTATTTATTTTTTCTCTATCATAATTACTCTTGGCTTCTTTCATCTGATTTTTAAACCAGAACGCAACTCCCCACCACCACCCCCTCCAAAAGCTGGCAGGCGTAATCCCAAGCATTCAATAACTGTTATATTTGAAACAGCCCTTTATGAACTAATAGGGCATCACTAAGAAATCATGGCTAACTTAATTGAAGAGATGACAGTCACCAACATGAGACTAGAGTTTATCCAGCTCAATGTGAGCATCTGCACCCAGCACAGGATGTCTCCTTCCAACTCCTCTCAGTCATGTTACAGAATGCACCCCAGACAGAGCGTACCCAGAACACACCTGGAGTTCATCGCATGGGATTGTACTAAGGGCATGGAAACAGAGAAGGCTCAGGGGGCAGCTCTGCTCATTTTGCTGGAGGTGAACTGCAGCAAAGAGGATGTTCTGAGCCACTGTGCCCAGAGCACGAAGGCTTGAACAGAGAAAATGAACAGCCACTGATAAACTGACTGGCAGAAACAGCACATCAGTAAAACAGCTGTGCAGAGGATAAGCAGACTTAGCAAAGCTTCTGCCCACAGCTGTCCAGCACAAGGGAAAACATATGGAGAAAAAAAAAAAAAGTCTTTACAAATAATCTTAATCTAATCTGTAGCTATGAGCTCGCTACATTTAACCACAACCACGCCACATGCAATGATGCACAGTGTGTACAGGGCCATGTGCTGTTTTTGTGCAGGCGTGTGCCATACCATGTGCACTCTGGATCTAAGCAACTGGGCCAGGTGCTGTGGTGGTGGGGCAGCAGTAAAGCAGTGAGCATGACTTGTGGGCAGCATCACCCCTGTATGAGGGACATGTCCATATGTGCATCATGGTTTGCAGAGCAGTGTCTTACTACTCCACCTTCTCTCCTGCTGAAAATAGTTTCACTGTATTCCTGGACACTGAGCATCTCCTGTGCAGCTGGAAATCTGATGCTTAGGCCCAAGTGATCCCATCCAGGTCACTCATCTCTTCCCCATGTTCAGCCTTCTGTCTGCCCCTCTTTGCATCCTAAACTGTTTATAAGATCAGCTCCCCCCTACCCAGTCATTCACCTACTAGGCCTCTAGTGGTTCAGGACTGCCATGGACACCCTTTGATACGAGGGAGGAAAAGGGAGGCATCTGAGGCAGTATTTCTTAGTCTGCAGGTAGTGCTAGAGCAGGCAACGGACTGATGGCACCAGAAAGCCCAGGCAGTAGAAGCACTGGAGACATCTCTGTTTCCAGGGACAAGAAGAAGGTCCCAGCCACCTGCCTTCTGGCACCATCCACATCTCCATGCAGCCGGTGTCTCTCCAGATATCTCCAACACAGAATGCTGTTGTGGTGAAGACTGCCTGGATTCTCTCAGGCACAGTGCATGGGCACACAGCAGCAGCATTGCCTCTGGCACCAGAAACAACCTGCCACACACCACTAATGGGGTCAGACAGTTCCACATAGGGTTGAAACATGCCCTGAGGAGCCAAGACATGACAGAGAGCAGTTGGTCTGCAGCGAACATCCTACTGTCACCAGTGGGTCACTGGCTGAACATGAAGAACTTTCTACTGAGTAGGTCTCAGGGAGAGGGAGATATGTTGTCCCCTTGCTTTATAAGCAAAGTTCCTGCCAAGCTCCCCTTATTCTTCTATCCTGCATGGCTGTCTCCTTTCACCTTGGCCACTGCTTTATTCTGGTCATATCTGTTCTTGCAAGCTGAACCTTTTTGCCTCTCTGACCAAAAATGTTTTATGAATTTCCTGTGATCCTGCAAGAAAATTAACCCCAACTCCTTCAGGAATGAGCTGCATTTTGCAATCCTTGCACCTGAGGGATGTGCCTTCTTCCCTGTAGATCTCCACATGGGTTTGCATGTCCAGGAACCACCTCTGATCACATGAAAGATCTCAGATATTGCCAAACAGAAGTTCAGTGAGGATCTGGCTATTAATTGCACACATTTACAAAATGCCATCTGAAGGTAAAGACTAGAACTATTTAAGTGATCAATGGAGTTAATTAATTTATCTACACAGCTGATCATCTTTCTATAGCAGAACAGTAAATCAACAGAATCACCTTCAGATTTAATAGAGCAGAACTGCTGCACACCCTAGTGCCCCGTAGAGACCTCTTCAAAGCCTCAGAGGACAGGAGGCTGAGGAGGTCCCAGGGAAACCTGGCCATAGCAGTTACAAAGGAGGCCAAGGAGGGACCTCTGGGAAGCATGTAGTAGGGTGTGAGGACTGGTGAGCACTGTCAGGATGGACCATGCCAGGGCCCACCCCAGTGGCATGTCTCCCAGTGTAGCATGGTGCCTTTGGTGAGTTGGAAAGAGGTCACAAACAGCTCTGGGCTCTCCAGGTTTGTCTTTTTTGAACCTACAGCAACAACAGACTTGTCTTTTCCCATGGTGGCCTCACACTCCATTGACACTCTTTGTGGTGTCCATCAGCAGTGGATTTGATGACTGCATTTTCCCTTCTGCATCTCATGGAAGCCATGTGAGACTGGATTCCTAGGTGCGAGAGCATTCTCCTTTTCTCTTCTTTGCTCCCCCTCTTTGCCAGGCAGCAGCCCTGCACTGGCAATCAATTCTGCATTGCCAATCCAACCAGCTGCAACGTTCTGAGCAGTGGAAAAGGAAGGAGTAGGCTGGCACTGAGAGTAAACAACCCAGTCAACCTGAAACCTGCTGAGATCACCCAAAACCTCTAGCATCGTCAAGAGCACACAACAGGAATAGCAGCTGGGCAGCAGTTACAGCAGCTGGAGATAAAGGATGTCAGCTATCTCACCACTTTTTTTAAGCTTCTACAGTTTTGGTCTGTAGCACAGGGATTAAAACCCTGAAGACCCAACTGTCAGATGTCCTAATGGCAGGAGGCAAAGGCAGAGCCCCAAATGAGTGGAAGCAAGCATTGCCTCCACCTGAGCACATGATTTTGAGGACCTATGGACTGCTGGCATCTGATGGGCTGGTGCTAGGAGCAGAGACCTGCAGGAAGAGTCAAAGCCAAGAAAAGCTGGAGGTGCTGCTACCATCATTTGTCAGACATGGACAGTGTGTGTCCCTCTGGCTCGGAAGACCATGTGGCCAAAGGAGGGGAGCACCTGGCTGGGTTTAGATAGCAGCTGAGATCTAAGCAGTCAGCAGTGGACTGCCATGGGGACATGTCCTCCTCACTGGGGTGTCCCACTCCTCTGGGTGAACCCCAGGCTCCTATGAAATAGCTCCGCTCAGTAGCTGGCACCCCTGCTGCCAACAGGTATCATGTGCCTGCTGTCACTTAAACAAATGCCCAAGCCTAACAGAGCAAGCTTTGGTAGGATTTTCCCTTGTACCGGTGTCAACTATGACTACCATGGCCTTTTTACTGTGCAATTCAGGAGACAGAAGAACTGACTACATTGCCCCAGATATCTTCAGGTAGTTAGAGAGTTGTGAGCAAATTATACCATTGGAAGCATCTCTGAAAATTCAGAAAAGGACAGAAAACAAACAAACAAACAAACAACAACAATAACATAACAACTTTGTGTTTAAAGCTAATTGAACCATTATTAATTGAAATTAATTTGTGAATATAAGCTCCAGCTCTTAGGAGACATCTTGATTTAAGAAGAAGCAACAAGTAGTCTGGCAAGAGAGGAGATGAGTAGCATCCAGGATGGTCTCCAAATAGGCAGCTTTTACTTTCTGGCCTCATTTTCCCAGATGGACTTAGGACCTCTACAGGCTTACACAGAAGCTAGTCCCCAGCTGGTGCGTGGTGCAGACACACTGCTCATTTTCTGTTTCAGGGCCCCGGATGCTGCCATCAGGAAGGTCAACACAAGGCCTACAAATAGTCCAAACAGCCTGGAGTTAAATTTACAAATGTTTGTGGCTACTGGGATGTTGCTTTATCTTCTGTCTAGTGGAGCTCTATCACAGGAAAAGAAGGATGAGAACTGGGCAGAAGAGATAAAATATATCTGTAAAGCTCAAGGAGAGTTGGCACAGTCTCTGAAAAATACCTAAGGATTTTTAAGTCATTTTCGTCGTTTCTGAAGGCCAATTTATAATTTTTGAACTCTCAGGTTGTTTCACAGAGGAAACAAAAATATTTTGTATGTAGCAAAGAAAAATGGGATTTATCTCTCAAAATCTATGCCTCTTCCATATCTTTGCAAGCACATAATGGTGGATTACACAGCTAGCAGCAAAGTGATTCTACAAATACTAGTCTAAATAAGAACAAAGTATTTAGGATCATTTTCAGTTTGACAGAAAACAGTTCTGTAAGTACTAGAGGACCATTTTATTTTTACAAGCATACAGTAAGTTGTGAAATTCACACGCAGATTGGAGCCCTTGCACTCTGGCTGCTGTTCACCCATCTCTTCTCTGTGGAGGATCCTGCCTGTGTGACAGAGCCTGCTGGTGGCCAAAGTAAAACAAATAACACTGATGTTTCAGGCTGATGTCTCTCTGCTGTGCTGTGGAAAAGCCACTGAACAGCCCTATTTCTTGTTACAGAGCAGCATGACCAACTCAAGCAGCCTCTCAGTTTGCTGGATGTCAGTGACTGTGTAGAGCAAACCAGTTCAATCCAGAAAAAACTGAGCTGCGGAGCAGCAGAGCAGGGCATTCATCCCCCAGAGGCATCACAACAAACTCTTGGGTGGTCAGCCCTGGCTTGGACGTTTGAGAGGTTCATGAGTGCAGGGAACAGAATTTGGGTTAGCATGAGAAGCCTTGTCACTGGAAAAGAGTAACGAGTGCCCTGCTGGAGATCGGAAGGGCCTGAACATCCACCTCCACACACAGGTGCACACATGTACAGAATACACTGACCACCTTGTACTATTTCTGCTGGTGATGAGGAGAGAAAGTGAAATCCATCATTTCTAAAACCAGACAGAGCCATTCTGCTGCCTCCGTGGAGACCCAAGACAGAAATTCTTTTAATTGCAGCATTTTCGTTGCTGCTGATCTTCATCATCTGACATATAGCAAAAATCTCCTAAGTTTCCAGTTATAATTCTTACCCCACATGGAATAGGAAGGGCAGAAGGAAGAAGATGGGTATCCCTTGTCTGTGATTTTTTCAGTGTTTGCTGTGGAAATGAGAAGTTTTGAGCATGGAAGCCATTCAAGCAGGTTCAAACAACAGGAACAAATGTACTTGAAAAGATGAATCCAGGCCTCCAGAAAACAAGTTTCAGAGGGTAAGTCGGAAAACCTCATGACTACCCAGTGCATTGAATCACTTCACAATTAATTAATTTTAATTTTTAGTTTCTTGTATCATTTTCTAAATTTCCATGGACATCTGTTGATCCTTTTAACAAATATTTCACAAATGTATTTGTTCACCTTTCAACTTTGTTCTTGGTTTTACCTTCTTTTAATATGCTTTTCCCCACCTCCACTTCTTCTGTGTTCTTGCTGATTCAGCTTTCAAGCAGCCAAATCCATCTTCTCCTCCTTTTTTTCCTTTTCTTTCTATTTCTTATCATGTTTCATTTCCTCCTCCCAGCTTTCTCTCCCCTTAGGCCAAATCTTTGCTGAGGCTGCTGTGGATCTTCTCACTCAGGGACTGAAATTAACTTGATGAGGTGGAGAGGTCGTTTTGTTTTGCTTTGTTTTTCAATGAAAAAAACAGTCTTTAGGGAACAACCTGGCTTGAGCACTCCAGGTCAGTTCACTGGGCTGCAGTTTAAAAACAGAGTTCAGCAAGAAATAGATTATGATTATCTATCAGATGTAGACGCTCAGCATAACTGAGCGTTTAGGGGCGGTGTGGGACATGAGTTTGAAGTCAGAAGAGGGTGGACAGCAGCACACTGGCTAAAGAGGGTTTGAATCTGAGCTCTCTTGGGGCAATGGCAAAGGATGGGGAAGCATTGAGGACTGAGTTTGGAGAGCAATGTGGTTTAGGGCAAACTGTCATGGTGGAGTGTGTTTTAAAGAGCTTGAAGCAAGGATGACATGGACGTGGTACTGGGCAACCTGCTGTAGGTGGCCCTGCTTGCGCAGGGAGGTTGGAGCACATCACCTCCAGAGGCCCCTGCCAGCCTCAACCGTTCTGTGATGAGGGTGGCCCAGGCTTTCACAGGAGGGTGGTGTAGGGTGGGAATAGTTGATGGTGAGTCATCTCTTGCTTCATGAGGACTTGGGGTGACTTCTTGGGTTGGAAATTTTAATGCACCCACCTGGCAGAGAGCCTTGGGAGCCCTGCAGGCTGGGAAGTAGTTTAGAGTTTGCTCGTACTGGGGCTGAGGTGGTCACTGTGTGGGTGTTCTAGGGTGACACCTCTGTATAACAGCAATGGAGACTCTTTGGCCTCAGCAGAGATATGGGCTGATTCCACCACCAACCACCTTCTTAAAATAAATTTGGCATCAGGAATCCAAACCATTCATCGTCACAACATGGAGAGCAACTGTCTGCGAGTTTGGAGAGGAGGTCCAGTGTGTGATCCACCAAGACAGCAGTCCAGGGTGTGTTATTGAGGGGAGGGGGCTGACTGAACCCTGGTGAGCAGGGCGGTAGGGTGGCCAAGGAGGAATGTCCCAGCTGAGAGCTCCCTGTCAGCCAGTTGAACAAACTGGGTGATACCTGCATCCATTTACAGACACGAGGAGGTCCCTAGGGACATTGTGGGCAGAACAATAACGCACTGCTGGGGGCTAAGCTCTTGTGCCAATGACTGCCAGAATATTTGAGAAAAGACATGGGTCTAGAGGCCATACATTGTACAGTCTGTGTTGAGTGTCAGTAACAGGTGAAGAAAGAGTTGGATGGAGCTGACGGTTCTCTCTCTTGGCCATTTACGTTATGATTTTGTGCAATACCATACTTAAATATTGCCCAAAAAATGGCCTTTAAAACCAATAAATTTTTCACAATTAAATGCCTTGTGTGTCTCTCATATTAACTTTTCTCTCCTATATAGGTTCCATATATTGGATGCCCACATAAATTTGATAATGCTGAGTTTGAGGAAATCCAAGCACCTGCCAGAGTCTGGGGCTGACCTTTTCTTAGCCGAGCTCTGCCTTGGGCTGCATGCATTACCTACCAGTGTCTCTGCGGAGCAGCTCAGAGCCACCGCACGTTTCCAGCTGCCTACATGTAAAACACAAATCTGTGTCCCATTCAGGCTGATTCTTGGAGGGTTTCTCTGGGATGTCTGATCCTGGGAAGAAAAACTTTGGAAATACACCCATCTGGAGCAGCTGAGAGCTACTGTCAGCACAGGGAAATGAAGTAGTTAAGGACATTCAGAACAAATGTCAAGAAATTGCAAGGAGAGTCACCTGCTCATTATTTTTGTAGGTTTTTGCTGAAAGAATGCTTCTTTAGGTAGCAAAAGATAGTTCCATGAGAAGCATAAATGTCCTTTTTTTTTTTTTTTTTTTTTTTTTAATTCACACTAGGTAGAGGCATCTGCCTGTTACAACTTTTCGATAATGAAGGGCGTGTAATAGTGACCTCATATAGCAAAAGCGAGCCCTGTTTAACATTCTCATGCTTCCCTAGGTATTCATTAAAAAGCTGACTGGGTCTGATGCAAACTCATCCATCCCATTGTTGCTCTGCTTTTTATTTGGGGATCACTTGAGCAAGTTGTGAGCTTTAGTCCTTGAGGGAATGTGCTTACACTTGAAGCACTTCTGCATTTATTTTAAGTGGTGTTCAGGGCAGGAGGGTTTGGCTTCAATCAATATGTTGCAGATGGACTTACGAAATGACATGCAGCCAGTTCTCTCACCTTCCTGAAAACAGGGCGTTTGTAAAGATGTGGCACTTGTTTGCTCCAAGTGTTACAGGAAGGGGAACAGTGTATGTTCATCACTGAGGTAACGAGGCCTCTCCCAGCTTTGAGGACAAGCCAAGCAGGCTGAGGGGCAGCTGGGCGTGGAGGGAAAGCAGGGGTTAGGCTCTGAATGTCAGCTCAGTGCAGGGCTTGACCAGGTTCCAGAGCTGCCTGGGGGTCTGGAAGCTGCAAAGCAAAGTCAGACCAGTGCTGTCTCTTCTTACATACCTGCTCCTCTGTGGGGGAGCACACCATGCTGACATGTCTGAGCTGGCTCCAGAGGTGGGCTAGCAATTCCTCTTCTGTCTGTCACCAAGTACTAGGTCTTCGGTAAACTCCTGGTATCCTCTGCCATTCCCCAAGCTGACTTCCACATTTGGAGACATCACATCAATGTTTGCACCTGGATTGCTAATGGAGAGGTTGACTCCTAGAGGAGCTGGAGCAGAAAATGTCCCTTGTCCCAGTGTGGGGAGCAGGTCTTGCATGACAGGTCTCTGGTACCTGTGTCTGTACAGTGCTGCTGGGTCTGCACAAGAGGAATGGAGGAGGCAAAGCAGAGCTGGTGGGGTAAGGCAGGGGGGAACAAAAGGTGGCTGCTGGGATGTTCAAGGGCAGGGCTGGGGAGCTGGAAGGACAGAGGAGAAGGGGGGTTACTTTACATCTGCTACCAACCTGCCTAGAATTCATGTCCCCGAATCAGGAGGCACTGATAGACATCACCATATGGATGTGCACCCTGGAGGGTTGATCTCCACCTGCTCCTAAGCACAAGGAGAGGGTTTTGATAGTGTTCATTCACTGCCTCGGAATCAGAGGCACCGGTAAGAGGAGGCAGCAGAAATATGAGTGCACTGCTTGACCATCCAGAGAGGAACATGCAACCAGGTGCGCCATGGGGCTGGGTCTCTGCCTTGAGGATTTTGTGCTGCTCTAAGCTCACAACTACCCAATGTGGCTGTGCCATATTTCTTCTATACCAGCACCAAGGGGCGTTTGTCCTTATTTTTACATTTCCAGGATGTAAGACTGAGAGTTTAGCAGAGAGGAGACCTGGAGTGAAGCCAGCTGGTTTAAGCGTGAGCTGGCCATGAGAGAACCAGTGCTGTCTAGCAGAAGTTCAAGCGGCTCTGGAGATGACAGCCAGACTCTCCGCCATCCAGACCCATCACTACACATTTTGTTGTGCTCCCAGGGCTCTGAAGGTCACTGACCTGCTACATGTCATACTATCAATATAGTATTTCACTTACAGTAGTGAGGTTTAGATGCTTTTGAAAATGGCCCCTCTGCACATTTCTTCTCTCTCCTGCCCTTTGAGTGAGCCATCTTTCTACGCAAAGGAGTGTTTTGAGGCAACAGCTGATCCTCATAGTGTGCATGTACAACACTTAGCACAAAAAGGCATTGGTTTTGGTGAATACCCCTTGGGATGTCTTTTTAAAGCCTAAAGTGCCCCTGCACAATGTAGCTGCCACTGGCTGCTGCACGCTCCAAGTCACATTCCAAGGTCTTCCCTGACATGGGTAGAGGGACATGGGGAAGCATGTGGGAAGTGTTTCCAGTGTTTCCCTGCAGTGAGAGCTGGAACTGGCATCATGCAGCAGCCATCTGAGCTCCTTGTTGGTCACCACCAGAATGCAGTTATCAGCAAAAGCCTGACCACAAGTGAGGGATGAGCCAGTTCACCCAGGCTAGCTCCACAGATGTCCATTACCCCTGCATCTCCAAAAGCAAAGCACAGCCATGTGCATTGCCACAGGAAGCCATCCAAGCAGACAAGAAATGCTGAGAGCTCTGAGATGTCATTCATGTGGGCTGATGCGCTTTATCTTGCTGCCTCCCCCCCCCCCCCCCCCCCCCCCCCCCTTAAAGGTTTTGATTTGTTTTCTTCATATTTTACAGAAACTGGGATTCGCAGTCCTAGCTTATGATTAAATGACCTACAGAACCGGTGTATCCAAAAATGGATCTTTGGGAGTGCTTGATCTCTGTGTGTGTCTGTGTGTGTGAGAAGATGTAGCTGAGGTATCTGCAAACACCAGTGGAAACCTGCTGTCACGGCAGTTGGGCAGCTGGATTCCAGGCAGTATCTGTTTGCTTTGTTCCTCTCTTTGACAGTGACCCATGAAGGATGCCTTCTTCCTGGTCTTATGCTTACAGGCCCATACTGAGGAAGGAGTGGAAGCCACTCTGCCTTTTCAAAATGAAAATTTGCTGGTTTGCTTTTCTCTGCTACACATGGAAGAGGCTGAAGTTGTGAAAGCTGTGAAATGGCACCACAGCCATTGTGTCTGTTCCAGTTTTTGTTGGCTCCTGGACAGGACCCTTCCCCTCCGTACCTATGTGTCTTCCAGTAGCACGTTAAGTGTGAAGCAAATGCATCAGGTTTGGTCTGGTCATCCTGTCCCAAAGTGGAAGTGTTGCAGTCTGGTGTTTGAAGAAGCAACTGTCTGTACTTCCAAGCAACATGTGCACTTTTCTCAAAGGGAGCGAAGCACAGAAACATGTCTTGTGCTTGGAATAGAAGACAGGACAGTCCCTGCTGTTGTGGGTTGCAAGGCCACTGGCAGCTCTAAGAGAAGATCCATCACCAAGCCAGTTCTCCCACACCAAACAGGCATGAATAAACAAGGTTTCATGTGAGGAAAAATAATATAAAAAAATATTTTCAGTATAACAAAAATCAGAACAATTTTAATGAAATGAAAAACATTTGGAAGACATTATTTTCACTCAAACATTTCACACTTTTCTTCTCTTTCCACTGCTGTTTACAATCAGCTCATTTTGCCCAACTTTTTGATTCACCATTGTCATGTTCTCAATGCTTTTCCTTTTGGACCCATGATGGCCACTTCCTATCCCTGTTCTGCAGCCAGGTGGATGGAGCCTTTTGCTCTTCTCACCAGGGAAAGGTCTCCTCACTTTCTCTACCAGAAGATTTTTAAAGAGATAGATTAATATTTCTATTGTTTTTTGTTTGTTTCTCATATGCTCCTCAAATCTGCCCCATTATTAGCCCCTTTTGAGAGTGTTAGGGCAAGTACCACAATGTCTTGGCTCCTGACAAGAAAGAGACTGATTTTCCTTGGTGCTGGTAGTGGAGCCCCAGTTCCATCAGTTTTAGATGGGGTTCTGGTTTACAAGGAGTGACATTCATGAACAGGGAGAATAAAGCTGCCTCTGTCCTCCAGGAAGCTTGTACACAGACATGCTTCCGTGCCTGTTCTGGGGTGCTTTGGTCCCCAGGAGGTGGGGAAGGGAAAGGACAGGCAGCATTTGCCCATGGCAGATTTCTCCCGGGAAGAGACCCAATGCCTGGCTGCCACTTCTGATCAGAAAGTGTCTCTGCTGGCAGCAAGGTAGAAGCCAACAGGTGACTTCCTGCTAGTCCAGCTCTGCATGGGGCTGCTTTTCTTGGAGCAATGGAGACTCAAGGGAGCAATGTGTCATTGCCTACATTTCTGCAATATAGCCTGTAGGTGGGGAAACATGTTCTGTAGGTAGGAAAACTCCCACAATGTCTTTTATTCAGCAGAAAACATAAACAAATCCAGCTCCTGACATAGGCAGGAAGGTGCTTTCTTGTTTTTGGACCTTTTCCAGATTTGATAGCTGGGGAGATTCTCTGGCAGTTGCCAGCTGCATCCACAAAGACATCTTTTAGGCCATGACCCTGAGCAGGCAGAGCCATCACAGCTGAAAAAAGATGAGGCACATAGTCAGTGCAAACATGCCCTGACAGATCAGCTCAGGAGAAATTCAGACTTACTCTTCAGCAACCCAGAGCCTTATGCCACCAGAACACTGCATTGCACACAATTATTGCAACCACAGCAATCAGCAGACATTTCTGGAATGTGCTCACAAGAGTTGAAGTTGGGCCAGCAGCCAGCAGGAATGGACAGCAGGGGGAAGACAACATGAACCAGCCCGAGCCCCATTTCTGCCCCATGGAGGATAGCAGGGTTGTGTCCTTCTCCATTTGCCAGGCTTGTAAGGTTACAGCATGAACAAGCAATATACATAACCTCCCCCACCATGCGCTCCCTTTTTAATCAGCCCCCTCAGGCCTCACTGTGGTGCTCCATGCAGAGGGAGCACCACAAAGGACGGGAGTGCTGGGGGACCAACGCTGTCCATCATCACTGAGGCTCAGCAGAGGAACCCTTGTATGGCCAGGCTGCTGCTCCAATTCCTCTCACCAGCACTGATTTCATGAACTGATGAAATAAACTAAAACTCACCCCTGTGAACACACATTTCCTTTCCTGTCCCCCTAATTCCCTCTCTGTGGATGGTTTGGAGGAGGCTGCTCCCACATTGTCCCTGTCCCTGTGCTGTCTGGGACACCCCTGGCCCTGTGGGTCAGCATCATTCCTGGACCCACACGTCCACATGGGCAAAGGCACAACCCAACACACAGAGACACGCCAAGTTATCCACACAGGCACAACTGAAAATTTAATCAAATCATTGGCATCCTGTGCCTGGCCGGAGCCTTCCTGATAGCACTTGAGGAGATGGAAATGTAACATTTGAATGAATGGTCCTTTAATTACGCTTTATCTGCCCTGCTCTTTCACTTCCCGCTGCAGAAAGCCAAGTGAATGTTAATGGGAAGTCGCTCCGTAGGGCGGCTCACAACCTCACACCTGCTTGCTTTCATGCTGCTGGATGCCTGTGCAGAGTATTAATTAAGCAATTAAGGCAAAGGAGGTGTCCTCTGGTCTGCAGCCCTAGTGAAATGCTCCCTTCAAGGACTTTGGGCTCTCTAACTGCACCTGCTGTTAGTGGCAAACCACTGTAAGCTCCTGGGACCAGTATAAAAAGCAGGCAGGAGAGGCTGTGTCTTAGTCAAGCAAATGCAGCATTTGAGCTGCACAATGAAACAGGCTCTTTCAGGGATTTCATCCGCGCAGAGGCTTGGCCTGACCTTTCGTTTCCTTTCCTTTCTTTTTTTTTGGGGGGGGAGGGAGGGGGGTGGGGGGGAGCTTGCTCTGCTCTATGAAAAGTACCAGTCGAGCAGCATACAAAAGCTTTAGAAAAATTCCTGTAGCAAAACCTTCCCAAGATTTCTTTGTAATCTCCAGTTCAGAAACAAGGGCCGGTGTTCTCTGGCCTAGCTGAGCTGTCTTTAAAAGCCTTAGTAAGGGACATGTTGCCCAAACTCCCCTTGGACCAGGCTTGGTGATGGAGCAGTGTTACATCTCTGCTACTGCTGGTGAATATGGCAGATACTGGGATTTAGCCCCCCACTATTACATGGGGAAAGGAAATGGAGATAAGCTATTAGCCAAGACTTGACTTGAAACTGTGAAGAACTCACTGCCATTTGTCCTTTTAGCCAAATGGAAGAGAGAAGGTGAAAAACAAACAAAAAAAATCACTAGGGGTTTGTTAATTAATGGGGCAGGAGGTCTTCAACGGTCACTTGAAGCCTGTCTGCAGGGTGGGAAGGAGGGATGGATTCCTGAAAGGATCAAGGATATTTGCCTTTTGAGAGCACATCAGAGGATTTACCCCATGTATCTGCCCTCTACATTGGAGGTCAATGACATCACTGACTTCAGCTCATAGATCCCATAGACTCAGGCATTGCTGTCCAAACCTGCCACTAAAAAACCTAATATCTAATGTGGATTACATTCGTGACAGCTGACCAGAAACTTATCTGCCTGTTCATCTGCCTGTTCCCCTGGGCAAATACTGACAATCAGATAGTGGAAGGGAGAGCACTGGGAGGAGCAGGTCTGGCTGCCCATCCAGATCTGCTATGTCTGAGGCACTGAGCACAGGTCTCACCCATCACCTCCTACCAGTCAGGACATCTCCAGGGCTTCTCTCATGCTCCATAGCCCAAAGTCAAGTACAGATGGTTGAGTCTATGTTTATCTAACCTACCTGCTGAAGGCACATTGCAGAGAGCCCATCTCACAGGGTTCTGTGTGCAAAAGAGCTTTCCAGGAGGCTTCTGCCACCCTGGCTGTAGCCTGTGGGTCCTGCCCATTGAGAAACCCTCTATCCTCCTACATGGTCCATGTGGACAATCCTAGATGCTGAGGGGGAAGAAAAGAAAGAAGAAAGAAAGAAAGAAAGAGAGAGAGAGAGAGAGAAAGAAAGAAAGAAAGAAAGAAAGAAAAAGAAAGAGAAGAAAGAAAGAAAGAAAGAAAGAAAGAAAGAAAGAAAGAAAGAAAGAAAAAGAAAGAAAGAAAGAAAGAAAGAAGAGAGAGAGAGAGAGACTTGAACAATACCTTTCCATTACTGATAATGTCTTTGCTTATCCCCAGGGAGAAGCAGGACTGCGGAGATAGTTTTTGCTATCCAGCCATGTACAGCCTGAGAATAGAAATCTAGGACTACAGCTGGGCATCTCCAAAAAGCTTTATGATATTTGTCGTGCAAACAGGGAAAAGAGCTTCAAAGACTCATAAGTGTGAAAATGAGGAAACAGTGCCCTAGAAAATGTTTCCTACTGGGTTAACAAATTCATTTCCAGTGACCCATTGCCTTTTAACTGAGGGGTGCCATCAGGCATGTTGTATAAGGTTGATTAAAGAGCAATGACCAGGATTGTTACGATTGGAGTGCCAAGTGAAACCTGCAGAAAGTCTGCTTGGACTGAAAGATTGCCCTTTCTAAGGTGCACTGGTGTTTCCTCTCTTAATTTCTCTGAAGTGTCTTTGGCTTTTCCAATTCCATCTTCTCTTTCTCCCCTGAGCTTCTCGTAACTTAAGTCATTACTTTGGCTCAGAATGGCTGATATTGGCAAATGATGAGCTAAACCATTATCACAGACATGGATAAGAACATAGAAAGACATAAATCACAATCACAGAAAGATTTAGAAAGACTCCCAGACTCATTGAACGGGGCCTCTGGAGGTCTCTGCTTGCCCATTCTGCTCTAAGCAGGACTAACTCCAAACTTGGACCAGCTTTCTCAGTGCCTCACTCAGATGTGTTTTGAAAATCTTCAGGGATGGAGGACCTCACTGGTCCTAAAGTTGAAGAATATTTTCAATATGTTCAGTGGGAATTTTTGCGGTTGCAGGTCATGCTCATTGTCCCCATTATGCACCTCTGGGAATAGTTTGGCTTCATCCTCTCCCTTTAAAGTTAACCGAAGACCGGAAAAACAAAATAAAACAAACAAACTAACAAAACAAAAAAAAAAAACCACCACAGAGATCTGGCAAAGATATGAGGAGCAATGGCATGCAGAGGAACCCCAGTAACCCAATCAGTGAAAATGGAGCTAGTCCCTAGGAGTGCCCAGGGAAAGTACTGAGAAACCCACTGAAACAACTCATAAAGGATGCTCCCAAAAACATCTTTCAAGCTAAAAGGAAAAATTGTTTAAAGATGTTGATCTGTTTGGCTTTGTGTGTGAGTGTGTGTGTAGGGTATGTGTGTGAGTGTGCTCAGTCTCTTTTCTGGCTGGACATGACAACTGCAGCTGTCACCTTCAACTGTTGGACTGGGATAGCAGGAACTAGAGTTCTTAGATACCAGCAAAGTTAGCCCTGGCAGGCCAGGGAGAAGGAGACCTCTGGGACCCTCAATCCACTAGATTCATGTACCTCTTCCCAGCACATTGCACTTGGTAAACTTCACCATCCTGTTTTCAGACCATTTCTGCATTTTATCAAGGCCAGTGCAGTTTTGATTCTGTAGTTTGTTCTAGCTGGGGATTATTTACAGAGGTGGAAGCATCCTCTCAATTCTGTCCTATAAATCAGGAATCAAAACTCAAATAAGGTCAGTCTTGTCAAAGACCTGTCTGAACAGCCCTCCTGTTTTGACACACAGGAGCTCTCTGAGAATAGTCCTTCACCTACTCACACCCCTGTCTTCTTAGGAAATCTAGAGCTTATTTCCCTAGTTTACTCAGAGAACATCCTGCTGCACTGTGTTAAAAGCCTTGAAGTCAATATATTTCTCATCTATTGCTTCTCTTTATCCACTAGGCCAGTTACTGTCAAAAAAATTGGTCTGATTTGAAATGATTTGTTTCTGACAAATCCCAGATGGTTCTTTTTCATCACCTACAGATATCATATGTACTTAAAACTGAAGGCTTTGTACTTTGTTCTTTCTTCTTTCTGACATCAAAGCTAGGCTGAGCCAATGATGCTATTCACCCTATCTCATTGCTGTCTCCACACTGCCCTTCTTCAGTTCTCCCCCACCTCTTTGAGTTCTGGAATATATGGCTTGACCCAGAGATGAAAGTTTGTGCAAAACCCACCACGCCCTACCACTGTCTATGCGTCCTGCTTCACTCTTCCCAGGGACTAAAGTGAGTCTGACCAGCCTACAGTTCCCAGGTCCTCCTTCTTGCTCTCTTCTGAAATTGTGAGTGACACTAGGCTTTCTGCAGTTATTGGGGACCTCATTTGACTTCTACGATCTTTTAAAGAAGGTAGAGAGTAGTCTGACATTGGCATTACCATCTCTCTGAGCACCCTAGATATATTCTGCTTTGACCCATAGACTCAGGTATGTTGAGATTTCTCAAGAGATCCCTGACTTGATCCTCCTCTGCTACTGGTAGTTGTTCTCCTCAAACATCTGCCCTAAACATAAGGGCCTTGGGAGACCTAGTCAATGGAGACAAAAGCAAAGAAGATATTGATTTCCATCATCTGCTTCCTCTGACACTAAATTATCCACCCCATTCAACAGCTTACCCACACTCTCCATGTTTATTCTTTTCCTTTTAATGGTAACAATTGACATCCCTTGTTCCTTTCAATTCAAGAAGAGCTTTGGCTTCTCTGTTGCACTACTTGCATGCTGGATCAATGTTTCTGTATTCCTCCTTCACCTTTGTAACTTCTCCCACACCTTCCACCTCCTCTGTGTGTCCTTCTTACATCGGTACTCATTTTTCTCATGCTTAGGGGAAACTGTCCTTAAACATCTGCCTGTTTTCCTGAGTTCCTCTAACCTTCAGAGCTGCCACCAGTGGGATCCCACTTACCAGTTCCCTATACAGAAGTCTGTTATTCTCCCTATACCTACCCTGTCTCATGGTCACCACAGACAACATCAACGTAGATTATCATATCTCCAATCAACTGTTCCTTGTCTGAGTAGGAGGTCCAGGAGGGCACTATCTCTGGCTTCTCCATCCAAGCAGCTGTGTTAAGAATTGTCCCATAAATCTGGAGTGCTTGTGCCCTGCTCCATTGCCTTTCTGACAGACTAAAATCTCTAAGAATGAGTATATGCAATCTGGAGACCTATTCAAGTTGTTTGAAGGAGACTTTCAAAGCACTTCCGCCTCCTTTTCTCTTACTCTCTTTCCTTAATTGTCCATACCTGTCCTCCACAGCAAGTTTCTCACAACATATCAGTTATTTCAGTAATATCAGTTTGATATTACAACACATGAATCGCTGGCTTTTTTCTTCCCAGGCTAGATGTGCTTGTATAACAAAGACCCCCTTTGTCACATGATATTAGGTCTCCTTTGTCCCTACTTCCGAAGGGCTTCAAGGGCTTTCTCATACCCACCAATCTATCTCAGGTATTAACTACCTCAGCCTCCATTCCTTTACTCAGCTTTCCTCCGCAGCTTGGTAAGCCTGTTGGTAAAGATGCTCCTGTTCAGTTTGTCATCCCAGCCTTCCCTAGCAATCCTTGCTCAGAAGAGACGGACATGTAACAGCAGCCAAAGCATTGTCTATGTCACCAACTGTGCAACCAATCATTAACTCACAGGGTGAGTCTTCTGTGCCCACGTCACTCCTGTTTCTTTTGCAAAATTGAAGAGAACAATATCTGGACACCTAGATCCTTCTTTCTCCTCTCTGCAGCTCTACAGTCGTTCTTGATTTGTTACAGATTTCCCTTGGCAGCAGCATTGTGCACATGTCGATTAACAATAAGACATAAGTCTGAAGGCCAAAAAATCCTCAGCAGCATCTCCACAACATCCAAGATCCAGGTGACTAGCAATTTATAAGCTTTCTGTGACATAGCTCAGGTCAGAAGATGTATGCCTCCAACCTCCAGAGGACAACCTGTGATGGCCAGCACCAGCTGCTTCCTGCTTGTGTTAGTGCCTTCTTCAGGCCTGTCTGAAACCTCCATTCATAGGGTTTATATCCCTTTTTTCAGGATCTCTTCAGGATTCCTGCAAAGACCTTGTCACTCCTGTGTTCATCCACCCTTTAAGTTCACTGTCTGCTCCTTGACTCTCAGCTCCTTCACCTGCCAGCTCAACATCTCAGACATTGCTCACCTCCCACCTAGGAGCCCAGCATCACCCCTAGCCCCAGGAGAGGTATCAGCTTTTCCCTGCTGTTGCAGACCAAACGTGCAGGCCCTTTTAATAAGGTGTGCACCAACTAGGGAACAACCAGCAGAAGCAGTTAGCTGGAGAAGCCTCTAGATCATACAGGAAGCAAACAAAAGCAACAATCTGGCTTCAAGAAAAACACAAAAAATAGATAGAAAAATAGAAATAGGAAGACACATAGAAGGACCAACCAATTCATGCCATGCCCACGAGTGCATGTGATGTGTGGAAGAAGAAAGAAGAAAAATACCTCAAACCCCTTACCTAAATAAATAAAACATAATGAAAAACACTCCACAAAAGCCTGTTACAACAACAAGCTACTGAAACCCCTCCCCCCCCCTAAAACACCACACACACCCCCTCAAAAAGAAGGTCTAACTAAGGTCTATCAGCCTCCAGACTGAAACAATCCAAGCGACCTCAGCTGCTCCTCGTACATCTTCCCCTCTGGGCCTTCACCATCTTTGTTGCCCTCCTCTGGACACTCTCCAACAGTTTCACGTCCTTTTTGTACTGTGGTGCCCAGCACTGCACACAGTACTCGAGGTGAGGCCGCACAGCACAGAGCAGTGCGGGACAGTCACTTCCCTCGACCGACTAGCAATGCCATGCTCGATGCACCCCAGGGTACGGTTGGCCCTCCTGGCTGCCAGGGCACACTGCTGGCTCAGATTCAGCTTGCTGTTGACTACAACCCCCAGATCCCTCTCTGTGGGGCTGCTCTCCAGCGTCTCATCCCCCAGTCTGTACGTATAACCAGGGTTGCCCTGTCCCAGGTGCAGGACCAGGCACTTGCTCTTGTTAAACTTCATATTGGGGGTGATTGCCCATCTCTCTGATTAGTCCAGATCTCTCTGCAAGGCCTCACCCCCTCGACAGAGTCAGCAGCTCCACCCAATTTGGTTTCATCCGTGAACTTGCTCCAAAAACCTTCAAGTCATTCATCCAAAGCATCTCTGAAAACATTGAGGAGGCCTGGTCCTAAACTGGAGCCCTGGGGAACCCTGCTAGTGACAACTCACCAGCCTGATGTAACCCCATTTACAAGAACCCTCTGGGCCCGACCCTTCCACCAATTGCTCACCCAACTTATTATGTTTTTATCTAATTATATTCTGGTCATTTTTTCCAGAAGGATGCTGTAAGAGACAGTATCAAATGCTTTACTGAAATCCAGAAAGATTACATTGACTGGCTTCCTTTGGTCAACTAGCTGAGTTATCTTGTTGTAGAAGGAAATTAAGTTTGTTAGACATGACCTTCCCCTAATGAACCCATGTTGGCTCTGACCAATGACTGCATTGTCCTTTAAGTGTTTTTCAGTAACTCCCAGAATAATATTCTCTGTAATTTTACCAGGCACATGCATATACATACATATGCATATATATAAAATGTACACAATGTATATACATATGTATTTCTGTACTTATATAGACATCTGTTTATGACATCTAAGACTGTGACTTGAACAATGACAGAACTTGCATTTTTTTTCTTGTTCAGCACTAATCTGAAAAAATGTTTACTTGTTCCTGCACTGCATGCTGCAGAGTAGTTACCTGCCTGTATCCTGCCCTGCAACCTGCTGATGCCCGGAGATGCACCCACTGAACATTCAGCTGCTTTTAAATGAGTGCTTCCTATGCAAATGCATTCTTCCACAAGGTTCCTGTGAGCATCCGAGAGGCTCATCCACCACATCTGGCCCCGGCACACAGCAGCAAGATTTAGGGAGTTATTAACTCTCACTTTTCCAGTACTGCTTGTCAGAAGACCTCAGACTGAACACTTCAGCTCTGGAGAGCTGCCTTCCTTGTAGTTGGTTGGCAGGCATCTTAGAAGTCAGACGGTCTTTCTGATGTTGGGGTTTGCTTCTCTGAAAGGAACAGGCTGCCATGTGGGAATCCACATTACCTGGAAATTATTCTCACCAGGTGAAAGATGAATAAAGTACTTTAATCCATCAAAGCATGGATCAAGCCTAGTTTGTCAAACAGAGATATGAAGCAGGAAACAAATGTGTGCCGGAAAGTTCACACTTAACTGAAGATCGTTTTCTTTAAGGTCTCTCCTCTAGTAACTGTGGGCAGATCATGGAGCTGATCCAGACCAGAGAGTCAGACCTGCTCTGGGGAATGTGCATATCTACAGTGGTCCTCTCACTGGACAGGAGCCCCAAGGCTTCACTGAACTGCTTTGTTTATCCCTTAGGGGACCACTGCTCTCAATGAAGGAAGAAGACTCTCTCATCCACCCAAGCCTGTTTGTTTCTTGTTTGCAAGCAAAGTGAAATGGGCACTGGGAAGTGTCAGCATGCACCACTTTATCACTGAAGAATGTAGAGCCCTTGATCTCACTTTCATAAATCTTCAGGGAAAAACTATCAATTCTCTTGTTGAGCTCTTCAGCAAATCTGTCTTACATGGGGCTGAAAGAGAAATGCTTGACTGAATAATGTCACCTGGGCTGGTGTGCACTCTAGAGCACAGAGGACCTGGGACACAGCACATGGCATAGGGGCAACCAGGACAGCTATGGAGCCAGTCCTGCCCCACTTCTTTGGGAAAACACAGGGCTTTCACAGTAGTATTATTGGCAGGATAAGAAAATGAACTGTCAGTAGACAAAGAGCAAAGGACAAGCAATGAAGGTGAATTTGATGTGATTCACTGGGCAGATGTTTAAACTTGCTGAAATTCATAAAGTTTTGGGTATCTGTTGTTGTTTTGGTTGTTTCCAATCACCTACCCAACCCAAGCTGTATGTCATGGCAAATAACCCAAAGCACATTCCTTCTCTGCAAGGACAGCTATGGCATCAGCAGGTTGGTACAATCAGCCAGGTCTCCCTGACACCCCTGTGAGAGCTTCAAACAATTCTCAGCAAGTCAGGATGGTGCCCATATTCTGATCAACTCCCAGCATGGCGAGGTATGCCTTGGGATTTTGCTGAGAACAAGACCCCTGTATCAGGAAAGGTCATAAATCCCACAGGTGAAGCATTTACAGGTAAAGTAATTCACTAGTTTCCAACACAAATTCAGCAGTGCTCTTAAGAGCATCCCCATCCCTTCTTCACCAACCTGAAAAGGTTCACCAGGGTTGGCAGCTATGATGATTCAGTCCTCAGAGAGCTGTTATTTTTCTTACAGCCCCAGCTGCAAGAGTCAGGGGATTACATGAGATGCTCGGTCTTGAATGAAAATCATATCAGAGCCAAACTTGTGACTGCAGAGAAAAGCTGGAAACATGATTCCTAACAGCTCAAAAAAAAAAAAAAAAGGCAAATAAACAGAGCTGGAGTGTATTAATTTTTAAAATTTCATTATTTTTGGACAGCATAATGTTTTCTGAGACCTGAGTCAAGTGTTTTGAATGCCAGAGTTGGTGAGGGAGATGAGGAGTGTCTCAGTGCTCTGCTGCCCACATTCATTGTAATCAGATAATGAGCTATAGACAGTCTTGTCTCAAAGTCACCATCCACAGTGCCTGTTCCCTGACAGTGTTTCTGGTATGTTGCCAGTGCATATTATTATTTTTTAGTGTGATATTGTGCTTGATCTCCAAAACGGGGTTGTGGAGGGTGTTGAATCAAGAAGTGTGGCACCTCTACATTCCAGAAGCTGAAATTAAGTCTGGGGAAATAAATGTGTTGGCTCTCAGCCTAGCTCACTGAGCAGCCATTGTGCAGTGACCCATCTGCCCCTCCACATCACAGGGAAACATGTCAGGACAGGAGCTGATAGAGCTGGGGAATAGCAGCTGAGTCATGAGCTGGTGCGCTCCCCACCTGCAGCTCGTTCACAAGGAGATGCACTAGGCTTCCACCTCCTGCCCCAGATCTGCTCTGACTCTGTCTGCTAGGATGTGTGGTAGACGAACTGAACATCTGAAGTAGACCATGAGAATCTCAAAGGAGCAGCTGTGCAGATGAGGCACTGCAGCCTGTTCATAGAAAAGGAAGTGCAGCCCTTCTCTTACCTCAGTTCTTCACAACTACACAGTTCCCACAGGATTTTCTCTGGCTTAAAAGCTTGAACAAAACCCAAGCCATTCCACTGACTGTAACAGGCTTAAAATAAGATTTCATATATTCAAAAAATGCATTTTATATAATAATGCAGCTCAAGATAATTCCTGGATTACAGGCAATGCATATATGTATATAGACATCATGAGATACCTGTAAGGCTTCACCTCATTTATTAGCATAGTCACATCTGTTAACCACGCAGTTCTGACATTACTTCTAATAGAAATGTCTCAGATACATCTGATATTGCTTCTCCCACCTCATGTGTGGCTGAACATCATGTGGGCTTTCAAAGTCCTGTTAACTGGAATTGATAATATTCAGGAATGCAGATGTGAAAATGTGTAGAAACAACTGTAAATTGTTTCCAATGCCATTGAAAATATGAAACTGCATCCAGAGCATCCCTGGTAGCTCTGGAGCTAGCAGGTATTCTGAGTAAATGTCCTCAGATGACAGAAATTATTGGAGTGACTCAGAGATTGCCATGCTGACATGAAATGAGCTTATTCCACAGCCTCCATCTCCTGTCTGAATATCATGTATGGACAAGCAGGAGGATGAGGGGCCTCTTCACTAGGTGTTACCCACAAAACTAGTGCCATGTGAGTTCTCCTGTGCCATGCTGGATCCCAGAGCTCACAGACTGGTGCAGGTGATTGCTGGAGAGGATTATTTGAGATCAAAGTATGTGCTTCTATCAAACAATCTTTCTAATGTGTCAAAAGGATGGGAAAATGGTCTTCAGTGACATGTGAAAATGAACTGGAGGTTATCACATGAGAGATGTGGAACATTGTACAGTTCCAAAAAGGTTTTGAAGTGAGCATTAACTGTTAGAGCAGGGAGTCAAAGACAAATTATAGGGAATTCTGAAAGGAGGGGTAAGCGGATTGTCACGTTAAGGGGGGTAGCCAATTAACCGATATGGGTCCAGTCGGATTCAGGGTACTGAACTACGATGGTCATGGATCCACCAATAACGTAGCATGCCCTCACTCTAGTCGTGTTCAATGAGAACTATCACAGCTAGGAACAATGCAATTAAGTGCAGTTTATTACAGCAACAAGTACACAGGTTCTTTGGATTGACAGCGATAAATTCACTGTCTGCCAAAACAAGCTGGCATGCATGAAATACACAGGTACACAGCCTGGCTATTAACGTGTTAAAAGGCACAAAGACTCTAGAGAATTCTAAGTTTCCATGGAGACAACCAGTATAACCAAGTATTCAAATCTTACCCCACAGCATCCCAATGGGGGAGGGGGGCAGTGAGGAAGAGAGGCTCAGCCTGTTCACTGATCCCAGAAGTCACAATGGTGTCCTCCCTAACATTCCCTTTCTCTTAAGCCAATTTATAGTATTTTTTATTTTCTAGGTGGAGCTTAAGTGACTCTAGTCAAGCATATCTTATTTATGATTGGTGAAAAGTTTTCTCACCTTTGTTTAAAGGTGTAGGCTCTGAGAAATGAATTCTCTGAAGAGCACGTGCTCAGTGGGGGGTGGTCGCACCTTGGAGGTGGGGAGCTTTTGGGATGGAGGTGTGTTTTGGTATTATAATGATATTATAGTGAGCAAAAGTTCACTTGAGTACAGCATTTTGTCAAAAACATGACAGGTCGTTGGCTCAGGGTAGCAAATGTGCAGCTTATCCGTCTCGGTGTGCACAAGAACAGTCGAGTCCCCCTCTCTTGTCACAGAGCCTAGTCGTGGTGTCTCCACTCCGCTCTACGCTCCATAGTGTTCCTTAGAGTCAGCACACCAGGTTCAACCGGTGTGATAGCATCTAAGGTTGGAGGCCTAGGGAACGCTCAGGTAGTGCAGCTACACTCCACCATGAAAGCTTCTTCAATGCTGTATGTTTTCTTTAAAATGTGAAGCTTCTTCAATGCTGTGCATTTTCTTTAAAATGTGAATATTAGTTTAATTTTCCTAGTCACTTTGGGCAATTACTCCACACAGAGAAAGGCGCTGGGCTGTCCATGGTCCATATTCCATACTTGCATCTTTGTGTCCAGCGATCTGCCAGTATCTGGTGCAACCAGAAGAGTGCGAGCCCCCTGCCCTCCACTTGTGCGTTACTCACGAAAATGGGCTCAACAGCATCATGTCCTGATCTGGTGATGATCACCTTCATCCCGTGCAGTGTCCTGTGCCTGTTCCTCAATGACTGAAAAAGGGACATGCACGGAGCTTTTCCCACAGTACTGTGGGGCCTATAATACCTGCAAAATAGGCACACTGTATAACTCCGGGCTGAAAAGCATTAATCCATTTATGACATTAAATTTAGCAGCCATTGCCAAGGTAAGATGCATTTATGTGCGTGTGTCTGATCATGATGGTAGTGTAGTTCATGAAACACAATTTTTTACATTCTAGTAGAAAGTCAAAGGCTTCATAATTGACCTGGCTGTGGAATCTCAGGACTGGTCTGGGCTTGCCTTGGCCTGAGCTGTTTTTAGCTTATTTTAACAACTGCCTAACAATCAAGGAACCGTTACTGTTTTAGCACAACACCATGCATATTAAAGGCATAACAAATCCAGGTTGCTGTGATTACTGAACAAGAGCCCTTTATGTTAAGTGGGGCTGTGGAATGCTCTTGTGCAGCTTTCAAACTTAGGTTGGGAGTCAATGAGGAGAGAGCATCAAAGTATAACCCTGGGATCTCCCAAATCAAAGAGGAAGAAACTCCACTTTGAACAGCAGACTTCTCCCAGCAAAGGACTGAAGACACTGCTAGCTCTATGTGACTCCCCACCACCACTCTGCTGGAGGAAGCCTGTCATTTCGGGGCTTAGAACCAGAGGGGCATTTGAGGAGTGAATCTGCACTCACCAGAGAAAAGGACAGACACTGGGAAGACTTGTATAATGTTTTTGATTGCATTAATAATTAGGGTTTTCTATATGAATAAGATGATTTGAATTATTAGACGGCCAAAACATTAAACAAACTTAGCTCCATATAGAGCTAAGAGACATCCTGGTAGAGCATCCTGTTTTCCCCTACTCTTTAGGCCTAAGAGTAGCCTATAGAAGACGTGCACAGTCTAAGCCCTGGGGGAATTTGAGGGTTTCTCCCCCTAGATCTGTTCTGCAGCCCCCAGCACTCAGACACACAGCTCCTGATCTGTGCTGGTACAGGTGCATGTCTGCATGTCCTGGGTGCTGTCTCTCCAGCTACACACTTTGAATAATTCAGCCCTGTGTTTTTTGACATACTCATTAATGTTGTATTGGCAATTCACAGCCCCCAATGCTTGTCAGCTGTTGACTAAGATAATATTGCAGAGCTGCCAGGAACAATCCCAACCTGACCAGCTCTCCTGCTCCTGCTTAGGCAGCAGCTATGAACACCATCTGCTGAATGAGCCTGGCGGCTTGCAGATGGTCTTCAGGATTAGTCCCAACCAGTTTTGGGATTTAGCTCCTCTGGGTCATCCCATACTCCCACATTTGAAAGTGACCTGGTCCAGATCGGACAGGAGAATCTTGTGTGTTCAGTCCCTGAGCATCCAGCTGTGTGCGTGAATGTATCAGCCAAGACAAGCATGACCCAGGGCTCTCATATCTTCCAGGAACTCCCATGTCTCAACCTGGACTTGGCAGCTGCATGCTTTGGTGGCAAGGACTAAGTTTCCACCACCTCTACTCAGCAGTCTGCCAGTGTGCTCGGGAAATCTCCCTCGGCACAGCCCTTGACCCTTTCCCACTCAGCCCACAGCATGAGCTGGCAACAGGCTCAGCTCAGGCATTTTGCAGCTCTCCATGCTCCAGCCTAACTCCTGCTGTGCCTTTCTGCCATTTCTAGAGTAACTTGGCTTGGAGTGACTGAGCTGGGTCCTGTGCCCAGGGCTGGCAGCAGAGCCCACGCTGCAGCTGGTAGAAAGGGAAAGCTTTTGGCTGAACAAAACACTGCTTGTGCTGAAACATCCTGGGATTTCTGCTTTTGGAGCAAGGAAACACTGGTGTTTGTGGGGCAGGCCTAGAGCTGGTTGTGTGCATGAACTCCATGAGTTTCCCACAGCAAATTCAGGAAGCATTGCTCTGCTGAAAAGCTGTAAGGACCAGATGATCACCTCTTTGGGGATCACTGCCCCCCACTGCCTTCCAGCATAGTCCTTTGGGACAGGATACACACCACTGGGGTGTCTGGCTGATACACGGAGACTGAAGGACTATGATTCAGCACGTGCAATACAGAACCAGGCTGTGGGTATTTGGATCTGGTTCCCATCTTGCTTTCACTGATTGATGCCTTTCTCCAATGTGCCTTTGTTTTTACCCCATGCCTCCCTAATCGTCCTTCCCAGAGCTGAGCAGTGCCACCAATCAGCATTTTGGTTGGCACATTCAAGAACACAACTTGCTCCTCCCTAGATCATCTCTGCTGTAGGAACAGGACTGTGGGTTCTGTCTTGGAGGTGCAGTGAGGTGTTCTGGTCATACAGACCCCAGAATGCCATGTGGGAGAGGAGGCTGTCTGCAGCAGCTCCTATGAAATCCCCCCACCCAGGATTGTCACCTTCACCCCAGGTCAAGCTGGGAAGTGAGGCACAGTGTGGTCCGTTTGCTCAGAAGGTTGAATGTGGTCCTGCTGGGTGTCTGGCCTTCACATTCTGCCACCAAACTGATACACAGGAAAAGCCACCATGAAAAGGCTTTGTTTTAGACCCCCTTCCTATCCCAGGTCCTGCCCTAGGTACCAAACCACCTTCACCCCTGATATTCAGGGCACCAGGTACCAAGCCTAGATGGCTTATGCCTCTGCTCACACATACTCACATGTCCACAGCACACACACTCAGTTACCTGGGGCCATGCACTTGCCAGCAGCCAGTTTAGACCTTGTCTCACCATTCTCCAACATTGCTCCTCTTCCATGCATTGCCTGTCCTGCTTGCACTCACCTGCTCTGCTCCTGGTCTCTTCTCAGTAGCAGTGCTCCAGCGGTGAAGTTTCAGACCTGGCTTTCACAGACTCCCCATGAGTAGTGCCAGAGCTGGCATTCAGCCACATGGCACCAGCTCATGGGCTCCTGCAGAGGAAGGCAGTGGTTGGATATCTCAGAAATTTCCTCTTCCACATGTCCTTGGCCATTTTATAGACCCCAGCACCTAAGGGTAGGGAATTATTTAAAGAATATAAATGGTTCAATAACAAGGCTTCTATCATGTCCCTGATACAAGTGTGGCCACGGATTATGGTCATTTGACTGTAGGCAGAAGTTCTGTCACTTTGAAGGGCACATGGGAAAGGACATGTGGTCTTACAGGTCCAGAGTTGTTAGAAACTTGCGGATGGGCAGAATGGGAACATGAAAAGTTTGCCTCAGCACAAAAGATATATTTATGAAATTCACAGAATCACAGAATTGAAGGGGTTGGAAGGGACCTCGAGAGATCATCGGGTCCAACCCCCCTGCCAAAGCAGGTTCCCTAGAGCAAATTGCACAGGTAGGCGTCCAGACGGTTCTTGAATATCTCCAGAGAAGGAGACTCCACAACCTCCCTGGGCAGCCTGTTGCAGTGCTCCGTCACCCTCACAATGAAGAAGTTCTTTCGCATGTTGGTGCGGAACTTCCTGTGCTCTATCTTCTGGCCATTACCCCTTGTCCTGTCCCCACAAACCACTGAAAAGAGGTTGGCCAAATCCCTCTGTCTCCCACACCTCAGGTATTTATAAACATTGGTAAGATCCCCTCTGAGTCTTCTTTTCTCCAGGCTGAACAGACCCAGGCCTCTCAGCCTTTCTTCATAGGGAAGATGCTCCAGGCACCGTATCATCTTTGTGGCCCTCCGCCGGACTCTTTCCAGAATTGATAAGAGACCTTGTGATGGATTGATTGGTTTTATTGGAACAAATGCTGAGTATGAGGAGGAATTGGCAGGAGAAGTGCTGGGTGAGGATCCTTGCCTTGCACAACTGTGGCCCTCTGGTACTGCAGCTGGAAGATGGCCCTGGTACAAATAGTCCAGCCAGTCTGACAGACATGGAAATGTAGATGTCGTCTAACTAAGTCATTGTGACAACCAAGGTCAGCAAGTGGGAATGAGAAGTGTTAATGAAACTCATTGAGGGCTGATGGTCTGCTCAGGGCAGGCTCGAGTGCTCTGCAACCCACCGAAAGGTATGTGTTTTCCAGAACATCACGCCAGAAGAGGGGTGTTTCAGGGTTAGTCTCCCCTGTCAGAGGAAATTTCCTCCCTGTTTCTCTTGAGCTTCCCCCATCACTTGACCATGAACATGTGAGCTCTTCTTGCATGGCAGTTTTCTCAGCACCACATCACCACCCTTCCCAAAGAGCACAATGAGCTGCTCTGAACTCCTGGCTATTAGGAACTTGGCCTTAATAAAACATATTTTTGCTTAATAGGATACAAACAATAAGGAGTTCCAATCAGCCTGTACTGATCCTAACATGACCTATTGCTTGGCCAGATTTTGTCATCAACTTACCTGGAAGTGGTTTTTATTTGCCAACAAATCTTGAGGAAAAATATTGAATAAGTTGATCCATATCCTGATCTGCAGAAAGCCTGATTTTCCAGGACCTCATTTCTTGATATCTGTTAGCCAGTGCTTAATCCATTTATCAAGTGCATAACTGATGCAGTTCAGTGTTAGTTTTAGCCACATTTCCTAAGGAAGCAGGAATTATGTGCTATTACTTGCCTGTCGGTCCTGCTGTTACCACCTTCATTCAAGTTCTGCTGAAAGGTAGAGTGCTCAGAGATACCGTGTTCTTACAAATATCATGAAAGTATATAACCAGGATAGAGGAAACAGTCCCAAATTAGTGCTCTGCTGAGAAAGGCTTCCTTCTGAGATCAACCAAATTGCTAGACACATGAGGAAATGCACAGGAGGCAGCCACAGGAAACCAAGCATTATCATTTCTGCTGCCTGTGGAGCTGTTTTTTAAAAGAGAATACTCTGTGACAGTAAATCAAACACCCAAGAAAATATTAAAGCTTTTCACTCTGAGAAGCAGATTAAGCTCATGTAAGTGCATCATCCTTCTCACCCCACCACCCAAAAAAAAAAAAAAAAAAAAAAAGGCAGTTCCCTGGGCTGGGCTGGGGAATTGAACTATTGAACTATCACAGAATCACAATCACAGAATTGAAGGGGTTGGAAGGGACCTCGAAAGATCATCGGGTCCAACCCCCCTGTCAAAACAGGTTCCTTATAGCAGGCTGCCCAGGTAGGCATCCAGACGGGCCTTGAATATCTCCAGAGAAGGAGACTCCACAACCTCCCTGGGCAGCCTGTAACTGGTTTAACACAAACTCCCAGGTGAACTTCACACAGTATCAGCTCACTGACTGAGTTTGTTTCAAACCCTGGTGCCAACAGAGAAAGGAAGGCACAAGGCTACAAGGCTGAAACTCGCAAGCTGGTGCAGGGTAGCCAGGACCACCTCTTTTAGCAGAAATGTTGGTTCATGCCATCTTCAAGTGAAGCCCTACTTAGGAAATGAGCTTGTATCTTCACCAAGGTGTGAACATTGTTTTATCGATATGCCTTTAGCACTCAGATCCCATGTGGTTATTTCCATTGCTTCCACTGAAAATGAAGTCACCAGCATAGAGCCCGCCTTGTCACTTTGCTTAGCTCTCATAGCTGTCCAGCATTAACATTCACCACATCTCCGGGATGCTCTCCTTTGCTAGAGCCAGTGAAGTTCCCACCACCAGGATGAGATCTCGCAAAAGAGCTGGTGTGGGGAGAGGCATCCTCTTTGTTGAGCTCTGCTTTGCCACGTTACCTGTTACACGGTGAATGGCTCCTTATAGGAAGGAGACTACTTTTACTTGTTTATTCCTGTTCCTAATGACTTCAAAAGCTCCTTATACTTTTCTGACTTGTCACCATGGTCTTTTTTATTATCTTCAATTTTCCGTATCAATATCCTTCTTCTTGCTACAATTCATAGCGGTAACTGTAGCTTCTTTTCCTTTCTCCATTCCTTCCATGTTGTGTTTTTATTTCTATCAGACATCTTCATTTTGCCACTAAATCAGCGTGGACTTTGAGCCAAAATTGTCTTTTTTTCTTTAAGGTGAAATTATGACCTAATAAGTTCTCATTAAAGAACTTTCCATCTTCATTCACATTTTTCTGATTAAAATTTCCCTCCAAATTAAATCCACTCATACTTTTCCTCAGCTTTGGGACATAAGTCTTTTTAAAGCACCAAATGTACGTGTGTGTGTCTATAGATACAGGGAATTAGTTGGGACTGATCTCTCTTTTCCTATATTAAAGATAATCGGGTCATGATCATGGGTCCCTAGGCAACCACTAACTTCCAACATGGTGATTAATTCATCTTTATCCATCATAGTGAGATCCAAAATAAATTACCTCATGTTGGGTGCAATACCTTTTCTGATAGACAATGACTGTCTCTAATGTGCAGTAATGCTAACGATGTTTGACTCCTGACTGTGCCAGGTCTCTGATGTACGCATGCACAGTGCTCTGATTTCTTTTTCTCTGCCTTGCGGAGTGATAGAGATGTAGCTGCTCATCTTCCTGCCTGAAAAGCCTGTAGGAAATCCCAACCATTCCTCCACTATGGAGGATGTTAAGGACAAAGAAGACAAAAAAGGCAAAGGCCTTTCCCAGGCATGGTCCCATGAAGGGTTCCTTGGGCATTTCAGAGGGGTCCCACGTGTCTTTAGCATGTGAGCATGCCAAAGTGAGATACAAAATCTATCTGTCTCTTCCCAGGGCTTTTTCTAGGGCTCTGTATTTTCCTGCCACTAATGGACACAAGAGAGATGGTATCCAGTCTGGAGAGTGCCTGATGGTGGAATTGCTGAGGAAAGAGGTAGGAGACCTGCTGATGGAAAGGAACAAACTGAGCAGTACCAAAGACCTCCAAGGCCAGGCACCAATCCAGTGTGAGAAATGTGTGACAGCATCACTTCCTAGGGAAGAATGGGCAACCCCTCAGAAAGAAAGCAAGCTGCAGGTCTCTCCTCTCTGTGTATCTGGCCACACAGCGACCCGCTGAGATTTGTGTGTTGTCTGTGGAGAACTGAAGATCCAGTCCCTGTAGTGGCAGAATAGAAGATAGAAGCAGAAGGCAGTAGTAGCAGTGTGTCAGAGCATGGGCACGTTGCAAAAACAGGCTGCTCTTTTGTGGTCTGTGATCATCACATTTGTCCCAAGACAGGAGGCTTGAACAATTCACTTCGTAGTTATATATTTGTGGGGATGAGAGGAAAGCCAAGGTGTTTATCAGAAGGCTCTGC
The DNA here is from genome assembly GCF_040182565.1 of Anser cygnoides. Classification (NCBI taxonomy): domain Eukaryota; kingdom Metazoa; phylum Chordata; class Aves; order Anseriformes; family Anatidae; genus Anser; species Anser cygnoides. The sequence goes on from NC_089889.1 coordinate 14,886,249, forward strand.
CCTCTCTTTGGGCTCCTTCTTTCCCATAGTCCCCACCAAACACGGGGATTGGTCCCGGCCTTGCTGGATGAGCTCCATCCGAGGGACTGGCAGGGAGAGCTGAGACAGGAGGTGCAGGAAAGGAGCTGCAGCATGACCAGAGGATGCAGAAGAGGCAGCGCAATCTGCTCCCTGGTGCAGCACGGCCACTTCTATCAATTTCACTCCTGCCTGTGACAGATCAATCTGAAGCCCTTATCCGTTGCTCGTTTAATAAATCCCCGTCCTCTGGCTTTTCATCTTTCGAGGAGATTCGCACACAAAAGACACCAGCCCTGCGCTCAGTCTGTGAGATTACCAATGTGAATGCAGTGACTGATCTCTGGCAGGGCTGCTCATACATTACAATTTCTAGAGGACACGTTTGCAGGACTGGCTAAGCACCCAGTATGAGAGCAATCAGTCCTGCTAGCCCAGGCTAGGGTGAAGAAGACAGAAGCCAGTGCTAGAAGTGCGCTTTGTTGTCTGTTCAAGGGCTGCTCTGTACAAAAATGGAAAGGCTTAGTACAGAAGGCAGCTGGAGCTCAGTGGTGGGAAGTCCAATGAGCCCCAGCCCCTTAACTTCATCCAGTGATCTTCTATCCAAGGTTTCCTATGGGTCTTGTCCCTTTCTCAGCTGATCTGATGGTTTGGCTTTGGTTGGGGCTCTCTGCACAAAAATTCTTAGTATACTCATTTTCAGGGCAATGAGCTCACTCAGGAGACTAAACTTTAGGTAGGAATTTTTTTGGGGGGGGGGGGGAAGGAGTTAAATCATTTGTAGTGTAAGACTTGCATTTTAACAGCATCCCTTACTCACTTTTCTTTAGCAATAGAAAAACCTTAATAGAAAAAGGTCTCTTGTCTGAAAGCCTCTTTGATGTTACTAAGGAAAGTAATAACTGTGCTTTCTGGGGTGCAGGAATAAATCAATTGAATGATACTAGGTTAAGGTGCTGTCATTGCTGGAAGTTAATACTGCTTTCTGTAAGGAAAAACAAGGCTCAAAATACATTAACATGGCCAAAAAGAACAGCAAAAGAGAAAATGTGTCTCTGGTGAGAGATCATATTGCAAGTCACTGCTGGAGGAACACAACTTCAGTACCTAAAACAACCCATTCTCCAGAGACGTGGCAAACTTACATCACCCATGAAGTTGCTTAACCCTTTCAGCTGCCTTGTCAGTTGAGTGCTTCCAGCAGTCCTGCAAAGGATGCAATTACAAGGTAAGACAGCCTCTTGCTACACAGAGGGAAATAGGGAAAAGATAAGAGGGTGAGGAATCAGGGCAGGGAGAGAAAAACACAGAGTGGGGAGAGGGGAGAAGAGGGGCACAAGGGTACACTCTCCCAGAGTGGTCAGGGAACACAGGGGAAGACTGAACTTATTATTTCTGGCAAGGTTTCTCAGGAGCTGTTTGATGGAAGGATGGATTCCTTCACCCCAGCAGTGGAAGGCCAAAATGGTAAAGCTTGTGTCAATTATCTTGGCAACAAGATCTTTCATTAAGTCTCTTTTAAAAGAACCCTACAAACAGATAACAAACGTCCAGGTTTTGTCCAACAATTCACCTCGTGGCATGCCTTCCTGATGACATGCCAAGGTCTGTGCATTGGTTTCCACTGACAATTTTCTTACTTTGTCCTCTGTGATCTCAGAGCGGAGATCACAACTTTTGGCAGCTCAGATCTTCACACAGCCTGCTTTTCCCAGAAAAATCCTTGTCTTGTCTTGACTGCTTACCATGCGTCTGCAGAAGAATTAAAGTCAGCCTATATGGAGTCATGGGATTCTCCATATAGGACATCACAGAGGGTGTTATTCACACCACAGAGTGAAAATCTCGGACACTAAGGAATACAATAATTCAGCATGTCCTGAGCCCTTTCCTCACCTCATCCGTGTATATGCATGAGGATGTAGCCTTGAAATCTCTTCCAAAGCAGAACATAAAAGGTCTGCATGCTTAAAGCCAGAGGTGGCCTGGACAAAGGTTTTTCTTACCAAATCTGCCCCACTGCTGACAGTACTGCAAAGGATACTCTGTATAGTCAAATTAAAGCTGTTTGCTTCACAGGACATGTTCACAGCAGGTACTTTTATGGCTTGCAGTGTAAGGAAACAGGCTCAGAGCCCTCTGAACAGCAACGGTATTTCTTCCACAAGATGAGGTATTGATATGTTTTTGTCTGTGCAGCAATTTGAACCAGGTTTATAAATAAAAGAAAGCATGGAGGACGAGACAGGGTCTGCTCTGAATGGAGAGGGAAGGTGGAGGGGCTGAGCTGCTCAGGGAAGCCGAGTCCCTGCCCTCCTGGTTCACTGTGGATCCCACTCTGGACATATTGCTCAGAAGGATGAAGGTCATGCAGGGTGCTGCCCAGCCCTCGTGCCTGATACTTGTCTCAGGGACCCCGACTGAGCAATCTCAGAGGAGACAGAGAAGTTTTGCTGTCAGGTCTAGTCTAGGACTGCTTCACATTTTCCTATGGCTTCATAACTTCCACTTTGCAATTACAAACTTGACATGATGCCCAGAGTAAACACCAGACTATCCTCTTTCCTGTCTCCTCAGAGCAACTTGTTTGGACTCCAGTTGTCAGCAGGGAGAGATGGTGCTTCTGGGAGCAGCCCACCTGCATTACTTCAGACACCTCTCATAGTAGGAGATTCCTTGTTCCCTAGAAGTGCCAATTTGTCTCCAACAAATGCAAAGGCATCCAATACAACGAGCTCTGGGGAGCAGGAGAAGGTAGAATGCATCTACTTTGCACACAGCTATGTTTGGACAGATGAAACCTAGCCAATTATTTACATTTTTAAACATGCTAGACTGCAGAGTCAAAGCCAGGTAAAACTGCACAATGAGAGTTATTGGATCTCATTGGAAATGATGGCCTCAAAATGAACAATTTGTGCAGGCACACCCCAGGTTTATGCACCAAGAGGACAAGTAGCAAGAGAATAATATATCCTGCTCCAGAAAGAGATGTCTCACTGCTTCGGCCAAACTTCAGCAGCAGCAGCAGTCAGCTGTGCACTGCACACACTCTTTGTGCAGGTTTTGGACTGGTAAGTGCACAGGATCATAGAATCATAGAAATGTTTAGGGTGAAAGAGACCTTAAAGATCACCCAGTTCCAAACCCCCTGCCATGGACAGGGACACTTCCCACCAGAAGAGGCTGCTCAAAGCCCTATCCAACCTGGCCTTAAACACTTCCAGGGATGGGGCATCCACTGCTTCCAACCTGCTCCAGTGCCTCACCACCCACTGAGTAAAGAATTTCTTTCTTATGTCTAATGTAAATCTGCCCTCTTAGTTTTAAACCATTATGTCTTATCCTATCACTACAGACCCTGTTAAATGTTTCTCTCCATCTTTCTTTTAAGCCCCCTTTTTCCATTCTACCTCTAACATTTGGCGGTAGATTTGGAAGAGGTTTCTTTCCCAGGTAAATCACTGCAGAAAGATACAGGGTCTGTGCGTATTGCAAAGTGAGGCCAGGCATGTGGGGACAAGCGTCACTCCTGGAGCAACTCTGAGTTTCAGGAGCTCCTTCAGGGATCTGCCTGCACAGAGAGATGCTGGCTGCAACAGGCAGGAGTGGAGAGCAGCCCTTCCTGAAGAGTTAAGCTGAGCTGTTCAGAAGATGAGTTAAGTTACTTCACATCATCTAAGCCCCTCTAATGAAACCTCCTCTTCCCCTTTGGAGGTAATCTTCCTTTGATCAAACCCTCTTCTCTCCTGATGAGAACACAGTGCAGTAATCAAGAAGCTAATGTGAGCCAGTGCAGCCTCGCAGACCCCTCATAACCCAGAGCATCACACTCCCGGCAGCTGCTTCCTTACCCTCTCTCTCCTCCTCGGTCTGTGCCAGGCAGATACATCTGCACATTGCTTCCACACCACACTCCTGCTCCAGCCTTCCCTTCTCAAGGGAGCCTTGCAGGAACCTGAAGCGTGGCTGCATTGGAGCAGTGTTGTGCTCCCCTGCTTCTGCAGAGCACGCGGACTCCTCACATTGGAGCCATGAACCAGCTAGAGTAAGGAATTAAATCTGCCCACATCTTTTCCTTCCAGGGAACTCTCTTCAAAGACAGAGAGGGCTTTTAAACTTCAAATCCAGGTTTTATTAGAATATAAACTTGAATAATGCATTTCTAAAAGAGGAGGAACTCAGAGCTGCTAGGCCAGATGGAACAGAAATAAAAAATCATATAAACAATTCTTTCCCTTCCCAGTGTGTCCCCATGGGCGGGTCTTTACTTCTGGCTTGGTTATATTTAGCCTGGTGGCTTTCTGAGTTGCAACATACTCTTACTGTGTCCTTTCTGGTCCCCAAAACATTTCCTTTCTGTCGCATCAAAACACTTGTGCCAGCTGAGAAAATGCCCTCCCACTGCATGGAATATGTCATTGTGCAGGATCAGGACAGTGACTTGAAAAGAACAAGACCTGCCATGATGCTCTGAGGGTGATATACCTTACAGTTGACATGCAGGGGGAAGGGGCTATTCCTTGCTTTTCTTCCCTCTCTCAAACAGAGGACATAACTGATTTTGTGGAAATACACCTGGGAACTCACCAGGAAGCCCTTTCCCTGACTTGCTTGTTGTGCTTGCTAGGACTGCTGGATAACCTCCAGTGATGATGCATAAGCCACAGGGATTTATCCACATTCTCCCCAAGCAGTAGGATTTTCTCTTGGCAGGTCAGAGCATCTCACAAATACTAAGCAGCACTTAAGATGATGAACATGCTGCTTTTCTCCCAGCATGAAATGTGCACAGTTGTTATCCCACATGCTTTCATCCGCAGGCATGCACTTACCACATAAGAGGCAGAGGTGTGGAACTTAAGTGCTTGAAAATGCAAATTCAAGTCTGAACATCCAAGAAGAAGCATAGAAGCAATACTCAAATAGCTGAGCCCCTGTAATGTTTCTTGCAACAAGAAAGAGAAAGGTACGTGGGCACTGGCTTTGGTCAGCATAGTGCTCTGGTCAGCAAGAAGATGCATCTCTGTGGAGTGGCAAGTGCCGATGAGCTCTAGACAGGAACATCATCACTCATTTCCAAAAGTGAAAGAAGCCAGGAGGACCACTGGTTGTCCCAGGGCTGCATGTTCTCCGGCAAAGCAGCTTAAATTTGCAGGGGCAGATTGCAAGAGGATTGACACAACCCATCTGCTGGTGCCTGGCACAAGGTGTTGCTCATTATTCTGAAGAAGCTGTCAGCCCATGGCCTGGACAGGTACACTCTGCTGGGTTAAAAATGGACTGGACGTCTGGGCCCAGAAAGTGATGGTGAACAAAGTAAAATCCAGCTGACAACTGGTCATGAGTGGTGTTCCCCAGGGGTCGGTGTTGGGACCCATCCTCTTTAATACCTTTATTGATGATTTGGACAAGGGAATTGGGTGCACCCTCAGTAAATTTGCAGATGACACCAAGTTGGGGGAAGTGTTGATCTTCTGGAGGGTAGGAAGGCCTGGTTTTCTGTGGGTTGGAGTGGGGGAGCTAGGGATGAAACCATGTGTAATGTAGGAGGATATCTCCCTCTTCCAACAGGAAGTAGTGAGAAATGTGGCTGATCTCTGGGCACGATTTTCCAGTAGGATTTCTCCTGCTGTTGGCCCTGGCTACCTCAATCTTTGTTCCTTCTCATGAGTTTTCGAGGGGAAGGGGCATCCCTGAGTGTATAGTGCTGTGTCCCACAGAGGCTTTCTGTGTTTCCCCTGGGAAAGGGCAACCTGCATACCAGGCCTTACCTGAGCAGTCTCCTCCCTATCTTCATTCTGTTGGACCTAACTGGGCACAGCCACAGAGCCCACATCCCAGTCCCTGGCTAGGCCCAACAGAGGATGCAAGCTATGCCCTGAGCATGTTGGATGGATCCAGTCCTTCAGGGAATATGGGCTGGGAATCCTGAGTTTGACAGTCCTGATCACCACATGTGCAAATTAGGCCTTTCAGCAGCATCTGGCTGATACTGAAGCTCTGCAGAGCTTGCCGTTCATGGGGCAATATTAATGTTGAGCAATGAAAGCTCTGAGATCTCTGGGACTAACTAACAAATTCAGGTGCCCAAGTTAGCTAAGACAGCCTGTAGATTTAACCTTCAGTCTATTTATTGTGCTCTTTTCACTCAAAGGAGGAATTTCTGCTAGGGCTCTTTTCTCAGCACTATGCAGCCCATTATTTCTCATTGATGTGCAAGACAATCATAACAATAAAAAAAGTTATTGCTGATAAAATCTACAGGGCAGAACATGAACAGCCACATACTGTCAGCATACCATGGCAGCCTCTCCTGAGCCATGCCACATCCTGTACCTGGGAATCCAGGCTGTCACCATGGTTGGGCCAGAGCATGGGTGGCAGAAAGTCACACTGCACTGGGAACCCAGCAAGTACAGCAAGGGGCTCACTGCCCTCGCAATGAGCTGTGGCACCACGCTGGGTGAGGAGGGCAGTGCGGTTGCACACCCGGCCACCAATACTTTAATTGCTGTTTCAAAGTATTCTGAGCTCAGAAGAAGCCACTTGTTAATTCAATTCAGTCTTTTAACTAGGAAGCTCTGAGAGAAAGTAAAAAAGAGATTTCCTGCTTTAAATCAAGAGGAAAAGTCAGAACAAGATCTGATGGCTGTAGCATGGAGCTTGAAAGAACAAGTTGAACACAAGGAGAAAATTTATAACAGTGAGGGAAGTGGACTATTTGGGACTGGTTGCCAATGGTCACATTAAAATTCCCATTAATTGGCATTCATAAATCAAGTTTGCACATCTCAGAAAAGTCTGCACTTTCTCTTCAGCTTGGGTAAGACATGGTTGCAGCAACGTGGGGCAGGCTCCTCTGGCCTGTGTTCAGCAAGAGGTTGGACCAGTGGTTGTAGCGGTCCCTCCTGAAGTCTGAATTGCCAGTAATGAGCAGCACAGAAAGTCCTTCACATGCACCAAGGTGTGTCATCTCTCTTGATGCTGTGTCCTGCAGGGCTGCCCTCCTAAGGCTTTCCAAGACTCAGACATTCATTACCACTTTGTTAAATGTAATGGCTTTGTGACTTCCAAGGAAAAACACCATCTGGTGACCCTTACAGAGGGAGACAGTGCTCAGAGGAATTGGAGTGGACCGTGCTTCTTGACATCCCTCCTGGGCCTGTCTGGGACCCTGACACAGGAGAGAGCACTGGTTCACCCTGACGATGGGGTAACACCTGCTCTGCCTGCAGTAGCAGGACCAGGGCTGACCTGCAGCAATTCAGGGCTGAGCAGGCCTGGTACGCTTCTTGCAAAGGGCAGTTGGTCCTTCCTAGGAATGGATCCATGTGCACTTTAAGCCAGTGTAGGCATGCACTTCTGGATGCCTGTCATTCTCCTGTGTGGGCAGATCCTATTTTCACCTTCCCTGCAGCGCACATACTCATTTGGCTGTGGCAGGAAACTGAGCAGGGAATTGGATCTGGCAAAAAACTAACCCAGGAGAGATGAGCCTTCTATCCCAATGGGGATGTGGCCCTGCCCATCTGTGCTGTGACTGAAGATGTTTCCGAAGAAAAAACTGTGATGGCTGTAGGACTCCCTGGGAACTCCCTGGGACACTCTTAAATAAATAAATAAATAAATAAATAAAGTGCAAAAGTTTTGTGGCTTTGTCTAGCAGACATCCCCCACCCAGCCTGTCAGATGGGGTGCTAACTGGATCCTGTGCTTTGTTTGCCTAGAATCACAGAATCACGGAATTGTAGGGGTTGGAAGGGACCTCCAGAGATCATCGGGTCCAACCCCCCTGCCAAAGCAGGTTCCCTAGAGCAAATTGCACAGGTAGGCGTCCAGATGGTTCTTGAATATCTCCAGTGAAGGAGACTCCACAACCTCCTTGGGCAGCCTGTTCCAGTGCTCCATCACCCTCACCATGAAGAAGTTCTTTCGCACGCTGGTGTGGAACTTCCTGTGCTCCATTTTGTGGCCATTACCCCTTGTCCTGTCCCCACAGACCACTGAAGAGAGGTTGGCCAAATCCCTCTGTCTCCCACACCTCAGGTATTTATAAACATTGATAGGATCCCCTCTCAGTCTTCTTTTCTCAAGGCTGAACAGACCCGGGCCTCTCAGCCTTTCTTCATAGGGAAGATGCTCCAGGCTCCATATCATCTTTGTGGCCCTCCGCTGGACTCTTTCCGGGACACCCCTGTCTTTTTTGTACCGGGGAGCCCAGGACTGGACACAGTACTCCAGGTGAGGCCTGACCAGGGCAGAGTAGAGCGGGAGGATCACCTCCCTTGACCTGCTGCCCACACTCCTTTTAAAGCATGAATTTTAATGCACTCCTTTTAATGACAGCCCCTACGTGGTGTCACCCTGGGGATAAATGGGGGCACTTCCTTGTGGAGGCCCATTTTCCACAAGAGAAGTTGGTGGCAAAGTGAGTAATGTGTCAATCAAGCCTCCCACAGGGAGATGGATTTGCACTCAGCAGGGAGCATGGGGTCTCCATCCACCTCAGGAAACCTGGGCGTTGTTGAGTAGGGGGATTGCTGCTGCACAATGCGGCTCTCTGAACAAATGACCAGAATCACAGGTTATTTCTGTATTTCTCAGCCTGGGCGGAGGGAGCACAGTAATAACTCCATGGCTTAGCATGTGTTCCCACAGGACAGAGCGGCTCTCCTCTGAGCAGGATGGCAGCATGATAGAGCATCAGTACATCACTCAGGATCCATGCGCACAGCCTGTGATTAAAGTTGAGGTCTAGGACATAAATCAAAGATTTTTGTTTATTTTTTATTTTTTCCAAAAAGGAAAGCAAAGAGGTGGCCTGAAATTGCAGCCACAGCCCAGGAGGAAGTCAATTTTCCACCACGGGAGAGTACAGCCTTGTTGCTCCTCTGTTCCTTACATGCGTGTGGTGGCAGGGAGAGCTAGCACTGCTCCTCTGCCACACTGCAACTTGATGCACCGTGAGTGATGCTGTGGGAGACAGCTGCTAAAATGGAGAATCTTCATCACTTTCCTCAGGCTTGAGCCCCTCACTGCTCTGTCAGGGGCAATTGGCAAGGTCCATCCTGAGGCTCCTGGGGTCCAAGTGCCCTCTGGCACTATTTCCTCATGGTAATATTTGAGGTGGAACTTAAAAGATGTGAAGCAGACCTATACTAAAGCTGTGGAGTAAGAAGAATCCTACCTCCTGCCAAAAGCTTTTCATGTCTTGAATAAAGTTATGATTTAAAGTGTGTTGTGTCACCTCCTGGATCCCACTTAGCAAGTCGGGGAACTTTCCCAGGTCTGTATTCCTGGGTTACCGAGGTGAGTACCTCCTTTGCAAGGAGGCCCGTTACTGCGCAGGGCACGACACAGGAAGTAAAATCCATCCTTTCCCCTTCATGGCTGTGAGAACAAACACAGGGAGACTGGATAATCCTGCACATCCAACGTTTTGCTGGGAGGCTGGAGTGGGAGCACAGGGAGGTTCTGACAGCTGTGGGGAGCACAAAACGTCTCAGAGAAGAAGTCCTTGTCTTGAGAGTACTGGATCTGAGGAGTGCTTTTAAATGCCAATTTAACTCCCAGAGCACAATGTTGCCGAATTTATGAAGGAGATATAAATCCTATATGCATGGTGTTTTATCCATGTGCTTCAAAAGGCATCTCACCTGTACATATGCCTTTGGTTTTCTACCACCTTTTAGTAAACTATGAATAAAAAAGGGGAACAAACAAACAAACAAACAAAAACAACAACAACAAAACGCCCAAACCCATCACCCACCTGTCTGAGGACTGCTGCACTCATTGCTTTTCTGTATTATGGCTTTCTTCTTGACTTCTGCAAGCTGGGTTAGTGAGTCAGTGGTGAGGCTCACTTTTCACTGCCCATAATATAAGTGCTGTTGGCTGAGCAAGCTGCCTTCAGTTCCTTTTATGAGATCTCCTTGGTGCAGTCTCTCCTGTCTACTTCAACTGTCAGTTTGGGAGTGAGAGGAAAATCTCACAGCAGCTTGGTGAGTGGATGGAAACTGCTCCTGTCTTGAGAAACACAAGCTTTGGGCCCTTTGCCATGAGTCCTGCGAAAGGCAAAGGTGTTGCTGATGGTGGAGTGAAGTGAAAACTGTGGTGCTTCAAGAGCAAAGCACCTGGTGAAAATGTTCTTGCCAAGGTTTCAGATTAAGTTTCTGAAATAAGGCTGAGTGTATGCTTTGCAGGGATCATCCTAAAAATGACAAGGAAAAGAAGGAGCTTAAAATAACAGGGACAAACTCCCCTTAAAAAGTGCTCCAAAATGAGCACCACTTAGGCTCCACCTTAAAATTTGTGAAAAGAGGACTATTTCCACTAGCATTTATTGTCCAAAGAGTATAGTTTAGACATTCTTACTGAAATGAGAAATAAAATCCAGAGAGATAACATAATGAAAAGCCAGACAATCAGATAGCCTTACACTGAGAGTCAGGTAGGAAAGGATCAAATAAAGTTTTCAGGCCTTCACATAAAAGAAGTGGTTTCTACCTTTTATTAAGCTGATACAGCGAAAATAAGACTTCAGGCAAAACACAGCTTCTCATTGTACTAGGGGAAGTCCAGAGGGCCCTGGTGAATCAAGATAAGCAGCAGTAGCAGCGGCTGATCCCCAGGAGAAGTCTAAGCAGGATTCAACCATTCAAATGCTCTGCAAAGCATAGGCCATATCAATGTAGTCATAGCAGGCTGCAAGCACTGCTCCTGTAATGAGAAGTGGAGTATGAACACTGTGTCCAGCTATCAGGAGCCCCTGATTTGGGCTGGGAAACTGGGAAAACTTTATTATGAACAAGACAACCATCACTACCCATTCTGATTCTATGATAACCAAGACCACGAGTGAGACCAGACTGGAATGTGAGGCAGCACCATGCCTCTTAATCACAGAATCATAGAATCATCTAGATTGGAAAACACCTTCAAGATCATGAGGTCCAACCATCACACCTGACCTACTGTGTCCCATAACTAGATCATGTCCATTAGTGTTGTGTCCACACTTCTCCTAAATAACTTTAGGGATGGCTACTCCACCACCTCCCTGGGCAGCCTGTTCCAAGGCTTGACAATGTTTTCTGTAAAGAAACTCTGACTGATATCCAGTCTAAATCTCCCCTGGCGAAACCTGAGGCCATTGCCTCATGTCCCATCACTTGTCATCTGAAAAAAGAGACTCCTTGCAGCAACTTCTTTCAGGGAGAGAGCAATGAGGTCTCCCCTCAGCCTCATTTTTCTCCAGCCTAAACAGACCTAGTTCCTCAGTCACTCCTCATAACTTCCGATTTCTAGTCTCTTCATCAGCTTTTTTGCTCCTCTCTGCGCACAAGTCACATCTGCAGGCGTTGTACCTGGTGCAATGTACCTGTGTTTGCAGACTGGTGGATATATGCACATGTATAGCTCATTGCTCACCTCAATAATACCAAACTATTTGTACTGTTTAAAGAGTTTTGAAAACTTCACCACTTACCCAGTGTTGGGTCTAGCCCCAGAACTGTAGGGCCAGTGTGGTACCATTGTTCAGAGTCAACACACAGCTGGGCTGCTGCTTTCAGACCAGAAGAAGGGCAGGAATGAGCTTTCTCATGATGTCTGGGTCAATAGCAAGCCTTTGCTTGTCCTTTACGGGCAACTCAGCTAGAACACAAGTGACTTTGTCTGGCAGAGCTGGGGAGCCTCTCACTGCAACCCTTCAACTGCAAGGTCTTGGACTGACAGGACTGAGTAGCTGGAGCATTGAACACTTCTGCACAAAGAAGCCCAAGGAAAGGCTCCTTCCTGATTCACTGAGAGCCTTGTGGGTCCAAAAGCTGAAGGAGACTTGTGAGTTTGATCACTGAGTCTTTGGTTGAGGGTCATGTAAAAAATGCCCTCCCTGCACTCCCAGGGAAATGTGGTCCCTTGCAGCAGGGTCCGAATGCGCTTTCTGTCTGGCTTTGCTCCCACTCCTGTAAGACAGACCACACCAAATGCACCAGAATCTGCAGAGAGATGGAGATTCTCTTTCCCCCATTGAAAAGTATGTTGGAGGGATGCAAGGACAAAGTGTCAACACCACAAGCCCTGCAGGAAGCTATTAAAGAAGGCTTTTATTCCACAGGGTTTAATTTTGTGTCTGAATGAAATGCTCCACAAGTACAATTCCACCCAAATGAATGAGATGCAGAGCTTAGCTCTGTGCACACTCTGCATCTCAGGTCTGATATTTAATTAGCAGCTGACTGTTACTTTCCTGCTGAGAGAGGCTATGGATCACTAGGAATAAATGGTCACACGCAGACTTTCCACTTACACTGCCCAAGGCACAGACCAGAAACTGAGGAAATTGGCACCTCTGCTTGCCAGTGGCATGGGACTTTGCAATAGCTCTAACAGTCTCAGGAAATTGCATTCAGCCTCTCTGGTTCTGGAAGCTGATCCCACAGGTGGGTCTGTATCACAACAGGGGACAGGACACCACAGGTTTGCAGGGACGTAAGTAGAGGAGATGCAGCAGAGCAGTGTAATGGGGGAGCAGAGAAGGGCCAGAACAGCTCTGGGACCCCCAATGCACCGGGCTGTTCAACTCAAGAGTGGCTTCTTCCCCAAAGCAAAGGATAGGCCTCCACATGGAAAAATCCACTCGGAGAATTCAAATTTTTTTTTTTTTCTCTTTAGTGATTGTCCATGATATTGGAAATGTTAAGGAAGAATTTTTTGCTTTTCTCAATGTTTTTTCTGTCATTGATTGACTACTTAAGGAGGATGTTTTGGTACTGCATGGAAGCAGTTAAGTTCAAACTCTCCATTGCACTTATTTTCCTTTCTGGAATGGGCCCTTTGGGCCTACATGTTCTACCATGGCGTTCTGAAATCTGGGGCCTCCAATACCCTCCCACAGGGGGATTTCCCACATTGGCTTCAGTCACTTCAGTGTCCTGCACTTTGCAAACACAAGCATGATAGTTTTTTCTTAAACTTCTTTTGGAGGTCAGGTGTCCCTAACAACATTGAAATATATCCAACAGCACTCTGGGAAGATGTTGTTGTTGTTAAACTCCCCTCTTCAGAAAAAAAGCATCCCCAGGCTTCACATGTTCCCAGGCAGGGTGCCCTAATGCCAAGCACAACACACCAGCCTGGCACAATTATCTCATGCTGCAGTTTCAGGAGATGTCTTCAGTTGCTTATTTCTGTGCAAGGACTCCTCAGGGACTTTTCATGTCTGACATACGGAGTAGTGTGGTGATGGGGTGGCAGCTAACCCCCTGGGGCAGAGGAATGAGGTTGCAGAAGGGGTTGCAGAAACTGGTTGCAGCCTGGTCGGTGTGATGACAGCCCATCAGTGCACTCAGGGCCCTGACCCGCCTCTGGTGTGTCTCCTTCCAGCACAAACTTCTGTACAAGCAACAACAAGAAGACAGCTGAGCAAGACAGCCCAACAAAAAACTTCCTGTCACCACTTGACCTTCAACTTTCATCTCTGGTACTCGCTAAAAAACATGGAGAAAATAAAGTTATGAAAAAAATGAAAAGCTGATTTGGTGTAGGTTTTTAAAATTTGCCGATCTGCAAAGATAGCTGATGATATGATGATATTTGTAATACACATCTTACCAAAACTTTTCAGAATATTTACGAAATATTCACTTGGAAACCACTCTGATATGCATCTCCATAAGAACAGTCACAAAAACAATGGCAAACAATGTAAAGCAGGAGTAGCTTTTGATGATCTACTGCTTAATTGTAATTTTTCAATTGAAAATATCATTTGGAAAGTTTGTTCAGTTTTACTGAACCCGAAACCATAAATGATTATCAATTTGTTTCTCGTCTGAGTTCCTGTAAGCACATGAGGCTAGCAGGTCTGCTGGGTAGTTTCTAGGGTGAAATTACCGAGATGAGCAGACTCCCGTGGGGCCTTCTATCCCCTGCTGCAGAAGTCCTGGCATGGGCCTTCCCCACTGAGAACCACTGACCAGAGTGGGACCCTTCGAGACGTCAGTTACCAGCCCTCAATACACCCTCCTAGGCTCATAAAAGAAAGAAACATGCACAACTGGGTTTTGAATGGCTGGGGCCAGTTCAATCCCCTTCTTGGAGAAATGGGACACTTCCTGTGAGGTGAGACCCTGAAGAAAATTTCTCCACTCATATCTAGCACATCCCAATTTCCTGCAAACATGACAGTTTCACAGCTCTAAAATTGTTGCTTCTCATCTTAAGCAATTAACAGCCAAATGTGCCACTGAGCTGCAAGAACCTGCCTGGAAAAGGAGCAGCCATCCTAAAAATGCCTGCACATGGACAGGGTCAAAAGCAGGGAGATCAGAGGAAACCCAGTGCCCTTGTTATGAGTGTCTGCAAACAACCTGGAAGTAGGGCAGCACAGTACAGGCAGGACTTATGACAGGAAAAGGGGGAATGATTTTAAACTAAAAGCGGGGAGATACAGGTTAGAGGTTAGGAGGAAAATCTTCCCTCAGGGGGTGTGAGGCACTGGAACAGATTACCCAGAGAGGTTGTGGATGCCCCATCCCTGAAGGTGTTCAGGAACTGGTTGGAGGAGGCCCTGGGCAACCTGATCTAGTGGGTGGCATCCTGCCCACGGCAGGGGCGTTGGAACTGGGTGATCTTTAAGGTCTCTTCCATCCCAAGCCATTCTATGATTCTATGATGACTTTTACGTTCCCTTTTAGAAATACTCTTGGCAGGCTGGCTAGGCCAAACCCAAGAAGGACAAGTTTAAAATTGTAGTGGGCAGCCATAGGGCCACACAGGAACTGGGGAGCAGGATAGGAGCCCTTGAACTATGAGTAACCACTGCAAGTGAGGTCTTATCCCACTGGGAAACAGATTTCCACCAGGATGGATGAGACAAAGATGTTGCTTCTCAGCTCTGTATTTCCTTATTTGTTCCTTTACCTCCTGCATCAGCCCTTGGCTTTGGTCTTTCAAATTAAGAAGCCTCTCTTAATCAAGGGGTCTCTGGAGATTCATTTTTGCCTGGCTTCATTCTTCGGGCCATCTTCAGACTTGGCTCAGTGAATCATCATGGTTTTACAGAAAGCATTGTCCTGAAGAGGTTCCAATATGAGCTAATATTACAAGTGAACCAAACCCCAGTTCCATAATTTCTCAGTGTGACCCTGAGCACAACAGGCAAACAATTTGAGACTGTCCATGCAGAGCCAGGGTGATCAGGGATGTTCCCAGCACAATGCGAGTCAGAACTGTCATTTCCTACAAAATAAATACAAGATAAATTTCCTACAGGTAAATAAAATGGTCTGTATTCTCTTACTGCAACAAAACATTAAAATGCTTGTTCCCACCCCAAGCCATAGAGCCTGGTGATCACAGCCAGCCCAGCTGCCTTAGAAGAGCAATGACTGGAGGAAATATCAGAGCAGGGAGCAAGGGAGCCAAGCTGCATGTCTCCTGCTCCAGGCCCCTGAGCAGGCTGGTGTTGCTCATCTTGCCTTTCTAGCTGCCTGAGTGCTAGAGGAGATAGAGCTGCCAGAGCACTGAATGTCATTTTCAACTAGAAATGTTTTCACTGAGGAAATACTTGAACATTAAAAAATCACAAAAATCCTCATTAGATTTGGAAAGAGCTTTTCAGCCCACAAGTACTGACTTTCCCATCTTTTGCTGGAGTTGCTGCTGAGGGCAGTGGCAGAGAGCTCATAAATTCCCCTCAATTCTCCTGCTCCAATATATAAGCTGCTGCACGTGGGGACACAGCTCTTTGAAGGTATTCAGGACCTTTGTGAAACAGTGAGGATGGAGCAGCTCCTCCTGCTGCCTAGGGAAGGGCAGGCATTTCCCTGGCAATGCTGTATCATCTAAAATAAGCATCTGCCTGGCTAGCAGGGCTAGCAGGTTTCTTCTCCACAGGGTTCTTCCATAGCCCACTGCACCCTACTCAGCTCAAGGGCTTTTATCTGCTGTTCATCTATAATTCTTCCTTTTATCATTTCCTCTCTCATTCTCCTGCTTTGTGCTTTTTTCCAGAACATCCTTGTCCTGTGCCACCTGGACCACTCCAATTGTGCAGGTTTAGTGCCAAGGATGTACTTCCACACCATGGGTCAGAAATACATGCCAAGAACACCTAGAAATTTTAATCCCTGTAACACTGCAGACCAACAGCCACAAGTGTCACTGTCACTGCTGCAGGGGAGTGGGCAGGGCCACAGACATCCCCAGTGTCCTCAGTTCTGCTGTCACAGGAGAGTCTTCTTCATGGGGCTTGCTGTCTTCCAGCAGCTGTGGGCTCTAGTGACTGAATCATGCTTGCTTTGAAAAAAAAATGTTTGGACTTCATGATCCTGTGGATGCTGTTAGACAGGGCTCTTCCTAATCCCATGCCCAGATTCTGCCTTGCCTTTGCTCACAAAGAAAACCGAGCAGGGTGGGACAGGTAGGGGACAAGCAGGCCACAGGGAGCAGATGGAGAAATGCTGCTTAGTGATGAGCCATCCTGCAGCAGAGCTTGCCCCATGAATAGCCAGGCTACGGCAAGTTTCCATCTAGTCAGTCCTACAGTAATTAGCCAGGAATAAATTCTTTCACAGCCTAAAGTTTTATTATAATCTGTGGGGTGGCTGTTATCTCATTAATTTTGGAAAAACTTCAGAAGTTCAGGTGTAATTATGCAGCAGTTGCAGGAATAGGAAATAATGGGGCATTGCCCTTGTTTTAATACATTCAGGGTTATTTACAAGACTTGCACTGACTTGGTGCTGTGCAGTGGTTGGCCAAACAGTGAGGGCTGCAGGAAGAAATACACACAGAGACAGATGTAGTCACCAGAGAAGCAGCAGCTGATGCATTCAGGAGGAGAATCACCAGCTGGCTTGTGATCAGTATGTCTGGGCTGTGCAGGGCATCCCAAATATATCTGGGGTGAACATGCACTGGGAACATTTGATGTTGCTACGGTGCTATGCAGGCCAGATTTGCCCACAAAACATGGGTATTTCCCACTGCTGCCTAATAAGAATAGCTCTCAAAAACTGTGAACAGAATCAGTAGCTCCTTCTGCAGATATCCCACAAATGGTACAATCCTGCCTGCTTGAATCCCATCATCATCCGTTTAAATCAATGCTTCCTAAATAGACAAGCACGAGTTTATCCCCCAGTGGCTCCTGCCATGAATGTCACCCAGGGTTGTTACAGGGGGGTGACAGTTGCCAGTGCACCACTGGAAGGGCTTTATGGCCACTGTTTGGTTTTCAGGATATGTTCTGCTTCCCAAAATACTGAAAGAGAAAGTAAAAGGCAGCACATGATTTACAGGGTATCTTTGCCAGGACTTCGCAGCTTCTTTTGTCCTCTACATTGCCCGTCGTGAGCCTCAGTGTAGGCTTTAAAATGGCCTCACTGACTCCTCTCAAGACTAGTTTGGATGTTTGATCAGAAAAATACTTGTTTCCGTGTGGGAGACCCACAAGCAGATCGTCACACAAAGCAGACAAGGAAAAATATGACACCAGCCTGCCAACCCTCTTCTTTTGGCCTTGTCTTTTTGTTTACCAGTACAATAAGCTGATTTTACCTTTCTCAGAAATCCTTTGAGGGATCTGGAGGGGAAGTCTTGTGGACAACGGCAACCAAGCATGACAGGCAAGCACTGGCACACAAACATATCAAAGGCTGAAAGCTGGGACAGGTGTCCCTAGGGTGCTGCAGTGTTTCAGGTCCATGAGAGCCTCAGCTCACAGCCCTGTGTCATCCCATGATACTTGACAAAACTGGAGACAAAAGAGAGGGCTATGGGCCCCTGGAAACAAAGCACCAGGACAAATGTGGACAAAGGAGATCAAGGCAGGATGGATGAGGTGGGTGCAAGTGGAAGAAGGACCCCAAAACAGGGCAAACAAAAAGGTTGGTGTGAACATAGCTGAGCTCAGCCTGCTTGTGTTGCATTTTGGTGATCAGGAGAAAACCACAGGATCTGAAAGGTTTGGAACAAGTATTACATGAATTTTTCATTATACCAGTACTGCAAAATTGTGGAGAGTGCTCTGGGCAGAAAATGCTTAAACTGAGCCTCTCCAAAGGGATAGGGGCAATTTGTGGCTCCACAGTACAGAGTCCTAAAACCAGCCTCAGCCCTTATCGCTCCTCTCCACTGACTAATGCCAGAAGGCCATGGCCAGGGCAGGAGCACGGATGCTGGAGGAGGGCTCAGGCATGGGGGACTCCAGCTCTGCCCGCTGCCTCTGCTCACGGAGACCTCATTTCTCCTTGCACTGTGAAAGCACAGCACAAGCTGTCGGTGCCTGGGATGTATCTGGGTCACACAGTTTTCAGCACAGATCAAAAGACGTCACAGAAACAGTCATTCAAAGAATGTGTGTACTTTGTTTTCTTTATTCTGGAAAAAAAAAATTCTATTTTAAATTACGGAAAATGATGGTAAATGTGAAAAGAGAAGCACAGACCTGTTGCCACACCTCAGGCAGAGTGCAAAGGCTCTAGCTTGGTTGTTCACTATCAGCTCTTGGATTTTCACATGATTTCCTGCATCTTTAGCCTCTGACATGGACCTGAAACTCTGCTAAGCATCATCGTTTAATTGGGTTGCTTGGATCAACTGCTCCCTACCTGCTTTGGCCTCATAGTCCGCCCACAATCTCAGTTTGGGATCCACGTTCCTTAGGAAGGATTTTTCCTGTCACCACCCACCAATGCACTGAAAATGACCCTCAGCTGCAGACAACAACAATTATACTACTGGGAAGATTTAGTCATATTGGTTAAAATTCATGTCCCCATTGGGTGCAGAGGTAATTAAATCTTACTATCATTATTGTGTAATAAAGGGCAAATGAAATTTATTTAATATGTGCTGGGTGAGAGGTGCTTCATTATAAAACTCAGTTATATATCCTTAGGGAGCAGTGCTCAGAGAGCAGAGAAATGGCAAGCAGACAGGCAAAGCTGTCTAGCAGGAAGGAGCGTATGTCTGGTGATAACGTTGCTTTGGGGTGCAGTTGGCCCAGTGGGGTGCAAATGGCACTCTGAAGGGTTGGATATGGCATTTTGAAGAGATGAGCTGAGGAGAGAATATTGTCACTGCAGACACCCCACTGAAGCTCTCCTACCTGCAGCGGCGATCTATGGGATCCTGCTCAGTGGCACTGGGAGCATCAGGTGTAACATGACTTGGTGATGCAGAAAGAAATCTGTGGCAAGTGTTTTTCAGGGCTTCCTACTAAAAACAGGCCTTTGCTAGCAGTCATTTAAATTTAAGTTTTAACTTCACATTCTCAGAAAGCCTATGGATGAATATAAATGCTCACCAGCACTTCCAACTCTTTCATCAGGGGGAACTAATGCCCATAAGAAATGGGAAGTCCACAGGCAAAGATTTTTCAGACTTCTAACAGGCTAACATTTTTTATCAGGACCTTGATTACTGCTAGGAAGGCACATGGTATGCAAAGTCTCCTGACTGTTTTTAGTTATATATGTGTTGCGCCATCAGCTCTGCTGGGACTATTTCAGAAGCACTAATTATAATGATAACCCAGAGGATCAAGTGTAGGGATTGGTTGGGATTGTGCAGCTGATGCTGTGACTCTAGCAGGTATCAGCAGATGTAAGCACTTTCTAAGGCCTGTGAGCCATGGTCAGCCACCGGCTGAATCTCTGAGCTATTATGTGATTCAAGAACTGACTACTAAGTTGAGTAAGCAAGATGAAGGAGCTCTGGTGAACGTGCCTTTCACACATAAGCTGCACCACAGTGCTTGCTGCAAATGGGTGAGGATGGTCAGCAACTTGCACTTGCACAGCTCCCTGGGTTTGAATCATCTTTTAATTCAAAACTTTCTTGCTTTTGATAACACAAACTGGATTTTGGAAGTTGCTTTAAGCTATTCTTTTACCATGGAACCAGCGTCATATATCCTCTGCGAGAATATTTCAGTTGCATCATTTATTGATTCATTGATGGTAAAAGTAGAAGGAAACATTCAATCATCTGATTTCCTGCATGGCGAAAGGTAGATAATTGCATCACCTGCCTTGAGACCAAAGGCTTTCCCCTGACTAACGTACATCCTCCAGGAAGGCGTCCAGTCACCTCCTCTGAGAGTGTCTTCCTGGAGCTGAGTCACTCTCCGATCATGCCATGTGTTCCCAGCAGCACATCACTTCTTGCAGGAAGAGCTGTGGCAGCAGTCACCTGCAGCCGGTTTCTACTGTCTGGCTTGACACCAGACTTTGACACCAGAGGACTTCTGGAGACTCTATATACCCCTCCGTGACTGTAGCATGGGAGGTCATCCACCAAGGGGCCCTTGTGGGGAACAAGGGCAAGTCTCTGATGTGGAGCGTGGACAAGGGGCCAGAGAGTTGTTTGTCTCCCAGTGAAGATGGTTGAGTGTGTGCATGAATTTCCACAGGATATGACCCTGTGGGCATTCTCACCCTGTGTACTGTGCCTTCCTGTGCACCTAGTCACAACTGGAATTATAAATATGGACTTAAGGAGAGAGACTCACTCCCAGGGAGCACAAAGGGTAATATGGGGACCTACATCTGTGAATGGCAACACCAGACCTCCTGCTTTCAGGCTGGAGCCTCACCATAGGGAGGTCCATCCTTAGTTACCGGTTCCTTCCAAACGGATCATACAGCCCAAAAAATCACTACTTGCTCAAAGGTAATTTGGAGGAAAGGTGCCCTCCAACAGCAGCAGTTCACCTCTCATTAGTGAGGGCATACTTATTTAGCCTTGATTAAACTCCTTGATGCAAATGTAGTTTTGTATTTGTCTTTACTGAATGGGGTGAACCTGAGTAGACATTCAGAGCCCCTAGTATTTAACAATTGCCAGCCAAAACAAGAAAGTTAAAACAAATGCATAAAATGTGGCCGTTGGCAGTCATTAAGCTGCTTTGAAGCCTGCCACCTAAAAGCAAATAGCTGCACAAGAAGAGTGGCAGCCTGCCGAAAGTGAAGGAGGGGATTCACCTGGTAAAAAACAGCCTTGGATCAGGAAACTGGGTTGCTCTCCAGGGACACTTCTTTACTCCAGGGCCTGTTTCAGAGGCTACAATGCTCACCTTAAAAAAAAAAAAAAAAAAAAAAAAAAAAAAAGACAGTGCAGGACATGCCACAGATAATCAGCTGGATCCTGACAGAGGAAGCAGGAAAGCAATACTGATTTCTGCTCCTGAAATACTGGGGACACGTTTTTTCAGTCCTCCACAATCTGTGCCTCCTATGAGACAGAGACTTTGACCTCATTACTTGCAAACTCAGCCCAGTTACAGAACTACCACCCAGTTACTGAGGCTGCTGCTCAAAGCACAACATTTAGGGCCCAGCTGATCTGTGGTTAAGAAGGCAAGGACTATGAGATCCAGCTTCTTGGACACAGCCTAATTCCCACTGCATTGCACTGTATGTTTTGTTTGACTTCATGGGATGCTTATGCATTTAACAAGCTCTAAACATACTCTGTCACTCACACAGCTGTTCCCACCAAGGCTGGAAACTGGATGATGTACAAACCTCTTAGGTTTACTATTTCCTATTACTAATTAATCCAGCCAATTGGTCTTACTCATCTCAGTGTCCGCATTGCCCAGTTTCACAGACAAATCTGTGCAGTCAGCTGCATAACTGTTCATCTCCACGCCAGGTTTCACACCAACCGACATGCTCACTGCTAATCTAGACTAGTGACACAACTGTGACAAGCGTGTCACATGTCACACATGTCTCACTGGCACACGCTGGCCTGAATCCAGGAACACAAAACAGTGTGCCTTCCTTTGTGGTCAAGACCCTTTCCTATTTTGATTGAAATAAGACTTCTGGGCAGAACCCAGGGTCCCACCAGACAGCGAGTGCTGTTGACATCCCACAAGGCAAAGACTGGCTGTGCATTGGGGAATTTCTCTGAAACCAAGCTGATTTATAAGTGGAGGAGCAGCCTGCAGCCTGCACACTTAATGAGCTGAATGCTCGGACATGCTCTGAATTCCCATGGGCAATTATTCCACTGAGAGCCAATGTAGCTTGATTTGATTAGCAGTAACTACAGTGCTCTGTGAAGTGAGTGCAGTCTCTGTTCTAATTGCTCATGTAGGCATGAGATAGCTGTTTTCCTCATGACCTCCTCTCAAAGCATCCTAACCATGAATTCCCACCTATATGAACGTATTCTCTGGGGTATTTCTCTGGTTTCTTTGCAACCTGCCTGCTGCTGCTGCCTAATCACTCTGAGTGTGACCGAGTGCTCCCCAGTGTGACACTGCAGATCTGTTTCAGAGAGAGCTGATAGCCTGCCCTTGGGGGAACCAGGCCAGGCATGCCAAAGACCTCCTCAAAAACCTGCTCTTCAGCACTGTCCCCCAGTTTGCTGTTATCTCTTTCAAGGGAAAGATTGTCTTGTGACCCATGCAAGAGGATGATTTATGAGTCATCAGGCTCCCATTAGTAAGAAGATGTTAATTGTTAGAGTAGAAAAAGGAATTGTCCAGAGCACATGAGCACAGGATTTTAAAAAGCTCTCACCTGCTGTAGATGACTCTTCCTATCCCCTTTATCTCCTTTTAGGTAAAAACAGCAGCAGAAGCTTCTCCAGCCTCTCCCCATGCAGCCATATTTTTGCCATCTGATTGTTAATGCTCTCTCCATGTCCTCTGGGACCCAGACCTGGTTGAAGGTGGCAGAACCAGCCAGACCAAAAATATTGCTGACACTGTTGGGATGGAGCTGCCAAGGAGCTTGCCCTTGCAACCATGCTCAAGACAGCAGCCTTGGGAGGAGTGACTTGTACCAGATGCAGATGAGAAGACTTTGCTAAAGAGGATCATCCATGCTGTGAATCGCTGGCAGATTTCCGTGCAAGTCCAAGTCCCATGTAAAGGGCAGGGCACTCTGAGGGATATTTTCTTGTCATGAGATGCTTTGATATGGAGAAAAAACAGGTATGGGTATTCTCCTAGTCCTCGGTTGGTGCTCCAAAACTATGCCTGGCTTTACTGCAAGGACACCCTGTTTAACAGTCAGCTCACATCAGCAGGGTGCTAAGGCTCCAGGAAGGGCTATAGGACCTGAAACCAATTCATCTTGATATCTAAATGAGGATGCAGGCTGCCAGGTCACTGAACCATCTGAACTGCTCTCTTCTCTCACACCCCAAGAGAAGCTCAGTTAAAGGGATTTCTGCACCAGGTAGTCAAGAACCATCACAGGGCACACAGCTGAGCTGAGAACCCTCAGAGGGGATTTACCACCCCAAGATGCTCTCCATAGGACTATAAGATTATCAGAATAGACTGGATGGGCCCATGAGAGCCTTCCCTGCCTGCTCTCCTCCTGCTCAGCAGGATCAGTGCTTCTGGGCCTTTGTTGATGCCCATCCTCAGAGGTGCCCTAGCACAGAGGATCCAGAGCTACCATTGCTCTTTACTTTTCTTCATGTATATGTTCTGCTTCATCTGTAAGTGTGTGGAAACACCCTCCAGATGGAGCCCATGGCACCACTGCATGATCTATTCCCTCCATCGGTCACATACTTTGCTAAGGACTAACTCAAAGCAGGGACTGGCAAAGACTGCAGCATGGAGCGTGGGCCATGGCTGCAGGTGTATGGCCAGACAAATAGCCTTGTCTTTCTGCAGATGTTTCAATATTCCAGGCAAGAACAAGGAAATTTGTGCCAGGAACCACTAGGTTCACTTTAGGAATCACTTGGTTACACAAGGGCCCATCTGTCCTCCAAACACACATTCAGACTTTCAAGGTGAGCAAACCTTTGCCAAAGCACTGCTCAGAGCACTCCATGTCCCAGTACAGAGTAGGGACTGGTCATCCTCCTCTCTGGGACACAGGCAGTTCTGGCAACACTGAGCACATGAAGTTCTGCTAAGAAACTTGCTGCACTCCAAGCAAATCATGTCGCCAGCCGTCACTGTTTTTACAGGTTGTCCTCTGCCCCCAGTTGCCAAGGAGCAGAGGAGAAGAATTAATTGCCTAGTTAAGCCACATAGCTTTGTCCACCACCTTTTTCTGAAGAGCAGGTATACAAAGAGCTTATGGAAAGATGACCTGCAAATTGAGATGCGACAAGCCGAGCAGTGTAAGGTGCTTTCTCACAAACAGATGCAGCTCCTACACTTGGGTGATGGTTCTGTGCTAATAGCTTCACAAGGTCTGAAGTTCTTTGAAGGCTTGCTCAAGAATCTGTCCCAGGGAAGGAAGCGACATCCCTTAACCTGAGAAATCAGAGCACTCATCGATGGATTTACACATACAATGCAACCAGCACTGGTGAAATGAGCTCTGCATTGAGAGCTCAACTTCTTGCAGTGTATTCTCACTGGAGACAGCAGTTATCAGAGTCAAACTTTGTTGAAACATCATGCCCGTGATAGCCTGAAAAACCCTATGGACTCAGGGTGTGAATCAGCAGAAGTCTGCTGTCCAGCTTCTAAGCTATAAGCAGAAACACCACAAATCACTCCTGCAGATGCTTTTCTAACTGCCAGAGCCCTTGGAGAGGTTTGCTTGTTGAACTGGCAATAAAAAGTAAGTTCAGCTAATGCACAGAGATGTGACTGGTATGTGGAAGAGGAAGGGGACAGAGGGATGGGGTGGGTCATCTGGTCTGGCTTTGAGGTCTAAGAAGTGGAGCAGGCAAAAATGATCACTGTTCCTCTGATATCCTGCTTGAGAGGACTCAAATTTTCAGGAACAACAGTTCAAATTTGTGTGAAGCCAAGCATCATCCCGATCACATTCTCAACTGTTCTGTTTGCACCACAGCAACTCTCTAGATCTCACCAATGTCAGGTCAATGGGAAGTGTTACATCAAACACATTTTAAATGATATCTTCAGTGGCAGAAGTGACAAGGCATGTGGTAGCAGGAGCCACACAGTGCAGGTGGTGCGTCTGCTGTTTCCCAGGTCAGTGTTAGTGCTAATGTTGGCAAGCAGCAAGTAGCAGGGCTCATAGCCAACATGGACTTGGACATGGTGGAAGGCAATTACAGAAAGTGCAACGGGGACTGCAAATGGCAGGCTGAATGGTCCCATACTAATTAATCCAAACTTTTCACAACACCTTTGTTGACTAGTCCCTGGGGGACATCCTGGCATGTGGTGAACTGCAACAGGGGGTTGGGTATCACTCTCATGGGACCACCCCTCTTCACCCAAGGCAGCTCCCTCTTCCACAGGGCTCAGGGACAGGCAGCTGCCTGGCACAGCTAACACCCTCCTTCCTTCATTACAAACAAGCTGGCCCTGATTTCCACTGTGTGGACAATAACTGACTTGTGACAACTGAGTTCAACACAAATTATCGTGGTTTGGAAAGACAGCTTCATTTGCACTTCCAGACAGAGAAAGACAGTTAATTCAAGCAAAGGAGAAGAAATCATTAACTCCATCTTGCTAAAAGACTATTGAGTCTTATGCATCTGCCCAGAGCAAATCTGACTAGTTTAAACCCACAGGTGCCTCTAGCAGTTAGATCACACCATCTTCTGCATTGTCAGGAACAGTGAGATGGTTGTGACTGATGCTGAGACCTAACGTGTCCACCCTCCGTCAGTGCACCAGGGCCTTTGGTTTGCCATAACATTTTTTCAGGTCTCAGGTTCTGCTTTCCCAAGCTGGCTTCCCTCACTTTAATACCCTAGGTGCTATATCTGTGTTCATTCACCCAGATGTCCCTGGTTTTAGCTGCACATAGTAGAGTTTTCTTAACATTTGATATTTCTACTTGTTCCTTTAATTGAAGGCAAAACCCTTATCTAGATGAGACTGAGTGAAATGCCCACAGACATTCATGGGGAAGCAGTTGCAGAGGGACCTGCTTGCCTTGTTCAGGTGCAGATAGGAGAGATGCTGATAGTACCCAGGGAGCAGCCCCATGAGCCCAGCAGCACCATGCTCACACAGAATGGGCCAGTGTGTCAGTGGGCTTCATCACCTCTGCACTGCTGCCAGCTCCAGCCAAGCTCAATACCTGGCTGCTCTCTGCAGAAGGCCCCTCTACCTTGGCTGGCAGAAATACAAGGCAGACACCTAGAGGCAGGTGATGTGACTCCTTCCCCTTCTGCCAAGGCTTATTTTCACTGCAGAATTGTTGTTGGTTGTGTTTTTGTTATGGTTTTTTGCTATTTTTGTTGTTGTTGGTGGTATTTTTTGTCATGCTAAGGAAGTGTAAATATTTATTGAAAGCATGTATTTTGGACACTTAAGCCGCCAACAACCGTATCTCCATCCTGCCAGGCCTCTCAAGGGTCCATAATGTACCAGAAGTACCAGAAGGAAAGCTGATTTTTTCTGAGTCCTCACTCCAGAGCTGCAATTACAAATTTCTCCCAAGAAGCCATGGTCTCAGACTGTCCTGTAAGGGCAAGTTAATCCTTCCTTGGGCAGTGGACATCAGTACCTCTCATTATCTGGGGGGTTATCTAACCAAAATGTAGCCCTGCAAAGTCACCCCTTTTACCACCACTTGGTTCAGTAGCATTTTACCTCTGAAGGAAATTACCTGGAAAATTCCCAGTGAGGAAAGGTTCTGCTGGGTCAGGAAGGCCTGATGAAGCTTCAGAAACTATGCAATGCACTTGACCAGTGGGTACCCACCATTTGTACAGACCATGTCCTGACTCTTAGGATCAAAGAGACTACTCAGCCCCTCTGCTTCCAGTGCTGGAATATTCACACCTGTGAGAAGGAGCAGCTGCACAGTGCCATGACTGGTGCCGGTACCTCTGTGAGAAGGTGTCCTATGCAGTTAGCAAGGCTGTGTGTAGGTCACTATGCCCCCCATGGCCCTGCAGTGATGAGAAAAGCCCAGGCCCTCAGAGCTTTGCTGGAGCACATGCCTGGGTCTACATTCACTAACTAACTTGCAAGTCTTTGCTCTGCACAGCACACCAGACTACAAACCTCTTGTTCTTTTCCCTTGTTCTAGAGATAGAAATTCAGCCCAGAAAATCCTCAGGAAAACAAACCATGCTGATTTGATTTCATCTATGTCCTGGCTGGTAACATGTCGTGAATCCTGGATTTACCACGTCTGGGTAGTTCCCAGGTGTGGTGCTGTCTTTATTTTAACTTATTTCTCCCAAATCGTGACAAAGAGCCTCATATCCAGGTGCTTCCCTGGACAGAAAAGTGATAACAGAACATCTTGCTTTCCTGTCAGTTGATTCTGCAACTGGATGTTTGGCATCTAATACATGCCAAAATGAAAATATCCCAGCATTATAAGGGCTCAGAGAGCTTTGCATTAATGTTGTATGCAGATGATGCGTTAATATATTTATCTGATCCAGCTCAATCTCTCCCTAATCTATTAGCATTAATATCAGAGTTGGGGGATAGAGCCAGATAGAAAACAAGCTGTGCAAAGCCTGACTTCATCACCTCCAGACACTCTTGATGAAGTGTTTTGCAGCAACAGAATTGTAAATTGTCCCCTCCAAGTTCATACCACCTTGAATCCATGACAAAGTAAATATCATAAGGAGAAAAGCACTCCTAGCCAGACCTTTCACTGAGGGTTGTGGAAAGCCCTCTGGGTTTGGAGTTTGATTATAAATGTAGGTTAAATATTTTAAAATTCCTTTTAGCTGCAAAATGTCTCTGGCACTTGAGCACATGTCCATGTGGGACAAACCATACCCCACCTGCTCAGACACAAGTTTCTCCTTTTGCAATTCCCTGCAACAAGAGCAGAAAGAGAAGAGGCGAAGCCTTGACTTTTCTGAGCTGTGTAATATGGACAGAACAAAGCCCTTCCCTATCCACTTGCGTGTGAATTTTGAGCTTTCCTGGCAGGTTGCCGTCACATGTCATGTTTTCAAGAATACACAGCAACAGCAACTCGCCAGATAATAATTGTTCCTTTTATTTTTTTTATTTTTATTTTTATTTTTTTGCAAGTAACTTTACAGCCAGTTAGCATGAAACACACTGGCACATGCTACAATGTAAAGGTCTGATACCATGTTACAGTAAAGGGAGAGTCCTCTGTCTGTCCTGCAGGTCCTGGGAGGCAGCTCTCAGCAGCCTCCGGCCTCAGCCTGTAGGATAAACCTTTTCCAGCTCCTCCAGCTAAGACACAATGCAGATTATGGTGGGTTGTGATGTGATAGACCTCAAAATTCCCTTCCACTTCTGACCTATGGGCAGAAAGATGCCCCATTTTGCTCAATCAGGTACCCCATTTTACACCCGGGTGAATCTAGACTGAGAGATAGGAGACAATGCTTCTGCAGCAAAAATAATGAGGACCTGCTTGGTTCATGTCACTTGAACCAAATTTCTGTGATTCTTCTCAAATATCACAATGAGTGTAGCCCAAATAGATATTTCTTTGGTTCATGAATCAAACAGATATAGATAGACTGATCTGGTTCTGCAGTGTGTCCTTCACCCGAAATCAAAAGTCAAACATTTCTCTGCCATGTGAGATAAGCCTTGGGTGAACAATGCCTCTGCCTCTATTGTAAGCCCACACAGTTCCAAAATACATAATACAAGCATGTGTAACTCTGATCGTCACATTTACAGGAATTAAAAAGGTTTGGTTTAATTTGTTTTGGCTTGTTTTCCAAATTGTATTTGCCCTCTTGAAATGACATAAATTGTATGGCCTAAAGGAGAAATCAATGTTAAAAGATGCAGCCTTCTATTCATGACCTGTCGTTAGATGTTGCTGAAAATGAAGACCCGCGATTAATGACCAGGACAGGTAAAGAGCAATGTAATCAATGGAAAGAACAGAATGCAAAAACCCTCTGACTAAGAAGCATGAGAGGTAATTTGTTAGACATTGCCTGTATGTGTTGGGGACCCTGCAGGAGCTGAAGGCAGTGCTAGAAGGCAAGTGTGTGATAGAGATCTAAGGGCAAACCCTTTCTGGTACCTCCAAAACAGACTCCACAAAGTGAAGGCAACATGGGACACCACCAAGTCAGTGTAAGACTCCCTTGTTTTCTAGAGGCGTTTAGGGCCAAGAACAGGTTGTTGTGTTCCCAAGGAAGAGCAGAGTCCAGAAGCTCTCAAAAAACTCATGCCAGCTGCCTAGTGGGATGTCCCCTGTCATACAAAGAAGACAGGACAAGCACACCTCTATATTCTGCCTTTGCAAGGTCTTTTTGTACCTGGGCACTTGCCCGTGATATCTGATGTGGACTTCAGTTGATAATTTGTTTGATCACAGAGCTGTGGTGGGACAGCTCACATGACTGGAAGGCTGTCATGGAGGGCTACATCCTTTCTGGGAAGGACAGACTGGCGAAGTGAGGGGGATGAGTTGTCCTTTATGTGAGGGAGCAACTAGAGTGTACCCAGCTCCACCTGGGGGAGGGAGAAGAAGGAGTGGGGAGCTTGTGGGTGAGAATTAAGGGGCAGACTGGTATGGGTGAGTGACGCTGCTGTGGGGGTGTACTGCAGCTCACCAGATCAGGAGGAGGAAGCTGATGAGGCCTTCTACAAGCAGCTGGAAGTAGCCTCACAATCCCAGACGCTGGTTCTCATGGGGGACTTTAATCATCCAGAAATCTGTTGGGTAAGCAACTCGGCCAGGCATGCGCAGTCTAAACAGTTCCTAGAATGCATTGAGGATAATTTTCTGATGCAGGTGGTGGAGGAGCTGATGAGGCGGGGGATGCTTCTGGACCCTGTTCTTATAAACAGTGATGGGCTTGTTAGGGATGTAAAGGCTGGGGGCAGCTTGGGATGCAGTGATCATGAGATGGTGGAGTTGAAGATCTGGAGTGGAAGTGTAGGATTAGAGTAGGAAGAGTAGCAAAAAGTAGGATTGCTACCCTGGACTTTGGGAGAGCCAACTTGGACCTCTACCGGGACCTACTTGGGGGTATCTCATGGGCTAGATTGCTAGAAGGTATGGGTGCTTGTGAGAGCTGGGCAACATTTAAACAGCACTTCTTCCAAGCTCAGGATCGGTGCATCCCTAAGAGTAGGAAATCGGGGAAGGGGGATAGGAGACCTGCATGGATGAGCAAGGAGCTCATCGGTAAGATCAAAAGGAAGAAGAAGGTCTACGAAATGTGGAAAAAGGGCCTGTCCTCTTGGGAGGAGTATAGGAGTGTTGTCAGGGCCTGCAGGGATGCGATGAGGAAGGCTAAAGCCCACCTGGAGATAAAGCTGGCAAAGGATATAAAGGATAATAAGAAGGTTTTTTTGAAGTATGTAAATAGTAAAAGGAAGACTAGAGATAACGTGGGTCCCCTGCTGAACGAGGGGGGGTGTTCTGGTAACAGGGGATGCTGAGAAGGTGGAGATACTCCTCAAGAAACTGGCTGCTCGGGGCTTGGACTGGCGTACGCTTCGCTGGGTTAGAAACTGGCTGGATGGCCGGGCCCAGAGAGTTGTGGTGAATGGAGTCAAATCTGGTTGGAGGCCGGTCACTAGTGGAGTCCCCCAGGGCTCGGTACTGGGGCCGGTCCTCTCTGATATCTTTATTGATGATCTGGATGAGGGCGTCCAGTGCACCCTCAGTAAGTTTGCAGATGACACCAAGCTAAGTGCGTGTGTCGATCTGCTCGAGGGCAGGAAGGCTCTGCAGGAGGATCTGGATAGGCTGGAGCGATGGGCTGAGGTCAACTGCATGAAGTTCAACAAGGCCAAGTGCCGGGTCCTGCACCTGGGCTGCAACAACCCCAAGCAGAGCTACAGGCTGGGAGATGAGTGGCTGGAAAGCTGCCTGGCCGAGAAGGACCTGGGAGTATTGGTGGATAGTCGGCTGAATATGAGCCAGCAGTGTGCTCAGGTGGCCAAGAGGGCCAACGGCATCCTGGCCTGTATAAGAAGCAGTGTGGCCAGCAGGTCGAGGGAAGTGATTGTGCCCCTGTACTCGGCTCTGGTGAGGCCGCACCTCGAGTACTGTGTTCAGTTTTGGGCCCCTCGCTACAGGAAGGACATGGACGTGCTCGAGCGAGTCCAGAGAAGGGCGACCAAGCTGGTGAGGGGTCTGGAGAACAAGTCTTACGAGGAGCGGCTGAGGGAGCTGGGCTTGTTCAGCCTGGAGAAGAGGAGGCTCAGGGGCGACCTCATCGCTCTCTACAGTTACCTGAAAGGAGGCTGTAGAGAGGTGGGGGTTGGTCTATTCTCCCACGTGCCTAGTGACAGGACGAGGGGGAATGGGCTAAAGTTGCGACAGGGGAGTTTTAGGTTGGATGTTAGGAAGTACTTCTTTACCGAAAGGGTTATTAAGCATTGGAACGGGCTGCCCAGGGAGGTGGTGGAGTCACCATCCCTGGAGGTCTTTAAAAGACGTTTAGATGTAGAGCTTAGGGATATGGTTTAGTGGAGTACTTAGTGTTAGGTCGGAGGTTGGACTCGATGATCTTGAGGTCTCTTCCAACCTAGAGAAATCTGTGAATCTGTGAATACTGAATGCCTTCTTTGCTTTGGTCTTTGCTTCAAAGACCACTGGGACTCCTGGACCCTGGAGGGAGGAGAGAGAGTCTGGGAAATGGAGAGCTCCCCTCTGGTTGAATAGGGGGTAGTCTGGGAGCATCTGGGTGGGATCAAAGCACACAAATCCATGGGCCCTGATGCGATGCATCCACATGTGCTGAGGGAGTTAGTGGAGGTGATCGCCGAACCGCTCTCCCACGACATCCTGGTAACAAAGCTGAGAAAGTGTGGGATAGATGAGTGGACAGTATGGTGGGTTGAGAACTGGCTGACTGGTTGAGCTCAGAGGGTGGTGACTGGTGGTGCAGAGTCCAGTTGGGGACCTGTGACTAGCAGTGTTCCCCAGGGGTCAGTGCTGAGTCTGGTCTTTTTCAACATCTTCATCGACGATCTTGATGAGGGAATAGTGTCCACCCTCAGCAAGTACACCAATGATACAAAGCTGGGAGGAGTGGCCAACACGTCAGGAGGCTGTGCTGCCATTCAGCGAGACCTGGACAGGCTGGAGAGATGGGCAGGAAGAAACCAAATGAGGTTTAACAAAAGCAAGTGTAGAGTCCTGCACCTGGGAAGCAACAACCACATGTATCAGTACAGGTTGGGGGACGACCTGCTGGAGAGGAGCTCGGAGGAGAAGGACCTGGGGGTCCTGGTGGGCGACAGGTTGGCCATGAGCCAGCAGTGTGCCCTGGTGGCCAAGAAGGCCAATGGGATCCTGGGGTGCATTAAAAGGAACGTGGCCAGCAGGTCAAGGGAGGTGATCCTCCCCCTCCACTCTGCCCTGGTCAGGCCTCACCTGGAGTACTGTGTCCAGTTCTGGGCTCCCCGGTACGAAAAAGACAGGGGTCTCCTGGAAAGAGTCCAGAGGAGGGCCACAAAGATGATACAGGGCCTGGAGCATCTTCCCCATGAGGAAAGGCTGAGAGACCTGGGTCTGTTCAGCCTTGAGAAAAGAAGACTGAGAGGGGATCCTATCGATGTTTATAAACACCTGAAGTGTGGGAGATAAAGGGATATGAACAACCTCTCTTAGTGGTTTGTGGGGACAGGACAAGGGGTAATGGCCACAAAATGGAGCACAGGAAGTTCCACACCAGCGTGCGAAAGAACTTCTTCATGGTGAGGGTGATGGAGCACTGCAACAGGCTGCCCAAGGAGGTTGTGGAGTCTCCTTCTCTGGAGATACTCAAGAACCGTCTGGACGCCTACCTGGGCAACCTGCTCTAAGGAACCTGTTTTGGCAGGGGGGTTAGACCCAATGATCTCTCGAGGTCCCTTCCAACCCCTACAATTCTGTGATTCTGTGATCCTCTTTTTATATCCATTTCTTCTCTATCAGCCCAAGAAAAATTTCTCTAAAATTACCTTGATCAATTGTTCTTGATATATTTAATGAATCCCACTCAATTCAGCTGTTCTAACAGCAGGGTCCACACTCCCAAATGTGTCATCGTAAACACATTTTTACTCCTGGGAGAACTACTGCAGGGGTGAAAATACATCAAATACAAAAGACCTGAGAAATGGCAATTAAATGTGAACACAAACAGAAAGCTCATTTGCCTTGTTTCCTGGTTTGCCCTCAAAACTGAATCTGTGTGTTCAGGCAGACAGAATTGGGTGTATCTACATATTATCAATGCATTGTTGATTGTGTACTTTGCTTCTTGATGGAGTGAATCTGCAGATTTTGTAGGATTATTGAGTGTCCCAATTTGATAAACAGTGTCCCATGAAAAATTTGACCTGAAAAGATGCTTATGCTAAAATTACACAGAAAACACTTCTAGTACTCAGTAAAAAGGGGGTTATCTAAGGAAATTTATCTCCGATATCAGCTCTATTATTTATCCAGCTGACAAATCTATATTCTTGCATTTCAGCTGTGCATCTGAACTGTCCCTTGGCCAGTCTAACTTCCACACCCTCTCCTGAACAGGTGACTCAGGCAGTTTGGAAAGGAGGTGGGGATGCTCCTTTCTGGTAAGAATCTAAGAGCTGCACTTGAGAATGGGGTGTGCAGAGATTACTCATTTGTCGATGTCCCGGTGTATAAGCCTTCATTTCAAGCACACCCACTGCACTGGTGCTAAGTTGCACTGGGTTATCTCTTGGACACCATTGTCTTCTTCTGCAGCCAGGAATACCACAAGAACATATTTCTCCCTGGCATCTGGGTTCACATAAGCCCCGAATCATGCATAGTAGAAAGGCCAATTTGACACCACAGAAAATCCCATGAACACTGATGGAATCATTTTTCTGTGTCATATCGTTCCTGGCACATGCATTCAGGGAACTCCACACAATACACAGCCTCCTTGCTGTTAAAACACTTGCTGAATCCTTGCCAATGAGCAGTGCCCAGGATAAGAGTGATGACGACTCCTGGCCCTACCTAAGGACCTTCCACCTTCATTCCTTTCCCAGTTGTGCACAGTGTGCTCTTTTGAGTGCAGTGCTTTGCACAGGCAGTGCAGAAAGGTCATGGTGTGCTCCAGCTTGCATTCAGCACAGCAGCAGAAACAGGGAGCAGTTGGGAGTTCTCCTGGTGGCTGACATGGAGGAGCTCTGGGAGGCTGTGAGCCTTGACATTGCATTGGCAGGTGGGGACAGAAGAAAGGGTGCCTTGCAGTAAATAAGCTGCTCTACTAGAGACCTACATAACCATGGGGACAGGAGGGGCAGTGCTTGGTCTGTGGAGTTCATATTTTCTTGTTCACAAGATAACCTGGGTTTTCACGGTTTGCAGGGTACAGGTACTGCCTGGGATGCCGGTAACTGGCTCCCTGCCTGGGCTGCCAGTTAATTGCATTTTGCATTCCCATCCACTGCAACAGCGGAGAGATGTTTCTCTAGTCACAGCTGAACAAACATCACTCCAGAGATCAGCAAAGGATACCAGAAACACTCTTCAGGGAAAATGTGGCATGTATATAAAGGGATTGCTTTGGTTTTTGTTGCTAGAGACAGGAGAGTGATCAGGATTTCTACAACAGACCTTGGCTCAGACTCTAATTAGCAACTCAAACATGTGTTTTCAGTTCTTTCAACTGTGCAAGAAAGATTCAAAAGCCTCATCTATTGCTCACAGCAGAGCTCAGTCTTAATGTGACATCAAGAGGCAGGCAAGATAAGAGTCTACAATTCCACTTCATCCTTTAAAGAGATGTATAGGTGTGTTTTCCTTTTACTCTCTCTGTGCTCTTTCACTGAGGCTACAGCTCCTTGAGAAACACCCTTGTTCTGTTCTGCAGTGCTGGAAAGGAAGCAGAGCCACAGTCAGAGTACGGCAGAAGTTCAGAGGGGGACCTCCAGCTCTGCAAGACGTGAGAGGAGCCACTGCGGTCCAGACCTTCTGGGGACACTCCTTACCTCCTGAATGAGCAGTCCTCTGATCTCTACTCTGCTCTCACTAACGGTATGCTCAAACTCTGCCCACCCTGGAAATACTGTGAGAAGCCTGGGGTTTTCATCCAGTCTTTAAAAACTCTGGAAACGTTCATACATGGACATGGAAGCAGACGCATATGTGCTGGCTCAACCATGCACACATGCATGCACATGCAAGCATGCACGCAATCCTACGTTCAACATATAAGATTGAAAAGCCAATCTGTAGTTAAAAATGAGATTGCCTGTATAATCATCATTAGGGCCTCTTGTAAATACTTCTTAGGAGGCTGAGTTTAATCATATGATTATTCATCATTTTTTAAACAAAACACCTTTCTTATTCAGTAAGCAGGCTGAACTTGCCTGGGAATTAGTCTGGGCTGTGTCATAAAGAAATCTGCAAATTCTTGTGACTGTGATGTTGAACACAGGTTTGGAAAAACACAGCCTGTCCCTGTTCCTCCCACAGGACCACATCTCATCCTTGACAAGTGACTTAAAGCAGGATGTTATCAAGTGCTCACAAATCATACACCCCTCATTTTCTGGATGACCAGCATCATACTGTGATTTGCAAAAAAAAATGAGTACTTGCATCTGCACTGGTGCCAAGGTGATTTGCATGCTTAAAAAAATAAAATGTTTTGAAAGAATTACTTCTGAAGAGCTTGATCCTCTCTGTCTCATCTCAAAAATAAGGGGAGCTTGGGACCTGAGTGCCTGGTGAGTGCTGCTGTGCCCCTGGGACAGTGATGCACAACAGGATAAAACTTTCTGCAACACTAAGCTTTCAGCCCTGCAGAAAACCCTGCAGGGACAATTTGAGCAGGGCAGGACTATGATATACAGTAAAGAAGGCCTGAAGCAACCCAATGAGTCAAAGTATTACAGAACTGCTCCTTTATCACCATCCAAGCAATGCACTGAAGGAGGTAGCAGTTTGTGGGACAAATGGTCTGTGGCTGTGACATTTAAGAGTAGGGAACAATACATAGAGATAAAGGAACTGGAATTATTAGCACAGAGGTCACCCTACGTCTGGTATTTCACAACTGTTTTCTCACTTTAAGTCAAGTCTGGGAGTCACTCTCCTTCTTAGCTAAACCTAAAGACCCAGTGAAGATGATGTCCAGATTTGCTGAGGATTTTGTATGTTTCTTCCTGCCCTGCTGAGTCACATTGCAAAGCATATCCACCTGACTGCTCCCTAAATCAAAGGCCTTCCCTGAAAAAGTGACTCATCTTTCCTGTTTGCTTTTTTATTTTTTCTTTCCTGCAGCAGTTGGCTCTGTTCAGCCCCAGTTTCAAAAAGCAAAATTCTGCTGACTCCACTAAACAACGCTCCCTGCTGAGCACAGCTCAGTGGTAGCCTTTCAAGAACTTGTTTCTTTTCAGGACCTTTCCATTCTTGGCACCCATTTTAGAACATCAACCTTAAGTCACCCAGAGGGATATAATTTGTAGGAAACAGAGGTTGTCCTCCAGCTGGAACAGTCCACAAGCTGCCTGCTTGCTCCCAGCAGACCCACAGGTGTTGTGTCCTATATTGTCCCATAAGAGTAGCAGCATTTGGAGATAGAGCTGTCCTAAACACCCACCAATGCCTGCAATTGCTCCATAGGTGCCTGTGATAGGGACAGCACCGGCCCACATCGAGTAACCAGCACGTGGCAGAAAAGATGGAAAAAATGCAGAGGTCTCAGTCCTGTCCAAACAAGGAACATTTTCAGCCTCCCAGAACAGTCAAGGGAATTTCTAGCTTCCTTAAGCATTAAGGAAGACAACTGGAGAAGGTGGATTGCAGATCACTGGCAGAGCACAAAAGAGCATTCATAACACTGAGACTCCAGCACAAACTTTCTCTTGAAAGGGATGCCCTACCAGCACCTAGAGTTTCTCCATCCATCAAAGCAGCCTAAGCACGGAGGGGACACCTAACACTGTGAGTGCTGAATGCTAACAAAGTGGCACACATCAGGCTGAGAAGCACTTGCAGCATGATGTGCTGAACAAAATTATTGGCAATGAAGTCAAAGGGAATGTGGCAAGGTCACCTTATGCTACAAATAGTCTCCTTTTCCTTGGAGAGCACCTTGCTTTACCAACATTCATGAACATCTGCAGCCTTGGGAAGAGGACTTACTGCACAGAGAGGGAATACCCCACTCCCTTGGTCATCCATCCATTCTGCAATGAACTTTCTGCAGAGCTGCAGTGACAGAAAGTGATGAAATACAGAGCCTGTTGCCTCTGAACAAATGTAGTTTTGTGTTTACAGCGCGCTACAACCTTTTCACATACCCTAGCCAGCCAGGCGATGTACTCTCACAGCAAAGTATACACGCTGCATTTTGATGGGCTCTCCAGACAAATGCAGGTCCTTCAGCAAGAGCCGCCTGGAATGGTTGCTTCTCAGCAGCAGGGAAAGGCTGGTTTCTGGCAGATATACCCAGGGCTCTCCATGCTGCAGAATCAGCTGTGTCCCTCTTCATGCCCTCATCTCTTTCCAGTCTTCACTAGGAGCTTCCTCATCCAACCTCTGCCTCTTTTGTAGGGCTGTCTGGGCTGGGTGCAGGGGTGGATTTCCAGCTTTGCTAGTGTGTATGTGATTTATAGCTTTCTTTGTATTTTACTTTTAGAAATTGGTGGAGATATAATTTGGGTGTGCACAGACCAGGGCAGGCAGTTGGATCAGCACACAGATCAATGGGAACTGTGATTGTGATGTGATGCTTGGCCAGCGCATGCATCTGTCTGTTTGGCAACCAGAGAGACACAGACAAGCCCCCAGGCTTGCTGTGACCCTTTCTTGTTGCAGAGGCTCCCTTCATGCTGCAGACTGCTAGTTGTTTTGCCCTCGCTGCCAGGTTCCTGCCTGTGAGAGACTTCTGCTGGGCTGTGTGTCTTCCTGAATGTCCTCAGAAACAAACTGTTAGAGGATGTCATCTTGCAGGCTCAAAGCATGTTTTTCAATCCCTGATTTACAGAGAAAGGCCGGAAAAAGGGAGTTGCGATGGGGAACATGAAGGTTGGAGACCAAGCAATAAAAATAAATATTTTTCTTTTGTTTTCTGTAAAACAACTGAATTTCAAGCATTTTGAGCATGATGATTTTTGGAGGCTGGACTAGATGCAAGTTTAATGAGCCTGGTGAAAGTTTAGAGGACATGCTACAAGTTAGAAGTACCAAGGTGAATACATTCTCTGTCCCCATAAACACCATTCCCTCTCCTCCCTCTCCCATACAACAATACCTATGTAAATCCTCCTGTTACGGGAGCAGAGGCATGGCAAACACAAAGACTGTGAACATGTCTGACAGCAGAATATCAGGTAGGAAGTTGGTCTATCAGGGCCCTGGAGTCTATCAGTCTTTGCTGGTGCCAGTGAAAAGCCCATTAGGACTTGCCCTTCCAAGTCTGTTCGTGACCAAATGAATATTCCCTGTTTACAAATCTGCTGGGAAAAGGTCTTTATCCCCTCCAGTGTGGCTCCATACACTTTAGGCTCTGGATCTGATGTCTGCAGTGATCCTTGCATTCAGTCAAAAATCAAATGCTTTCACTTGCAGTTACACATGGCAATACATAAGTTTATTAAGGATAGATAACTAATCAATAGGACATTACATTGTTGCAAGTACTAGGGCCGTTAGCACAACAGGGGAGATTTGCTGAGATAGCTTTACAAACCAGACTTCAGGGCACATGTAGGGTAAATTGCCCATGATGTGTTGCTGCTTTGAATGCTCCTAGACCAAAATATGCTGTCTTCACAGAAAGAGGACACAGCTTACTGTGCCTCTTGTTTGAGGAACCCACAGATCTCTGCCTTTCTAACTTTACTCTGGCCTCCAGTCAGATTTCCACTTCTCCTTGGTTCTGCTTTTATCATCCAAAGCCTCAGTTCAGAGCCAGCCAACATTTGAAATAATTTACTGAATGAACACCACTACAGGCCAAAACACGTTATTGACACTTATACCTGTTATGCTGCAGAACTGCCCTTATTCAGTAAAAAAATAATCAAAAAAAAAAATGCTGCCTGGGCTGAAGCACCCATTTAGGCTCCATAACTTTCACTTTAAAAGGCTGCTAAAGTGTCTGAGCTCTGCAAATATTAGAGCCCATGCACTACCAAGATGCAGCTGCTGTGGGGTGAAAAAGGGCACCATTTGACTTCCAGCACCTTATAAAATGGCAAAAGGTGGGGGAGCTCCTAGCTGAAGATCCTGGGGGCTCTGAACAGACAGAACTTTTTATGACAGACTCTGAGATTTAAAACAGCAGTTCCAGCTTATGAAGGACCTCAGTCAGGTAGATAGAAACCACCAGTCTGTGGCCAGTATGTAGCCATGAGAAACCACTCACTAATACCCAGACATACAGAAAATGATCTTTTAAGATCTTTTTTCTAAAAGTGGGTTGAAGTCAGCACTCCATCTGGATTAACTGTGCAAGTGATACCTACCAATGGACATACAATAGAATGACTTTTGCATGTAAAATCAACCTTTCCAGATGGAGCAGCATGTGACAATACATTGGATGGCCAGGCCAGTAAAGAGATGTGAGGTATATATGGACAGAAGAGAGCTCAAGAAGAGTCTTATATATATTTTGACACCAAAAGATAAGTTAATTTGCAAGTCCCTAGTCCTACTAGAGTAGGAGGAAGATTTCATCCAAAGGTCATCTCCTCTCATTTGATCTTTCAGGTTATATCATAACTTGATCAGTTTAATTGCAATGTTTAGAAATTACCATAAATTTCAGTCTGTTTTTGTAAGTCAACCAATCAACATTTTAAGAACTTATGAAGTTTTTGACATTCAGCCATAATCTGTTTTTCACAAGGTCCATGATGTGCGAAATCCATTGCTTTATTACAAACTCAGCCCCAGATTCCCTATGTCCTTTCAAATTACAGGCAGAAACTCACTTATTCTCTTACCTTCCTGCCTAGCCACTTCCTTTTCCCTTCCCTGTAGAAATACGCTCTTGGTCAAGCTAAGGCTTAAAGCAGGCTGCTTAAGAAAAGCAAGCATCCTAGGGAGGGGAAATGTGCATCCTGAAGTCACAGCAAAAAAATGTGAAGCACTGATCAAAAGAGTGCCTCCTGAGTGCCTCTTCAGGTCTCTGCTGAGATGTTTACAATACACAAGCCATGGGTGCAAGCCAACATCATAGCTTTGGGGTCTCTGGGGACCAGCAGATGTTGCCCAGCTCTTGGCCCTGACAGGGTTACTGTTTCCTGGTGTCTATCAGGAGTAACCTAGCACCAAGCAGTGGCATGGGAGAGAAGTAGGCATACAGGTCCTGTTTCTATCTCCTTAGTTCTTGCTCAAGCCTTCATCATCTTATTGTGAATTCTGCCTATTTTCGGAGTGAACAGACTAGCTGCTCAGGGCAAACTCAGCTCCTCTCTTCACATTTCTCAGCTGCCAGATGCTGCTGACACAGCCAGAGGTCCTAGCTGCAGTAATGTGGCCTTTAAACTCTAAACCAGGCTTTGCACAACAATTAATTACTTCCTAACACAAAATCAATTGGTGCCTTTATTTTGCTCTGAACAGCAGTGATGGATAAGGCCAAGTTTCATCTTCTCTGCATTAAATAAACTTTTCCCTGGTATTCCTGATGAGGAACAAACCTACACATGGTCCTGTTAATCATTCCAGACCTTGGGAAAGACCATGGTTTAAGGTAGCTGATGGAGAAACCTTGCTGGAGCTCCCTAAATGATAAGGAGTTCAAATTGCCACCACTCTTGTCATTATTCTTATGTCTAAGATAAATAAACTGACCACATCTTCCTCTTGTATGGAGCTGAAACACTCCACAGTCCCAGGCACAGGGTTTCACATATTGCTTATTGATAATGGATCTATACACTTAGTGTTTATGCTCATAAACATACAGAAAAGTTATACTATGGAGATGCCACTGCACCTGCATAGTGAACAGCCAAACTGAGTTTTGTGGTTAAATCCAAGATTCAAACTCTTTGTAACATAGGAAGGAGGCTTCAAAGAGAGCGTTTTCCATGAATACACAGTTATAATGGTTTGTTGCATTCTGCATTAAGACAAATATTTAATGAAACGTAGCACTGTGTTTCAGGCCATCTCATTCTCTTGAATATGTAGATTAACACACATTCTCCATATTTCCCTCTGAGTTAAAACTATATGAAAGTGGGTTCTCTGACATTTGCAGTCTCACTCTTCAGGATTAGAGGTTGCTGCTGCTGGATTTTATTCCCCTTCCAAGGTTTCCTTTGTGTCAAAGGCTGATGACTTACATCGAGCTAACTTTTATGAAGTCTGCTCTCTTCTAAAGGGATGCTGCAGCCTATCAGGCTCTGCGCTTGCTTCTTGCCCCAGCAGAGGTAAGAGGCTCCCTGTCCACCTCTGTCCTCCCAGGAGGTTCCTGCAGCCACACTGGTGTGAACATGGACATGACAGATGCTGACTTTGCTCTCACTAGGACTGGAGGAGGCAGAGAGCAGATCCTGCCTTGGCAGACGCAGCAGGACCAGCTTCACGCTTCACTTCACTGTCAGGACCAAAGGTCCTCCAGAATCCAGCTGCCCATTTCAGAGCATGAAGATACCTCATTTTCTGCAGCCAGTGTCACATGGAAGCAATACGTCATTTCTTGAGTTCCAGAGGTAAGCTGCTGCTTGAACAAGCAACGGCACAAGTCTCGCCTGAGATCTGATGTCAGAGTTCAAGAAGTACCCATAGAGCTGCCTTCCCTCCCTTTGCCTTTATGTTATGCAGGTATAAAACAGTCTCCCTGACAGTGCCCCGGGACTAATGAGGATGAGAATGGGCAAACCTTGTGGGTGCTAGAGCCCTGGGTCAGGTCCCAGGAGGACCAGCAGCTGCACAGTCTCATACCCAGACGGCCAAGAACCAAACCTGTCCAGTGGGGTGACACCCTCACCCATGATGGTGAACTAACACAAGGGTAGCCAGGACAAGTTATCTGCTCTGGGGTCTTCTGCTGACTGTGGAGCAGAGTACGAAAATCCTCCTGAGATTCACCATCCCTGTAGGCTCCAGCTTAGAACAACAGTTTGTCCTACACAGTTCCCTAGTGTGCCATGCCTGAGTAGGGTCGTAAACTAGATACTGGATGGGTCAGCCAAGCCTTCCAGATGGTTCATGCCAACACTCGATTGCATGGGAATAACACAGGCACTGCAGCAGCAGGCATCTGTAGAAGGCAGATGAATCTGGAAGGACAACTGCAATTAAAACAGAGAATGGGAAAGAGAAAAGAGGTTCAGCATCTGTTCATATACAGCAGGATTTTACCTCCATCATTACATGCTCCAGGCTGATATGACATCCAAGGCCAGGTCAAGTCAAGCAGCAACACCACTATTCCAGGACAGTGCCAGAAGAAGACTCATCAGCTTCCACCAAAAAGAGCTTTGTGAGGTTAGAGCTGACCAGGGACAACCTGAGGACACATGCTGGCCTCACAACAGTACATGAAAAAAGAAAGAAGGAAAAGGCCATGCTTTGTGCAAATAGGATTGTCAGGGAGTTCAGCTTCTGAACACAACTTTCCATTCAATTTGTTTACAATGAGATTTTTCAAGAATTTCCAGCTGAAGTAGACTGCATTTCCACAGGATGGGCAGAAGGTGGATTATCCCTAATACTCAGGTGCCACAGGGTTTTCTTAAAGAAGGAATAGCGTACAAAGAAATGCGGTGGTTTTTCTCAGCTGGACAGCTGAGATCCACCACAACTGCTCTCTCACTCCCCATCCTTTAAGGGAAAGGGGGAGAAAATACGATAGAAAGGGCTCAAGGGTTGAGATAAGGACAGGGAGATCACTCAACAATTGTCATCATGGGCAAAAACAGACTCAGCATAGGGAGAATAATGTGATTTATTCCTTATTACTAACAGACAAGAGCAGTGAGAAAGTAAAAGCAAACTAAAAACACTTTCTCCCCATCCACCCTCTTCTCCATCCTCCCCCCAGATGGCACAGGGGAAGGGGAATGGGGGCTGTGGTCAGTCCCTGATGCTTTGCCTCGGCCGCTTCTTCACGGTCACTCCCTGCCCCTGCTCCACGTGGGGTCCCTCCCACGGGATGCCATCCTTCCTGAACTGATCTTGTGTGGGTTTCCCACTGTCAGCAGCTCTTCAAGAACTGCTCCAAAACAGGTCTGTACCAAGGGGTCCATCCCCCAGGCCTGCTCCATCCCCCAGGCCTGCT
The DNA here is from genome assembly GCF_040182565.1 of Anser cygnoides. Taxonomy (NCBI): domain Eukaryota; kingdom Metazoa; phylum Chordata; class Aves; order Anseriformes; family Anatidae; genus Anser; species Anser cygnoides. Next base: position 14,929,356 of record NC_089889.1, read on the forward strand.
CCTGCGGGGGCTCTCCATGGGCCGCAGCCTCCTCCAGGCCACATCCACCTGCTCCACCGGGGGCTCCTCCACGGGCTGCAGCGTGGAGATCTGCTCCGTGTGGGACCCATGGGTGCAGGGGGACAGCCTGCTCCACCAGGGGCCTCTCTGCAGGCCGCAGGGGAATTGCTGCTGCGTGCCTGGAGCACCTCCTGCCCTCCTGCTGCACTGACCTTGGAGTCTGCAGGGCTGGTTCTCATTCCTCCCTCTCCCAGCTGCTGTTGCCGAGCAGTTTTTCCCCCCTTTCTTAAATCTGCTCTCACAGAGGCGCAAAGAACACTGCTTATTGGCTCAGCTCTGGCCAGTGTTGGGTCCCTTTGGAGCTATCTGAAAGTGGTCCTTATCTAACATGGGGCAGCTTCTGTATTCTTCTCACTGAGGCCACCCCTGCTACCAAAACCTTGCCACATAAACCCAATACAACAAATCAAACCAATTCTTTTTATATTTTTTTTTCCTGGATACATTTTCAAGAGCTGCTGGACTGCTTTTTTTTTTGTTTTGTTTTGTTTTGTTTTTGTTTTTAATGAAAATTCCAGAACAAATATATAAGCATTTACCTAGAGGAAGACAGTTGGCATGGAAAACATCAGCCCAATCTATCAAAGTGTGACAAAAGCACATGCTACTTAAAATGGAAGAATCACACAGCATTAGCAATACCGGATCCATCTGTAACATAGCTACAGATTAGTTAGTTATTTTGGCTGAAGACAATTTTTTCCTCAGAAAATATGTATGTAAACAGTCAATGTAAACAGTTTGCAAAGCTGTCAAATTGCTCCAGTCAAAAGATGAAGTTTTAAAAATGCCCTCAAGATCTAAAATTTTACTGTTTTTCTGCACAGCAGGCTTTTTCCCAGAGCTCCATCCTTTCATTCTTAAGCTGTTAAAAAAACAAAACAACAACGACACTACAACACACACACGCACAAAATAAATAATAAAAATGCACAAATGAAGCATTCCCTAGTATGTTCTAGTAAAATATTCTGTTCAACCACAAATTATTGTACCAAGAAATGCAAAATCATAATTGTTTGCCCAGCTCTAAACAGGAATGCTTCGTACGTTGCAAATGAATCCTTGCCCTGAAGAGTATTTTTATTGGACTTCAGCCGCTTATGTGTGTTTGGGCATTGGAGGCTATCAATACAAGAAATCAAAGGTAATCTGAGGTTAGCAGTGCTACTTACTAAACTGCCAAATACATATATATATATATATATATATATACACATACACATATATATATATATATTTTATTTTTTTTTCCCAGAGGTGAACTTAGAGCCCCCAGGTGCTGACACTATGTTCTAGCAATGGTGATTACAGCAGTTAATCTGTAAATGTCTAATAAGCCACTTCCATTACCAAACCACTGAAGAAAGAGACCACCATTAGTGTTCTGTATTGTAGCAGTATTTTCAAGTCCATCCTACGTCCAATAGCTTTGAGACTATTTTTCTCCACATTTGCCACCAGCTCTCTTTAGCACTCCAAAATATTATGAAGCACTTTGAGTTCATTTCCGAATTCTATTTTCTAAAATCACAGCATTTTGATTGACTAAATAGCAATTAGCATCAGAGTTGTTTTTATTTTGTATCCTGCCAGTAGAAACATTTAAGTCAATATCCATCAGATTTGTGAAAAATGAATAAAACCCGGCCCTTTCCAAGCATAATTAGACTTGAGAATGGTGCTGCTTTTATCTGTAGGTAGTACAAATATTAGCAATTTGGCTGAGTCTTTTATTTTCACTTCTGAAAAAATCTTTTTAGGCCTAGACAGTTACATACTCCAGAAACAGTCTTCTAGTTATGTTAGCACAACTCCACTGAATAGAAGGTGCAAGAATTTTGGGAATTAGAAGTAACACTGATAAAGCGAGTGCAACCCAGAGCATCATTGAGCTAGGGGTACCCTACTGACTCACCTCTATGGTTTCATGACCATTCCATTTTATGTCATGCAGATCTCATCATCATTCTAGAAAGAAGTGTAAACCACGTCCAAATGTCAGGTGCCCAGGACAGGATGGTGGGAGAGATGGTACCCATCTTCTCTGCCTCTTTTGCTAGTAGAACGAAGAAAACCCTTGTCTGCCTGTCACCATAACTTCTCGGTAGCAGGGGACTCCCAGGGGGAGGAGCTGGTTTCATCTCAGGTCCTCTATTGAAATCTTTTCCAGCTCTACACTGGAAACACTTTCTTGCTTCATTTCTATTATCCACCTTGAATTCTGAATATGCTGTAAGTGATGGTACAAGGACTGGCGTGAGAGCTCACATTACAGGTGCATCCCTCCAGTCAACCATCAGGGCACGGAAGACAATTCTGCCCTCTCCAGAGCATCTCTCCACCAGGCATTTAACAAGGTACCTTCTGTCACTGTGAGCACTTCACATGAACTTGTGGGCACTCCCCATCTAAGTGCCTTCACCAGGGCAGGCCCAGCTCATTCATATAGACTCATAGAATGGCTTGGGATGGAAGGGCCCTCAAAGACCATCTAATTCCAACACCCCCTGCCACAGGCAGAGATGCCACCCACTAGATCAGATTGCTCAGGGCCTCATCTAACCTGGCCTTGAACACCTCCAGGAATGGAGCTTCCACAGACTCTCTGGGCAACCTGTTCCAGTGCCTCACCACCCTTACAGTGAAGAATTTCCTCCTAACCTCTAATCTAAATCTCACCTCTTTGAGTTTAAAACCATTTCCCCTCATCCTGTCAATATCTGATTGAGCAAAGAGTTGCTCTACATCTTTTTTATAAGTCCCCTTCAAGTACTGAAATGTTGCAATGAGGTCTTCCCGGAGCCTTCTGTTGTGTAGGCTGAACAGCCCCAGCTCTCTCAGCCTTTCTTCATAGGAGAGGTGCTCCAGCCCTCTGATCATCTTTGTGGGCCTCCTCTGGACCTGCTCTAACAGATCTACATCCTTCTAGTGCTGGGGACTACAGACCTGGATGCAGTACTCCAGGTGGGGCCTCACAAGGGCAGAGCAGAGGGGGACAATCACCTCCCTCCCCTGCTGCCCACTCCTCTGGTGATGCAGCCCAGGGTGCACTTGGCCTTCTGGTCTGCAAGTGCACACTCCTGGCTCATGTCGAGCTTTTTGTCCACCAGAACCCCCAAGTCCTTCTCTGCAGGGCTGCTCTCAGTGAGTTCTTCTCCCAGTCTGTACTCATGTCCGGGATTGCCCCAACCCAGGTGCAGCACCTTGCACTTGGTCTTGTTGAAGCTCAGTAGGTTCATGTGGGCCCAAATCTCAAGCTTGTCCAGGTCCCTTTGGATGGCATCCCTTCCTTCTATAGCATCAACCTCACCACTCAGCTTGGTGGCATCTGCAAGTTCGCTGAGGGTGCCCTTGATCCCATTGTCTATGTTGTTGATAAAGATATTACACAGCACGAGTCCCAGGACAGACCCCTGAGGGACATTACTTATCACTGGCTTCCACTTGGACATGGAGCCATTGACCACCACTCTCTGGGTGTGACCTTCAAGTCAACTCCTTTTGCACTCAATGGTCCACCCATCAAATCCATATCTCTCCAATTTGGAGACCAGGATGTCATGTGGGACCATGTCAAAGGCCTTGCAAAAGTCCGGGTAGATGACATTGATCAGTCTTCCTTTGTCAACTGATGCATTCACTCCATCCTAGAAGGCCACCAGATTGATCAGACATGATTTACCCTTGTTGAAGCCAAGCTGGCTGTTTCGGATCACCTCTTTGTCTTGCGTATGCCTCAACATTGCTTCCAGGAGGATGTTTTCCATGATCACATGGAAATTTCATGTGATTCCATGAACACCTCACAGAGGTGAGGCTTACTGATCTGTAGTTCCCCAGGTCCTCCTTTCTACCCTTTTTAGAAATGGGAGTGATATTTCCCTTTCTCCAGTCACCAGGGACTTCACCTGACTGCCAGGACTTTTCAAATATGATGGAAAGAGACTTGGCAACTTCATCAGCCAGTTCCTTCAGAACCCTGGGATGCATGCCATCAGGCCCCATAGACTTGTACATGTTTAGTTTCATCAGATGGTCTCAAACCTGCTCTTCACTTACAGTGGGAGGGACTTTGCTCCCCCAGCCTCCCTCTACGGGTTCAGGGAAGCGAAAGACTTCAGAAGCCTGACTGGCAGTGAAGACTGAGGCAAAGAAGTTGTTGAGTACCTCAGTCTTCTCCATGTCTGTCATTACCAGTTCACCCTCCTCATCCATCAGAGGGGGGACACTCTCCTTGGCCTTTCTTTTCTGAGCAATGTGCCTATAGAATCTCTTCCTGTTATTCTTTGCATCCCTTGCCAAACTCAGTTCCATCCGTGCCTTGGCTTTCCTTATCCTATCTTTGCACATCCGGACAGCATCCCTGTACTCTTCCTAGTTCACATGGCCCTGCTTCCACTGCCTGTGCATTTCCTTCTTGTGCCTCAGTTTGACCACCAGGTCCTTGCTCAGCCATCCCAGTTGTCTGCCCCCCTGCCAACTTTCTTACACACGGGGATGGAGAGTTCTAGCGCTCTAAGGGAAACACCCTTAGAGAGTCTCCAGCTCTGTTCAGCTCCCTTGTCCCTAAGGACATGGCTCAAGGGGATCTCATCCACTAGGTCTTTAAATAGCTTGAAGCTCACTCATCGGAAGTTCAGGGTCCTGACATTGCTCTTTGACAGGTCCATATTCCTTGGGATCACAAACTCAACCAGGGTGTGGTCACTGCAGCCCAGACTGCCTCCAGTCTTCACCTCTTTAATGAGCTCTTCCACGTTGGTGAGCACCAGGTCCAGTAACGCTTCTCCTCTAAGTGGTTTGTCTAATACCTGGACCTGGAAGTTATCCTCAATGCACTCCAGGAATCTTCTGGATTGCTCACAGCCTGCTGTGTAGTTTTCCCAGCAGACATCCAGGTGGATGAAGTCCCCCATCAGGATTAGAGTTTGCGAGCAAGACGACTCTTGTACCTGAAGCCTCATTCACAGGCTCCCCTTGATCAGGTGGCCTGTAGTAGACCCCATCCACAAGCTGTCCTATATTAGTGCAGTGTTTAACTCTCATCCACAAGTTCTCAACCTGTCCATGGCTGTTTCTCAGAGGCAGCTCTTCACAATCAATCCCTTCCCTAATGTAGAGGGCAACATCCTCTCCCTTCCTTCCCTGTCTATCCCTTCTGAAGAGTTTGTAGCCCTCTATTCCAATATTCCAGTTATGTGATCCATCCCACCACGTTTCCATGATAGCAGTCAGGACACCTACCTCTGCCTTCAGCCCCTAGGGAGACTTTGAGAGACTGGAGCTCCCTGGAACTGAAGGTCTGATCTGCTCTTTTGATCCTCGGGTGGAGGCATCTGCCCGGAGAGGCTGTGGGTCCCCCATCTGGATTTCAGCCTCATCTCAGTAGGCTTGGCAGGTGGACACCATTTCTTCAGTAGAAGGCCCTTTCCAGAACACAAATATGACCGACCCTGCTCGACCTCCCTGCTTGCCCTGCCTGCGCAGACTCAAAGAAGTCATTTCCTGATCACTAGTGGAAATCACTACTTCTCCATAATGGTAGGCCTAGAGCCCATGGAAAAGTGACCAAAGGAAGCAATGATGTGGGAGTAACACCTGGGGAAAAGCAACCAGAATGGGGCAGAGATGTGAAATACCTAAGGTCTGGGCTCTCAGGCCAGAATCTTCCTCACAGGTTCTCTCCGACTCCAGCTGCAGGCAGAGGTTAGTGGTGCTGAATCTGACAAGATGGGCACTGCTGCTGCCCCTGACCTAGCACCACCTAGCTGTGCACCACATACACCGAAAATGTGCCTTTCCATCTTAGGGAAAGCAGTTCACAAAAGCTGCCCCAGGACATGGACACCAACTACAGGTCAGTGGAGCGCAGGTGACCAGCTCACCTCCGTATGTCTGCATCAGAGACTCCAGGGAGACAAGCTCCATGCAGGCACAACTACACAAGTGGTTTCAAAGGGTTCTTGTGATACCCATAGCTCATAAGAGCTCTGCTTTCTAAGTCCTGAAGCCCTCTTCAAAACAGGGCTGCTGCTCCCGTGGGGGACTTTGCACAGCCCTCAGTCCCTATGGGACAGACTCTGCAAGACAGCACTGCATGCTCTCCACACTTAGAGCTGACAGAACAGGAATGGCAAGGAAATGGTTGAAAAAGTGCCATATATTGAACTGAAGTGCCTTATTCCACCACACCTCCTGTTTTCCTTGACAAGGAGCCATGGCTCTGGTAATTATCAGTTATGTCAGTAACTCCTGCCCACAGAAAACTTAATTCACGGGCAACCTGAGCCTTCTCAGCTTTGCTCTGGTGCCAAAAAAAAAGATTTCCCACATTTGACAGAGAAAGCTCAAGTCAGTCTCTCATGCCCCAAACAAAAAAACAGTCTCAGGGTGTTTCCCCATGTGTTTTACTGGTGGATTTTTCATTTCTCAAGCTGTGTTGCACTGTGTAACACATCAATAATAGTTTATAGTTTTCTTATGGAACCACCAGTTTGTCTAAACACATGGTCATATACAAGGGGCAGTTTGATGACATACCACCGGCATACAACTGGGCTATATGTTACTCTACTGTTGCAGCAGTGGGACAAGGATGGAAACAATGTCTGTTTCTGCACAAGCTCCTTTTCCGAGAAAGAAGAGACATTAAATTTAGCAGCACTGCTCTCCTAACACAGCCGAGAAAAGCCTTTAATTTCCCCAGAATGGACAGGATGGGATTGCTACAGGCAGAGCACATGGGAGGCAGGCTGGGGACAGTTAATCCAGTGATTGCATTTCTACCCAGGAAGGTTTATAGGGCAATAATATGTGGTAACACCATTCTGGTAAGCCAAAATGCCTGAATCAGAGAGCTGCTGTGCAATGACTGTGTTATTCTGTTGATGAACTGGAGTGAGAGCCAGGCCCAGAAGCCTTGCTGCTATCCTGCAGGAATGAAGAACATCCCAGATGGTAGAGTCGGACAGATGGAAGAGAAAAACCAGTTGCGAATAATGTGCAAACAGATCCTCCTCCATGGGCTGCCTGCACTTCACAGCCAGGTCACCAACACCATGCAGCTGGTCGCTTAGCAGAAAGGCAGAAACACCCTGACCCAAACAGGGTAAAATTCAGGCCAAAATCTCCACAGCCTAACAGAGATGGGTGGTGGGGAAGGACATGCCCAGAGGGAGGTGCCAGTGTCCCACAGCTGTTTGGGTAGTGCCCTGGTGCTGCTGGCAGCTAAGGGTTATGCCCACTCACAAGGTGAAGCACCCAGGTGGGAACAGGGACAAAGCGTGATTTGGACAGTCAGAAGGAAGCCACATACAATAAAACATCACAGTGCATGGTTTTCTTGGGGCCATGGCCAGAGACCAGAGCACTGCCCTCCAGCTGCTCCTGGGAACTTGCAGCCTATGGCCCCTGGTGATTAGCATCCTGCTGGCATGGAGCCAATTGCTTGCTCTCTAGCAGCCCTACAGCAGTCTGAACAAGGGACAGTGCTGACAAAGGCAGGGAGGCAGCAGATCCTGCTCAGGCTGCAAAAGGAGAACACAGAGCTCTTACACAGCCCACCATCAGCCGGTACCAAGTGCCTCAGACATACCAGCAGGTTAGGAACCAGCTGGGGTCTGGCTTGTGCCAGGAGCCTTCACATATATCTTTCTCTCTGTTGTTTTCTTTGGTATGATGTTGCTCGCTATGGCTTAGGTAATTACCTCACTTCCCCCTTCAATGGACACATTACTGAGAAGTGGTATATTTAGGCAGTTCCCTTCATGCTCTGAGGCACCATGTGCTTCCCTGGTTCTCCAAGCAACTGCAGATGAGCTGCAGCCAGAAGCTCCACAGAGGCGACTATCCAATATACACTGTACAGGGCCAAAACCTCATGACTCAAGGGTGGGATGTACATGGAGATGGTTCACAACTGAGTTCGTAATTCTTTGAAAGATATACCCATGTTTAGGCAGATCTGCTCCAGCACTCTGTGGTGTGTACAACCTGGTGCTCCTTCTTCTACCTCTTGCACTTCTTCTCACTCTTCCCTTGTAAGCTGCAGATTTTTCATCTTTAAAACAAAGTCCAGGAACTGAGTCTCAAATGTTTTAATTCAGAAACAGAGCTGAAGTGCTGCACTGAAGTTTTCCTGAGGTACCAACAGCCCTCCCTTTCCTTTGGGCTCATCTGGGCATCACTTCGAAACAAGATTACCTCTGCCAGCACTCACAGAGGCCACTGAAGTTTCAGACGCAGACTGACTCCCAGAAGCTGCCAGTTAGTCAGCAGGCCTTGTCAACAGAGGAGAGCAAGAGCATGGAATGGTGAAGTTGCAGCTTGCAGGAGGCACGTCAGCAATATTTTGTAATGAAATAAAATAAAATAAAATAAAATAAAATAAAATAAATAAAATAAATAAAATAAATAAAATAAAATAAAATAAAATAAAATAAAATAAAATAAAAAATAAAAAAATAAAATAAAATAAAATAAAATAAAATAAAATAAAATAAAATAAAATAAAAAATAAAATAAATTAAAATAAAATAAAATAAAACATGCAATTTTCTGTTCAGATATTTACGTTTACATGAAGCTTCAGTTCCTCAGTGGATTTGGGGTGTTTTTTTGCAGTCCTCCCTCACCTGTGATTTCCTGCTTTCTCTATCAGTTCTTTTCCATGGACTGTGCAGCCTGTCTGTGTAGGTCTGACAGCTTGCTGAATGTCAGCACATGCATCCTGCAGCTGGTGGACAGCTGGCAGAATCTGTCAGGCTGTGTTTGTCTGGCTGGTGGCTTGAAGACTGCACAGGAATATGCACAGGAGGCCTGTTACATGCAGTTCCTCAAATACCTATTTTCAAATTAAATCCCCTCTCCCTGTTCCCGGCTTCCATGTCTGGTATCAAAAGGGGAAGCAGGGTAGCTGTTGTCCAAGGATGTCGCTTCAGTCTGACTTGTGCCAAGGGGACCATTGCAGTCCCTGGTGATCAAACCCTTCTTTGCCCATCTCCTGGCAGTCTCCTCAGAGGGACAAGAACATTGCCACAGGTTTGCATAATGGCACAGGCTTCCAAGCCCAGCAGTTCATAAGCAGGATGTGGTAATTAATGCCCCTCAGATTTTTGGAGGCTGGTGCCCCTGAAACTTCTGACCAGTATGGTACCTTACTGTTTCCCAGATCTTGCCTTCCCTCTGACATGGACATCTCCACACTATTGTGTGCTATAAACCATTCCAGATTTTCCTCTGTGGAAGAGAAAGAGCTCTCTGACATCTGTTCTAGAGAGCTGCAGGAAGCCAATTATCCTTGAAGGCAAACTGTCCACAGATAATTGGAAATATAGACTTTTAACTGATGGAGTGTTGACTAAACTCCAGCTATTGCTTCACATGTGTCACATTGAATCTCTGAAGCTTCTTATAATGTTTAGCAGGTGCATTATCATGTCACATCCAGACAGGTGCCACAGTGCTGCACCTAATTGGAAACGTGGTTTGCAGCATCCCTCCCACAACTGCTTCTGCATGAGTGTAACTGGAGGAATCTTGTTCCCTTCACACCCTGAGCTAAACAGACACAGCAATGGAAGCTGGAAACAACTGCAGCAGATAGTTTCACACTTGGCTGAAGAACATTGCTTTGAGAGCAATGCAAATTTGCAAATAAGACAGAGGATAAGCCCGTGCCAAAATCCTCCTGCCCAGAATCCATGCTCTGCCTCAGCCTAACTTGCAGAGTCCAAGGGGGAGGCAGTACTTGCATCTCTCCTTGGTGCCTTTGCTCTGCCCAAGTGCTAGAGGTCTCTATTAGTAATAAGCTCCAGTGGGAAGTCAAGCAATGACTTTGCTGTTGGCTTGCACAAAGGGATGTGAATCCTTGGGAAAGGAAAACTTGTGAGGGAAACTGCTGCTACCAGATGCTGAACTTTTGGCCAGGGGATTGGAGAATTCGGGACCTAACAGCTTGGCGCAGCAAAAGGAGAAACTTCTCCCCAACCCAGCTCCTACAGGCACCACCCTGGCCAGGCTACATGGGAAGACAGAGCCTTAGCCCCTGCTGCTTCTGCAGATTCTGCACTGAATCCTACGTGGAGGAAGAACTGGTACGCTTTTCAAGATGCAGGAAGGACGAATACTAAATCACATCCAGTGAAACCAGCTCACTAAATGTCTGGCCAACAGCTGCACTCACACTTGGCCATTTTAACTCACTATAATTAAATAGACAATTGGGCAGGAGCCTTCAGCCAAAGACAGGACCTATTTTTCCCACTATGATCCTGCAATCTTGTGCCTGTATTTGAAAACCCGCATATCTCCCAAGCCAGGATACTGGTGTCATGTGGTTTTAACCCAACAGACAATAACCTCTGCAAAAACACCATCAACAGCACCAACCAACATCTGCTCTTCAACATCCAGCAACAAAAACACGGTATTGCTGCGGTACAGATCATTGAGACAAACTGTAGCCACATCCCCCAGGACTCAGGGATACCTGAGGGATACCTGGAGCTTTTCTTTCACTCTTAAATGCTCTCTGATTCTTGGACAGCTTGCTTCAATCAGGTAATTAATTATCTCTTTTTTTTTCTTTTTTTTTTTTTTTAAATAATTATTTACCAGGGCATTTTCTTCCATCCCAGCTTCTTCCTAGAGGAAGTTATACCGCTTGCACCCAGTGAGAGACAAGCAGCAGAAGCTATTTATCTGCATGTAGACTGTACAGCGTGGTGTGGGTGGCTGCATTTGTTTGCAGGGCTGGCGGGAAGGGCTGCAGTGAGGTCACTGTATTGACAGTCAGAGTTTTGCTGTTCTCCTGGCAGCATAGCCAATTTGTGTTGTTAATTAATGGGTTTGCTGGGGGAAGATAAATGCTCCAGCTTTATTGTAAAACAGATGTAAATTTTTAATAAGGTCCAATTAGTGGCAGTTTCCAGTGGCAAGCAGCTCTGCACCTCCCCAGCAGTCTCCCAGAGAGGAGCAGGAAAGGTAGAATCACAGAATCACAGAATCGTCTAGGTTGGAAGAGACCTCCAAGATCACCCAGTCCAACCTCTGACCTAACCCTAACAAGTCCTACACTAAACCATATCACTAAGCTCAACATCTAAATGTCTCTTAAAGACCTCCAGGGATGGTGACTCAACCACTTCCCTGGGCAGCCTATTCCAATGCCTAACAACCCTTTCAGTAAAGAAGTTCTTCCTAATATCCAACCTAAACCTCCCCTGGCACAACTTTAGCCCATTCCCCCTTGTCCTGTCACCAGGCACGTGGGAGAATAGACCAACACCTTCCTCGCTACAGCCTCCTTTAAGGTACCTATAGAGAGCGATAAGGTCGCCCCTGAGCCTCCTCTTCTCCAGGCTGAATAATCCCAGCTCCCTCAGCCGCTCCTCATAAGACTTGTTCTCCAGACCCCTCACCAAAAGTAGAAGTAGCTGGATGACTACCTTCATTAAGGTCCCCAGTCTAGCAAGTCCCTGCAGGGTCTCTCTGGTGAGGTGAGTCTCTGCAGCATCTTGTAGATATTCGTGACTGCTCACGTGTGTAATACTTTCCCCATGGAGCATCTGGGAGTTTGAGGACAGAAGAGTGTTTCTCAGTACAGGAATGTACTGCTGTATTGTGGTCAAGCAATATCTGTCCACAATCCCCTGGACAAAAACCAGGCTGCTCAGGTCTCTGTCCATCAGGGCCTTGAAAACCTATAAAGAAGATTCTATAACCTGTTTGGGGCCCTATTCTAACCCTTAACTGTCTTTATACTGATGATTTCTTTTCCTATATTTATTCAGAATCTTCCTTATTTCAGACTTTAACCACTGTTTCTTATTTTCCCACCAAACACTTCAGTCAAGAGCCTGGTACTGCCTTTTCAGTACATCCTTACAAGCACTAAAAAGCTGCTATTTATGTTCAGTCTTTCCTTTACCAGTCTGAACAAGTTTCCTCAGCCTCTTCTTGGGTGCCACATATTCACCAACTCCATGACTGACTTGCTCCAGTTTAATCCACATATCTCTCCTCCTGGAAGACACCACCTCAGATGCATCCTGTTTTGTCCCATGGGGTTGAGATTTGCCAGGAGACCCCCCAACTCGGTCCTCCTCAACTAATGGTATTTTTATAATTCTGTATATAAATACATTCTTCTCCTTGAACCTTTTCTCTAACCACAAAGACATAGGAGATCTTGGTGGTGAAGACCAAAAAAAAAAAAAAAAAAAGGGCATTGAGTTCCTCTGCTTTCTCTGTATCCATTGCCATTGAATCAAATCCTTCTCATTCAGCAGCATACCCACAGTTTCATTATTAATACTTTTTGCTACTAACACAGTGGTTGAAACTCTTCTTGTTGCCCTGTATATCATCTCCCAATTGAGCTTTTGCTTTCCTAATGCCATCCCTGCATGGCAGGGCAATTTCTATTATTATTATTTTTTTCAATTGTCCTAAGTCACCTTTCCCACTTCACATAATCATAGAATATCCCAAGTTGGAAAGGACTGACAAGGATCATCAAGTCCAACTTCTGGCTCCAACAGGACCACACAGAAACCAGACCATGTGTCTGAGGACATTGTCCAAACATTTCTTGAATTCCATCTGGCTCAGTGCCATGACCACTTCCCTGGGGAACCTGTTCCAGTGCCCGACCACCCTCTCAGTGAAGAACTGTTCCTGGAAAGGTAGCACAACTTTTTAGCACAACCTTTCACTTGCACAACATTTTAGCGTTGGAGTTCAGCCATGAGCTTCCCTCAGTGACACCTCGTTCACTGGCTGTGGCAGCCAAAGCCCCCCGAGCTGCAATTTTATCTGTCCAGTCCACCTCCACCAGCTTGTGTTTGCTGTGGGATGAGTGAAACTTTTTAAGCTAATGCCTTTCCCTTCCCTTCCCTTCCCTTCCCTTCCCTTCCCCCTTTCCCTTCCCTTCCCTTCCCTTCCCTTCCCTTCCCTTCCCTTCCCTTCCCTTCCCCCTTCCCTTCCCTTCCCTTCCCTTCCCTTCCCTTCCCTTCCCCCTTCCCTTTCCTTTCCTTTCCTTTCCTTTCCTTTCCTTTCCTTTCCTTTCCTTTCCTTTCCTTTCCTTTCCTTTCCTTTTTCCTTTCATTCCTTTCATCTCCTTTTTCCTTTCCTTTCCTTTCCTTTCCTTTCCTTTCCTTTCCTTTCCTTTCCTTTCCTTTCCTTTCCTTTCCTTTCCTTTCCTTTCCTTTCCTTTCCTTTCCTTTCCTTTCCTTTCCTTTCCTTTCCTTTCCTTTCCTTTCCTTTCCTTTCCTTTCCTTTCCTTTCCTTTCCTTTCATCTCCTTTCATCTCCTTTCATCTCCTTTCATCTCCTTTCATTTCCTTTCATCTCCTTTCATCTCCTTTCCTTTCATCTCCTTTCATCTCCTTTCATCTCCTTTCATCTCCTTTCATCTCCTTTCCTTTCATCTCCTTTCATCTCCTTTCATCTCCTTTCATCTCCTTTCATCTCCTTTCATCTCCTTTCCTTTCATCTCCTTTCATCTCCTTTCATCTCCTTTCATCTCCTTTCATCTCCTTTCATCTCATCTCCTTTCATCTCCTTTCATCTCCCTTTCCCCGTCCCCCTTTCTCTCTTTCCTTCCTTCCTTCCTTCCTTCCTTCCTTCCTTCCTTCCTTCCTTCCTTCCTTCCTTCCTTCCTTCCTTCCTTCCTTCCTTCCTTCCTTCCCTTCCTTCTTTCTTCCTTTCTTCTTTTTTTTTTTTTTAAGAAAAAAAAAAAAAAAGGAAATCATTCAGTTTATAGCACTTGCTTTCCCAGGCTGGAAGATATTGTCCTAGGTTAGGTAAAGCATCCCCTTCCCCCTGCTACCTCAATAGGATTCTTAACCACCACAACCTTTAGACATCACTGCTATTATTAACATCTCTCCACCCCATGACATGCCTCCCCCTACTCTGAAAATGCCCTGAAACTCGGTGAAATATCAAAGGCCAGTTGATATTTCAGGACTGCTCACTGGTCCTTTCACGCACTGCTTCTTCCTTCCTGCATCTACCAACAGGACAAATCCTCCCCCTGCAGTGCTCTGCAAGGATGCTGCTCCCTGCAGCCACCAGCTTCCTCTATGCAGTGCCTTACTCTCCTCAGACACAAAACACAGTCTGTTTTAGAGAGCAGGGGTACATGGACTGAACAGCTTTCAAGCTTTTTGGCTTTTAGACTTCTACTGGCATGCCTTTCAACATAGTTATGTGGCCAGATTCATGTTTGCTGTGCTTAGTCAGTGCTCACAGGTCCCGGGAGTCTATAGGTACAGATGGGAACTTGTGCAGCATAGGATGCTGAAAAGGACCTTGATTCGTTCCATCCCACTGTGGTGGTTTTACCCAGCTGGGCAGCTGAGATCCAGCATAACCACTCTCTCACTACCCCTCCTTAAAGGGAAAGGGGGAGAAAATACGATAGAAAGGGCTCAAGGGTTGAGATAAGGACAGGGAGATCACTCAACAATTATCATCATGGGCAAAAACAGACTCAGCATAGGGAGATTAATATGATTTATTACTTATCACTAACAGATTAGAGCAGTGAGAAAGTAAAAGCAAACTAAAAACACTTTCTCCCCATCCACCCTCTTCTCCATCCTCCCCTCAAATGGTGCAGGGGAAGGGGAACAGGGGCTGTGGTCAGTCCCTGATGCTTCATCTCCGCCACATCTTCTCGGTTACTCCCTGCCCCTGCTCCACGTGGGGGTCCTCCCACGGGACGCTGTCCTTCCCGAACTGATCCTGCAGGGGCTGCCCACAGGCAGCAGCTCTTCAAGAACTGCTCCCACACGGCTCCGTACCACGGGGTCCATCCCCCAGGAGCAAACTGCTCCAGCACGGGTCCCCCACGGGCAGCAGCTCCCCCCAGACCCCCTGCTCCTGCGTGGGCTCCTCTCCACAGGCTGCAGCTCCGGCCCGGGGCCTGCTCCTGCGGGGGCTCTCCATGGGCCGCAGCCTCCTCCAGGCCACATCCACCTGCTCCACCGGGGGCTCCTCCACGGGCTGCAGCGTGGAGATCTGCTCCGTGTGGGACCCATGGGTGCAGGGGGACAGCCTGCTCCACCAGGGGCCTCTCCCCAGGCCGCAGGGGAACTGCTGCTGTGAGCCTGGAGCACCTCCTGCCCTGCTGCTGCACTGACCTTGGTGTCTGCAGGGCTGGTTCTCACTCCTCCCTCTCCCAGCTGCTGTTGCCGAGCAGTTTTTCCCCCCTTTCTTAAATCTGCTCTCACAGAGGCACAAAGAACATCGCTTATTGGCTCAGCTCTGGCCAGCGGCGGGTCCCTTTGGAGCTGTCTGAAAGTGGCCCTTATCTAACATGGGGCAGCTTCTGTATTCTTCTCACTGAGGCCACCCCTGCTACCAAAACCTTGCCACATAAACCCAATACATGCGCAAAAGAGGAATCAGAAATCCAAAGGATGCGTGAGCACCAGCAGTAAATGTTCTCTCTTCAAGACTGATTTGCTAATTATCCCAGCATCCCTGAAGATGTTTAATGTCTTCTTCTTATTACACAACAAAAACACAATATGGGTTTACAAACTATATTCTGCTTAAATATAACAACTTTTCTAGCAGCGCACTTCAAGCCAGGCTCAGTTATAAACACAAACACATACTTACCTCTCTAGTAGGGTTTTAAGAGCTTCAACATAATGCTGCTTCATTTAAGAGAATCCCTCCACTAAGTATTATGTCTCCAGCTGCAGTTATCCTTATGTATTAGAGGAGATTAAGAAACTCCTCCTAAATAAGGAAAACATGATTTCTGGGGAAAAAATTATTACTGACTGCTGCAGGTGGTCGGCTGAAGCCCAGAAGTGTGGGATTATTGAAGAGACATTTTCTCAGTGCAGAGCTGCTCTTTCCAAGCAACATCTCTTGTACAGCTTTTACCTGGGAGCCAGACACCTTTAATTCCCTCTCTCTGTGCATTAACAGCCCAGTCCCAAGCCCTAAGACAGCACTTCCTACTTTCCTGCCTTCCTTGACCAGCTGTTGCAGTGCCTGCTTTAATGCAGTCAGGGGTATATGAGAAACCAGAAGGGCACAATAAAGTCCCAATAACCGTTTTTAATACCTGGACTGAGCAATGTAGGTACAGCTGCCCTCACACAACTGCTCTGGAAAAAGCTTTGGAGTACCAAAACTGGAGATTCTTCCTAGAAAGGAGTTTGAACGCCTTACAAGGTATTTGGTGTATACAACTCAATTCTTAAAATATTTTTTTCTTTATAATACTGGAGCCATCCATATTATAACCACCAAAATTATTTGTAATCATAGTAACTATGTAAATGTTAAAGTCCTTTCACAGTTGTTAAGTCTGGCTTCCTCAATTTCCTGTGACAGTTTGTCTGTCGAGTGGAAAACTTTCTTGACAATTTTGAATTTGAAACCTTTTAAGAATTTGAATAACTTGTTGTTTTGTTTCACAACATGATGAGAACAATCTCCTTTCCTCTCACCGTACTACTTAAAAGCTTTAACTACATTATTCTTAAGTGCAACATAATTTCTGCTATTGTACTATATGTGCAAGACTGATTTATGCAACTTTATGGGATGCTTGAATTGTGTGAGATATGCTATTATTACATTAATTTCAGACAAAGCAATGACAAACACAGGCACTGAGATTCCTATCAAGGGAACTCATTTTGGTTTGATTTCACCTGATGGGAGCAGTGTCCAGACTTAGTTGGTAATGGCATCGTCTGGGGCAGCTGAGCTTTGGGGATGGTTGCACTGGGACCTTCAAAACCATCCAGGGAGAAACCACATGCCCAAATTTGCTTCTGTTTAGGTGGGAGAGAAGCACAGAGGTGAGGGTATTCAGCAAGTCATGATTATTAAAAGCTCAGAAAACTGCTCTCTTGCTTTTTGTTTTGGTGCCTGTACGTGCCTCTTCATTTGGAAGGTCAAATCTTGAGAGGGAGAGTTGTTACCACAGACAAAAAGCTGTTTTTTGGCCCCCGGATATACCAGAACTTTAGTGGTCTCCTTTAGCTCCAGTGAACTTTGTTTAGAAAACAGTTTAGGCATACAAAGCACAGAGGAAAGTGAGCGTCCAGCCGGCAGTTCCCTCATTCCCTTCAGCAGGGAATCCACAGCACTAATGGGTGTTGTATACCAGGACAGAGTCCCAAACACCACTTGTACTCAAGAAATTAATTGCTTGGCTGTTGGCTGTCTATATGTTGTTATAGGAATGTTTTTACACTTGAAGCTCCCTGAAGGCCTCTATAAGTATTCTGCTCATAAATACAATTATAGCAGAGCTCTTGCTAGAAACAGCCATATATTATGGGATATTGCAGTCTCATCACCATACCAAAGTCAGTGCAAAATCCAATAGATCAAAAGCAGAGAGTTATCACCTGAGCACTCACCCCAGTGGGAAGCTCAGCACCTGAATACTGAAGATGCAGACATTTCTTAAAGTTTTACCTGCAGCATTTTGTAGGTGGAACCACCTCTCCTGGGCCTCTCCATACAAATATATGAAAACAGAGTACCTTGTTTCTTGCAGCTTTACTGGATATACCCTGATCACAAAAATAAAATTCGCCTCGTGGAGAAAACGTACTCTGATTAGGTGGAGTTCTTTAAACATCAGCAAAGAGGCAGCCAGATCTTCCCTTCTGGAGTCATCTTAAAAATATTGTGATGTATCAAAGAGATCAGTTCTTCTGCCCAACATAAAAAAAATGCTTTCAAATGCTCACTGTCATGACCACCACCCCCTTTTGCTTGATGGGCTTTTCAGACTGTGATGGTGGGAATGACAAACTCCCAGCCAACCCCGAACGTGTGCAGGATTTGCTGCTCCACCTGGATCCATACAAGTCCATGGGTCCAGATGGGGTTCATCCCAGGGTGCACAGAGAGCTGGCTGAGGTCATCACAGGACGTCTCTCAATTATTTTTCAATGGTCTTATGAATCTGAAGAGGTCCCAGTTGACTGGAAGCTGGCAAAAGTTGTGCCAATTTTCAAGGAGGATAAGAAAGAAGACCCTGGTAACTACAGGCCTGTCAGTCTTATGTCAATGCCTGGTAAAATTATGGAGAAGATTATCCTGGGAGTTACTGAAATACACCTGGGGGACAATGAAATCATAGGTCACAATCAACATGGGTTCACAAGGGGTAGGTCCTGCTTAACAAATTTAATTTCCTTTTATTATAAGATCACCCATCTAGCTGATCAAGGGAAGCCAGCTGATATAATCTTTCTGGATTTCAGTAAAGCTTTTGATACAGTTTCTTATAGGATCCTACTGGACAAAACGTTCAGCATACAGTTAGATAAAAACAATACAATGGGTGAACAATTGGCTGACGGGTAGGGCTCAAAGGGTTATGGTCACATCAGGCTGGCAGCCAGTCACCAGTGGGGTCCCCCAGCGCTCCATTTTAGGGCCAGTTCTATTCATTTTTTTCGTAAACAGTTTGGATGTAGGACTAGAATGTACTTTGAGTAAGTTTGCTGATGGTACTAGACTGGTACTACAACTAAGCTGTTGACTCTGTCAAGGGTGGAAAGGCCTTGCAGAGAGATCTGGACAAATTGGAGAGCTGGGCAATCACCAGCAATATGAAGTTTAATGAGAGCAAGTGCCTGGTCCTGCACCTGGGACAGGGCAACCCTGGTTATACGTACAGACTGGGATGAGACACTGGAGAGCAGCCCCACAGAGAGGGATCTGGGGGTTGTAGTCAACAGCAAGCTGAATCTGAGCCAGCAGTGTGCCCTGGCATCCAGGAGGGCCAACTGTATCCTGGGGTGCATTGAGCACGGCATTGCTAGTTGGTCGAGGGAAGTGATTGTCCCGCTCTGCTCTGCACTGGTGTGGCCTCACCTCGAGTACTGTGTGCAGTTCTGGGCACCACAGTACAAAAAGGTTGTGAAACTGTTGGAGAGTGTCCAGAGGCTACAAAGATGGTGAAGGGCCTAGAGGGGAAGACGTATGAGGAGAAGCTGAGGTCACTCGGCCGGTTCAGCCTGGAAAAGAGGAGGCTGAGGGGAGACCTCACCGTGGCCTACAGCTTCCTCATGAGGGGGAGTGGAGGAGCAGGCACCGATCTATTCTCTTTAGTGACCAGTGATAGGACCTGAGGGAATGCTGTCAAGCTGTCACAGAGGAGGTTCAGGCTGGATATCAGGAAGAGGTTCTTCACCGAGAGGGTGGTTACAGACTGGAGCAGGCTCCCCAGGGACGTAGTCACAGCACCAAGCCTGTCGGAGTTTAAGAAGCATTTGGACTGTACTCTTAGTCATATGGTCTGAATTTTCGGGTAGATCTGTGTTGAGCCAGGGATTGGACTCAGTGATCCTTGTGGGTCCCTTCCAACTCAGGATATTCTATGATTCTATGATTACTCTGAAGCCAAAATGTGCGTGATGAGTCTTGCAGACAAAAGCTCTAGTTGACAACTAGTAGCTGTACATGAAGGAAGATTCTCAGGCAGTTTGATGAAACCACTGCCAGCCTTTCTTTAGTTGCAAAACAAGGCACAGAAGCTATTTTGTGAAGTTCCCTACCCTGCTGGGGTCTGGCCAGAGGCCTGAGTGCCTATATCAGTTATGTGTCTTCCAAGACATCTGTCCCAGCCATGCCCTGGAATTGTGGGCTGGAAAGCCATGACCAGCACTAGGTTTGACTAAGACCTTGAGGGCTAAAGGTGTCTGGGTGTGATGGTCTTTGGCAGGGTCATTGCAGACACAGGTCAAAGCCTAGATGAGTACTTCTAGTACAGATGTCCATGTCCACGCTCCTCAGTTCAACTCAGTTTGCTGAAGATGTAGTGTTTTCAGCAACAGGTAAGTGTCTGAGGGCAACCAAACCATGATCAAGGCACAGTATCCTCTGTAAGGAGTATGCAAGGCTTTGCAAATTTGTTTCTGCTGCAGCTGAGGTGAGGAGAACCCAGGTACACACATGGTCTAACGTATGCACTGGCATCTTCCAGGCCTGCAACAGAGATATCACCAGCAGCATACGGGATGAGCACCACTCTTTGGGGCAACTGTTTAGCCTCAAGTCCACTTCTCCCTTGAGATGTTTTGCCTCCAGGATATACTGTAGCTTAAAAGATTAAAGCAAACAACAGGCTTCTTTGCCACTTGCCACAGTTCATTAGATAACTATTAGAAAACAGCTCGTTAGAATTTAGAAAATGCTTCATTGCTGGTTTTCTAAAGGTTTGCTGATAAAAACAAGTCAGAAGATGAGAAGCATGGAAGCCACGCAGCTCCCCACATAACAGTAGTTTCTTCTCATCATTCACTCTTCCCAAACCGGGAACTTTTCTAGCCCTGTCCTGAAGAACATTGGATTGAAAAACAAAGTACATTCTCACACTTTATGTTATGCATACTTGAGATCCTTGAACTCTCTAGATCTTGTAGGGACAATCTTTCCTACGATGGAAACTAATCCACTATGTCAGGGAATCAAGACTATTCCACCTGTTCGTGCAATCATGCAAATGGTAAGCCTCTTGCAGTATTAATCCTCCAGCTGCTGCACACAGGGAGCTATGGCTACATTTGGTCCCCACAGTCACGAAAACCAGGTGCGAGGCTGAGCCTCATCACTCTGCCTATACTTCTAAAAGAGAACCATGTTCGTTCCAGTTCCTACCATCCTCTCCATGCTATGCTGCACACAGGAAGTAGTTCCAACCCACTGCAAAGAAAACAGGTCAAAATACTGATGCATGAGGTTGCCTTTCTCTGGTAAAGGATAATATTGGGTCTGGACATAGTCCCAGAAAACCATGAAACCCTCAGAAATGGAGGTCTTGTCAGGTCATTTGTGGGAGGGGTGGGCAGGTTGGACTGACATAGGTGTCAGCTCTCTGCAGATTCTCCTCGCCTGGCCATGCTGAGACCCACATGGTGGGACAGCTAATGAACATCGTCCCGCACACTCAGGAGACATCTTTCCAGCCAGCCCCTCTTTTATGTGATGTGTGTCCTTCAGACATGGTCTGTTCTTCTTACACAGGGACTCAGAGGGGAATTGGAAACAGTCTCTAAACCATCCTTACCCTCTGAGCTGCCTGTACAAATGCACCATCACTGGACGTTGCTGTACAGGACAGGGCACCAGAGGTTTACAAGGTTCACATTTCACTTAGGGCCCAAAAGAGATCAGTCTCCCAAACTGAGGAAAATACCCCAATGCAGCAGAGTCAACAGGTGTTTGTTGAACTTCTGATACTATGAACAGTGGTAGATGTATCCTTTTCTGGACACATCTGTCAGACATGTGTCCAGAGCAGCAGTCCCTTTGAACAGTCACCACAGCCAGTTCTGGACACACTCCAAAGCAGTCCTGACCACCTGAGGAAGCGCAGGACATGTTGTCACTTTAATATTGTACAGGCAGGGCATGTATTCCAGTTATTTCCTGGAAGAGACAGCCTGCTGCCAGTAGCCACCTGATAACCGCAGGGCACAGACTGGTTCCCTCCCCAGCCACCGTCAGATCAAGGAGGGTCATACATAGTGGTGTTAAGCTCACTTCCCTTGAGGGATAACATGATGGCTGATGGCACCTGCTGCCTCCTGCTCATCCTTACATGTCAGATGTTTTTCTCTCCCAACATGTTTTTTTCTTGTGGTTTGCAACTTCCTCAGAACCACTTAATTGATTTATATCCCAATAATCTATCCCCTTCGTTAGCTGCAGTGTACAGTCATTTATCATTCCCTGCACAATAACTGATTTCAAGCCCATTAGTACATGACCTGAAATGGTTATGGGCCTGAAGAATTTAGCACTTCAACCTGGCTGAAGGGCAACATCTGTGAGAGTAAGACACAGGCCTTGTGTGGCCAGTACTAAACACCAGCTATAACCAAAGTTTACAGGCAGCACTTCTGCTAGGTCTGTGCACCAAGCACCCAGAACCCAGCTGCAACAAGAAATCAAGGCATGGTAAAGTGCTATTCAAAATTTTATCCCCATACCAAGTGCTTCCAGTCCTTAAAACAAGCACATCGTTAAGTCTTGAGGTACATCAACAGAGTTTATTTTTCCTGAGCAGCCTCATCAGGGCATCCATCCACATAACGTCTACCTACTACCCTACGAGATTATTTTCACTGAGTATCTAATATCTAAATTGTAGCCCTTCTGATTAGAAATCTGATGTGTGAACCCCCGAACCTTACTGACGGGTTCAGGGGTTATCATGGTAGCAGCAGATGTCACAGTCTTGGGCTGTGACCTGTCCAAGGGCCCTGCAGGGTTTGGAGGTCAGCCTTGAGCTATGGCAAGCTGTGGTGGCAAAGCCCCCACAAGAAATCCTGGGCTGTCAGGGAGCACCTCAAGTGGGGCTGCTTTCCAAGGGCAGGCAAGCCAGGATCCAGGGGTGACAGTGGGGTAGGCAGGGACAGGAATGTCACCAGCAAGAGAGCAGTCCCACATCACCCAAGCAAGAGGAGTAGATGCAGTGACAGTAATGAGGGTCAATGGCACAGATTGCCAGACAAGTCCATGGTGATGAGGCAGGTCCAAGGTCAAATCAGCTAGGTAAAATGCGTACATACAACACAGCTCAAGCCAAGGCCAAAGGCTTGTGCCTAAGCTTAAATGCATCTCATTAGCCAAGGGATGGATGCCCCAAAAGAGGTGGGTCAGAGCAATGAGAGGGGCTGTAGTTGTGCCAGGCTGCAAGGAGCAGACAGAGCTTCTGGATGTGCTGGTGCTCTCGGGATGCAGACTCAAGCAAGTTTGCCCACTAGCAGCACACATGCAGTCTGCTCAGTCTGCTGTCATAGATGGCTGAGCAGTAGATATTAGTCCAGCTCTGTATTCATTCATTATTCAGTCCTTCCTTGCAGGAGGAGACAGAGAGGCTTTCATGATGAATGTTGTGTTTCTAAAAATAATTTACTACAGCTAAAAATGCAGGAGCTAACTCTTTCTTCTCTGATGGGGTGTAAATTGGAGTCACCTCAGTGAAATCTGCAGTGGTACACAGAGAGAATAAGAGGAGACTTGGGCCCAAATAATTTCTTCTGAAGTCTGATTACCTACAACATCCATTAAAGGTACACAGACACATCCCAAAGCACAGCCCAGCAGTACTGCCGCTGCATCTCATGTTTTCCAGATAAAGAATAAGCAGTGCTGAGTTGGGGACTCCCATCACTGGGACGTGGCTGCTAATGCTGGCACTGCTGCAGCTGGAGAACAGACTCACGCTTCTGACTCATTTGGTTTTTACAGCATCTGGATGTGCTGGCAGATGACAGACCTGCATGATGGTGGTCACTGACAGCTTCCAGTACAGTATAGGTGTCCAGTGTCCTTTAGTCATGCTGTCCTTTACCCTCTTTTTGCCCATAGCCACTGCTTTCTCCCTAATTCTCTCACAGGGAGGGAAGAGGAGGCCTTGCTTTGTCCAGCTGTTGCTATTGGCCATTATCATAGAATCACAGAATCATTAAGGTTGGGAAAGACCTCCAAGATCATCTGGTCCAACCGTAACCCTACCAATAATATCACCCACTAAACCCTGTCCCTACGCACCAAGTCCAAATTTTCCTTAAAAACTCCCAGGGACAGTGACTCCATCACCTCCCTGAGCAACTCATTCCAACGCCTGACGACTCTTTCTGAGAAGAAATGTCTCCCAGTTTCCAACCTGAACCTCCCCTGGTGCAACTTGAGGCCATTCCTGCTTGTCCTATTGCTAGTTATCTGCAAGAAGAGGCTGATCCCCAGCTCCCACAACTTCCTTTCAGGTAGTTGTAAAGAGCAATAAGGTCTCCCCTGAGCCTCCTCTTCTCCAGACCAAACAACCCCAGTTCCCTCAGCCACTCTTCACAGGACTTGTGTCCCAGGCCCTTCACCAGCTTCACAGCCCTTCTCTGGACACATTTCAGGGCCTCGATGTCCTTCTTGTAGTGAGGGGCCCAAAACTGAACACAGTACTCGAGGTGCAGCCTCACCAGAGCTGAGTACAGGGGGGACCATCACCTCCCTCGTCTTGCTGCCTTCACTATTCCTGACACAAGGCAGGATGCTGTTGGCCTTCTTGGCCACCTGGGCACACTGACGGCTCATGTTCAGGTGAGCATCGATCAACACTCCCAGAACCTTTTCCTCTGCACAGCTTTCCAGCCACTCTGCCCCAAAACCTGTAGTGTTTCTCTGCCCCCAAACCTTTAGTTTTGCATAGGGTTGTTGTGGCCAAAATGCAGGACCCAGCACTGAGCCATGTTGAACCTCATCCCATTGGTCTCTGCCCATCGATCCAACCTGTCCAGGTCCCTCTGCAGGGCCATCCTACCCTCTGGCAGATCGACACTTCCCCCCAACTTGGTGTCACCTGCAAACTTACTGAGGGTGCACTCAATTCCCTCATCCAAGTCATCAATAAAGACATTAAAAAGGATGGGCCCCAACACCAACACAATGTGCATAGTCACATCCATAGTATAGTCTGGAGAAAGGTACTGCAAGTGCCTATGCTCTGCCTAACGGTACTCACGTCCAAGCCATGATAAGAGTATAATCAAAACAGCTGGAACTGTGCTGATGTAGTGGCTGCTGAGTCCGTAAAAGATGTTCTGATATTGCCACTATCTGGAACCCACAGTGACAAGAGTTATTACCTTAATGACCTGAGCACATTTGCAAGTCATTAATGCCAAACATAGATTGCTGGAACAGTGCAAAAGAAGTAACTAATTCACATCTCTCTGTGCCACTGTGTCTGTGTCTGGAGCTCAGCCCAGCCACCACTGTGGAAGCAGGGAGATGTCTTGGAGAAGATAACCCCTTGCTCCCCTATCCCTGACCACCTGGTCCCACGCTGTCTCTCTGGGCAGGAAGCCAGGCAGAAAGCACTCCTTTTCCAAATGAGGAGCCACCATGTCACTCCCTCCCCTATGAGCTCTTTCATGAAAGAAAGAACCAAGTGACAGGATGAGACTGATTGCTCATCCTTCAGGCAGAAATTACTCGCTACAGGGGTAGTGAGCTGAACCCCTCTGTCCATGATGTATATAACTCAGGCTAGAACTAGGGATCCAGATGATCTGCCTAAGAATTGAGCAGTGCTTTAGAAGATGTGTGTGAGAGGGAGAGAAGGAAGAGGAGAGATAAGAGGGGAATGGTGTACACATACAGCTGGTGTCAAGTGGTGTGTTAGCTCTGCATAAAAGCCCCAGCTGAGTACTCTAGCTATCAAGGTCCATTTCAAACTACCCTGAGCTTAGTTCTGGGCTGTTTTAGGGAGCCAGCATCTCTGAAGATACTACTCAAAACAGGTTGACTCCCATGTGCTGGGAAAGAGACTTCCCTCCTTACTTTTCTTTGGTTCACAGAGAAGAAAATTAGGTTGGTGGCAGGGGATGTGGGCTAGTGTCTGTCAGAGGGAGTTTCTTTGCACAACTCAGCCAGGACTGAAGAAGCACCATGAGGGTTTCTCAGTTGTGTGGAAAATACTCCCTGCTCAGGACACAGAGCCTGTCCTGTGGCTCAGGCCCCCCTTTTGCATCCACTGCAGCCCAAACCGGTCGGTTGTTCTCCAGTCCACCCTGCCCTCAGAGTGCTACTGAATTTACTGCAGAAAAGTACTTCGCATCACATACAAAAATTAGCCATGCACAGCCAGTTAAATAAAATGAATATTCTAATAGAGCTGCACCAAGGGGAAAAAGACTGGTACAGGCAGAGTGTTAGCCAGCTAAATTCTCCCTGCACTGCTGTCTGGGCATAGAAATCACAGGAGACCTGAAGCTGAGACCTTTGAAGTTCTCTGAGTTTTGTCTATACAGGTACCACCAGTGCACATGCCACCTCACAATAAAGGTTATGTCACTCAGACCGGCTGTCTTTGTGCAAGGGGTTACACAGCTCCTGACAAAGCCATTGTCTCCAAACTGACTCCATCAGAAGCAGTCTGAAGTCCCTCACAGGCAACTATCAGAATGGGTCCTGCCAGATGAACACGAAGCAGTCCCACAGCTCCTCTGTGAGACCTAGGCTTAGGATTAACTTCTTGAAGAGATTTCTCTTTTCTTTTTCCTTTCCTTTCCTTTCCTTTCCTTTCCTTTCCTTTCCTTTCCTTTCCTTTCCTTTCCTTTCCTTTCCTTTCCTTTCCTTTCCTTTCCTTTCCTTTCCTTTCCTTTCCTTTCCTTTCCTTTCCTTTCCTTTCCTTTCCTTTCCTTTCCTTTCCTTTCCTTTCCTTTCCTTTCCTTTCCTTTCCTTTCCTTTCCTTTCCTTTCCTTTCCTTTCCTTTCCTTTCCTTTCCTTTCCTTTCCTTTCCTTTCCTTTCCTTTCCTTTCCTTTCCTTTCCTTTCCTTTCCTTTCCTTTCCTTTCCTTTCCTTTCCCTTTCTTTCCTTTCCTTTCCTTTCCTTTCCTTTCCTTTCCTTTCCTTTCCTTTCCTTTCCTTTCCTTTCCTTTCCTTTCCTTTCCTTTCCTTTCCTTTCCTTTCCTTTCCTTTCCTGTCCTGTCCTGTCCTGTCCTGTCCTGTCCTGTCCTGTCCTGTCCTGTCCTGTGAAAATCAGCCCACCCATAGCCATACTAAAGGCAATGCAAATTGACACTTTACCAACTGCTAAAAACAACTCCTACAGTTCACTGTACAGCAACATAATATAACGCTGTGTGATTGCAAAGATCCCCATTCCTTGGTTTGGGTTCTCCCTCACCCTCTCCTGGCTGTACAGTCACTGGCCAGCTGAACTCAGTGAGGCATCTACCGAACTACGTGAGTGAGATTCTTGTAAAAGTCCTCTCATGTCCACAGGGACTTTGGTACATACCATCTCTGCTTTCCTGGAGAGTACATGAGGTTGTAATGCCATTTCAAAGAGAAAACACATGTTTCTTGAGGTTCATTGGGTCAGAGCCTACCATATTGCTCCTGGAGAGACTGGGAAATTCACTGTCATGTACAGGCAAGCTGTGCCTGAAGCTCGCAAATAGGTTGTTGAGTCCATCAGTGCCAAACCCATCCAGGGCAGAAGACAGGGCTTGCTATAACTATAAATATGGAAACTATCTCTTTTCATACTGAAGAAGTGACCTATGGCTCTCCCATTCAGGGAGATGGAAGATACTAAACTCCTTTTGAAAGCATTGCAGTAAAACTAAAAGGGGCTCTGAAAGCCTGGGAAGAAGCAGGCAGTCACTCCATGTCGAGGAACAGTCTCTAGTAAATGGAGGAGTTTTACAGCTGATCTAGGCCCTGACTGTTACGTCACACCCTGCAAACAGCCCAGTTTAGGATGGCTGTAGCAGACTTGGTCACTGACACTTGGTTCACACTTCCCATCTCCATGCGCTGCTGTTCAGGCGGACCAGGTCTATTTTGGGGAGGCTGGTGGTTTTTTGTTGTTGTTGTTGCTGTTTATTGCATGACCACGTTCTTTCTGATTCTGTGCAGAAGTTTGGAAAAAAAAAAAAAAGAAAAAAAAAAGCTAAGGATGAGAATGAGGGATGGCTGATCAGCATAGCTGGATCAAGAGCTATCCTGGTGCCACCTCAGAGACCCTTGGTTTGGGTGGCAGCAAATCTGCACCAAGGCAAATCTTTCAGTGTAACGGGATGCACTGGACTCAATAGCCAGACCTCAGCATCTTCACAAGGACTTCAGGGGAGAGCAAAACCCTGCAGCTGCTGTCATTGCTCACTGCTGGGGACAGACAGCATCTGTGCAGCTGAAACCTTGCTGGGGCAGACCAGGCAGCAGCACCAGCCATGGTCTGCACACAGCTGAGAGCTCAAGCATTATGTCTTAGCATCTCAGAACTGGCATGAAGGCACCCACCTCTGCCAAACACTTCTGAAGACACAAGGTCTTTTAATTAGCAGTTTCTCCTAGTTAATTACTTTTGGGAAATGCTCCAGGCTCTGAATGAAAGCAGTATTTTCCTAGGAGAATGAGTCACCTCTCCTTCCTAGCAATCATAGTAGCAGTAGAGCTTAGGGCTTGTGAGAGCACATTGCATCTGAGGGACACAAAGCACTCAGCAAACGGCAGGAGACTCAATGCCAACTTCACCCTGTGGAAGAGAAAAATGAGACCAGTGGACCTGATGTGTCTGCCTTGCCCAGCAAGGTCCAGTACTGTACCAGAAATGTAGTCACCACAGATGCCGACCAGGACATCCTTGTCCTTGTTGAGTTGCCAATGATGTGACAGTGCTACTGAGATGGTGTGTAAAGCAGAGCCACAGCACTCTGTAGTACACCTGGACTCTGATGTAAGATCCAAATCAGCACAAATAGCTAAGATGAGACACAGGAAGAGAGAAAAATTAAGCAGAAGATACACAAGACCTAATGCTCTGTAGATAACTGCAAAAACACTAAGGATCAGAAATTGGAAGTCGTGCTAATGGGCATTTGAGAAAGCCAACAAGCATCACCTTACCGATATTAAGAAAGGAGAAACAAGATTACCAGGGGTCTAATTAGAAAGAAAATATTTTTATTCACTAGCTGAAAGTGCTTGTGGGACTGTGCAAAACTTATGGGATGTTTATTGGAAAGGCTGAAAGTGAAGAATGGGAGGGAACAGAGTAGATATGGGAAGAACAAGTGTGGAAAAATGAAGTGGAGGGGAAGAAAGGGGATGGTTACTTGCAAGCAAGCTGCTGGTCAGTAGGTTTGCTTAGCCAGGCCCTGCGCCTGTACTCTGCGCTTTCTTCTTTGCATGTGTGTGTCAGATGCAAAAGTTCAGCCCAGACTAGTTGGTGAGTAGAATGAGTGGTCTAAGTAGTAGCAGTGGGTGAGAGAGGTTTAAGAATGTAGTTGATTGCCTCTGTACAGAATGTGTGAGATACCTGCACAGCCTGGGGACAGTGAATGTCAGGGTCTGGCTCTAACAGATGAGGCCAGGAAAAATTTCCTGGATACCAAAGTACCCCAGATTCAGGTTTCCTTAGCAATCTCCACAGCAGTTTGCATCAGGGTTCTTCCTGGTCACAGCCTCCGCTCCTCTTGTAATACCCTAACCTCTGGGCAGCAATGATGCCCTCCCTCTCCAAACAGCTGCCCCCATGTTGCTCTGCTTTAACACATAGCAAGCCCAGATGGCAAAAGTGAGAGTGGTGAGGTCTTGCAGTGTCCACGTCTCTGTTCAGTCCCATGGGGTCAGCCATTTTGCTTCTTCTTGGTTTGGGTTCAACCACTTACTCTCTTCCCAGTACATGCTGTGAATGCAGAGGCTTCCTTTGGTTTGTGTCATGGCCTGTCCTGTGAGAGGTGCTTACTTTTGCTTCTGGCTGGGAGCACAAGGCAGATCTGTCCCCACTCCTGTGGGCTACCCCATGTCTAGCAGAGACTGCTCTTCACACATGGCACCCATAGGCACCTGGCATGTCTGGGTAGGGGGGACAAGGTATAAGGTGCTTTGAATCTTCAGGTACTGCAAGCATGGGATGATATCCATATTTGGGCCCTCTGCAATCAGTGCAATAACTGAATGCCATCGGGTGCTGGGGGTAGGGGGTATCATGGGGATGGAGCAGTGCTTACCTCTCTGGGAAACCTGCATGTCTGTGGCTAGCAGCAAACATTTGCTGTGATTTTGTTCTTCTGAGAAGCACCTCTATGAAGCAGTGCAGCAATATTGAATTCTACACAGGACTTATCCTCAAACTGCCTTAATCAACTGCTGTGTTAATTGCTCTGTGCATCGAATGGCCCCTCTTTAAGATCTTGTTCATTAATGAGCGTGAGTTTGTGGATGTCGTTTACATTCGCATAATCGGAAAGCCATCAGGAGATTTGTGGTTGAATGATTTCAAGGTTTTGGAACAGCAAGGGCCTGATTCAAGATTTCCCTATGCCCAGTGCAGCCAATTACTCTGGTAGCTCCTGTTCTCCCTAGCCTGTGACCTCTGGTAGATCCTGTTCTCACAGCCCCTCATCATGCATGGGGTAGGAAGACCTTGGCTGTGTCTACAGGTGGATATAGCAGTGCCTGTGTCTCCCAGAGCTACATATCATGTTACCCTAATTCTATTAGTCCTCTCACCAGAGCTGTTGTTGTTATGGAGTATTCTTGTGGATGTGTTCTCTATAACACTCTGCCTACGTGTTGCTGGACAAAGCCCTTGCCCCTTTTACAAGACCAAAATCAGTCTAAATCAGCAATGTTTGGCCTCCTGTGAGATATTTGAGCTTGCTTAATTTATGCAAAAGTCCTGAGAAATGAAACGAAGATATGGGGAAAATGGTGGGAAGCAGGCAATGCTGTTGGGGAACATTGCCCTGACAGAGAAGAAGCCCTGATCTCACAAGTTAAAAATCACAGAAATCGTAGAATCATAGAATCATTAAGGTTGGAGAAGACCTCCAAGATCATCTGGCCCAACCATCCCCCTACCACCAATATCACCCACTAAACCATGTCCCTGAGCACCATGTCCAACCTTTCCTTAAACACCCCCAGGGATGGTGACTCCACCACCTCCCTGGGCAACCTGTTCCAATGCCTAAAATGACAGTAAAAGCACTGTACCATGCACATTTTTGGCTTTTATTTAAAAACAACTTACACTTTTGGCACAGATTTTAAAAGCACATAATTATCTAGCAGAGCAGTCCTATGTCCTGCACAGGGATTTTGGAAGAGTCAGGACAAAAAAGCAGCCCATTAGAAGAGGGGTTGCAAGCTATAATCCCTTCTAAAACAATTCTCACTCAGCACTCCTGTATCACAGCAATCTGGTTTTCTGTCACCCATTTAGTGGGAGACCCATCAGGCTCTCTGATTTTTTCCACGTGTAACCACACCAGATGTTTGCATCTTTTTGATCTCCTACTACTCATGGACAAGTCTTGCCAGGATTGCACTCAGTGCTGCAAGATGTGCTTCAGGGCCTTTGCAATTTAGTGCAAATTGATGGGCAAAATTGACAAGGCACATATCTTGCAGGTACCTTTCCCCTGCCACAAGCGAGCTGATGAATGCAAGAGCGGAAGCCTGCCATTTGGGCAGGGATGCTTTTTAAATCCTAAATGCACACTACTGGAAAGTGCAAATAGCTGTCTAATAAATAGGAGATCGGCTCATAGATGCAATGAGAACATAAATGAGAACATGAGAACATGCATAAAGAACACAAATAATAACCCTGGAGCAGAAAGCACAATCAGTAACCATGTCCTCAAGTGGGCCCAGCCAGGGACCCTGCCTAGACCTTGCTGCTTTATGGTCAGACACAGATAGGAAGTGACAGTTTTTTTCAAAACGATTTCCCAGGAAATGTCTGATTAAACAGGCCCATGCGTTGCTGAAGGAAGCCCTCAGGAGCCCTATTAACTATCCAGCACTCAGTTCACAGAGCTCCCTCTAGCATCAAGGAGCAGAGCTGGAGAGGTTGGTGGCCTTGCTGCTGCAGAAAATGATTGGGAGCAGAAGGTCAACAAAAAGCATGAGAGATGCTGTCAAACACCCCAGCTGCAGAATGCAAAATCACCTACCTTGAAAGAGACACAAGCCCTTCAGATGAAACTGTCCCCAAAGGGTGAGACTTGTTTTTAGAAGGATTAAGAAGGTTTAGAAGGATACTTTGTTTTCTCTCTTTTTGAATTCTTTTCTACTCATGTGGGTAACACAACCTTGCTGCCATCTCTCCCACATCAAAGGAGAAGGTGAGCCTATATCAGTTGAAAAACCTCTCAGTACAGCAGTGCTCTAATATGTGGCATCTCTACTCCAATGAATTTACAATCTGGGGCAAAGCACGGAGAAAGACTGTGCCACAGAAGCAGGTGGTATGATCCACAGTATTTATCTCAGTGGTGTTTAATATTGTAGCCATGGAATAGGTGAGGAGCAGCTGTTTTCTCCCCCGGTTCCTCCCCATTCATTGCAGGTACTTGTCGGAAGTCACACAAAGAGCTGGGATGGAGGTTGGGTCTTCCCCAAAGTTCAAGCATGCCTTACAAGCACATCTGAACTTGCTTAAAGCTCACCTGGAAGCTGGAGAGTGTCACAGCTGACAGCTGAAAAATTCAGGTGGTCTGTGATAAGGCTGTGTGAGTTGACAACCCTTCTTTTGGCTGAAAAAAACTAAGATAGGTACTACCCACATGCATCTGAGTGTAGTTTCACTGATCTTACAGCTTTTAAAAACTGACAAACCAGAGGAAAGTTCTGATCGTGCTCCTGTCCCCTGGAAACAGTTGAAATGAACATGCCATTTCAGTGACCTAAGAACCATGCCATGGTCCAGGCTGTGTATGGAGAAGGGTTTTGTATAAACCCAGAAAGACAAAGGCAGCTTTTCCAGAAGGGAAAATAAAATTTTTGCATACCTGGTTTCTGTTTGTTTTAATTTATTGGTGTCCAGGTCTCTGAGGATTTTGTAATATTTCTGGGATAGGCTGGGCTTAGACCCATCCTCCATCTACAGCTCTCCAAGGTATTTCTGCAAGGTTTCTGGAGGCATGGACAAGTGAAAAGTGAGAAGAAATGAATGTTCAGGGAATGAAAATTCAGCTTTATCAGGAGTTTTTTTAGGTTTGGGATGAAGATACAGCCCAGCAAGCATGGACAGTGTGTTTAGTTGTTCACCAGCTCATGCTCACATCCAGCTGGTGACAGTTTCTGTGACGCTGTGCAGAGCCAGCAGAAAGCCACCCAGCCCTGTAATGCAACCTGCACATCTACCTGTGCATGTTGCTGTGGTGTCCAAGGTCCAAGCTTTCCATCTCTCTTGTCCTTTATACTGTCAATCACAAAATAAGTGAGCTGTTCCACCAAGTGCACAGTGAGTGTGCAGAGCTGTGCTCCTCAATGGGTGGTTTCCATGGGGAAGTGTACACCTGTGAAGTTGCAAACTGCAATTTCATACTGATTTTCATGCATAAAAACAATGCTAGCCCAGCACTAGTGTCTCATGGCTGGGAAATAAATATCCTGCAGCCCCTGTCTGTGGGTGCAGGAATCATGGACTCTTTTTAAGGCTTTGATTTAGGGAAGAATTTGTAAATCATAGTTTTCCCCACACAAAGAAGTTTTAATAAAATTGGTAGGATTTCAGAGACCCATGCAGGGAAGGACCAGTATCTGCCATATTTCCCCATTTCTGTGTAGAAAGAATGGTTTTGTTGACAGTTTCTCAGCACTTTGAGACCTTGCCCCACTCCCTGGCATAGGGACCAAGTGGTAAGGTTGGATTAATCCAGCAATGGCTGTGGGAACATCGAAGTTTTCCAATTTGTAAGAATGTGCAGAAAGAAGTGAAAACAGTCTGCTTCCCAGACTGAATCTTTTCTTAGTGTCTAATGATCAGAGACCAGAATAACTTCAGCAGCAGAAGTGTCTATCCCTCTTCAGTAGTTCCCTTGCATCCTTCTTCCCAGTCTTCCTGATGGGGCCTCATTCCTTCAGAAAAGGCCACACTCTGACTCTTGCCAAGTGCTTGGCTGCCTTTCCATGGTGTCAAATTCCATCAGGTATTGGAGTCACTGGGAAATTATGTGTACTATTTGTTCTGAAGCACCATGTTTCTAAACCATTGTGTTCAAACCATATGATCCATTTTGTTACTCTTCATCAATCATAGAAGCCTTGGGTCTTCACAGACCTTTTTGAGCCTCCAGTCATTTTTGTGCACATCATGTGGACAGAAATGCTTGTATGGCCACCCCAACACCTCTTTCCTTTGTGGTTTTCTACACTTCCACACTTTTCCAGTATGCCAGATGGTGCATGGATCAAGACTTTTCTGAAGTGGCCTCAGGGATGCCAGGACATCAAGCTTTCATCAGGACATGCATATTCTCTCCTTTACTAGAGCCTACAAAGAAGTACCTATTGTTTCCTCCACAAGGGCAGAAGAGAGCAGGCTCCAGTCACACAACACACAGTGCTGCAGCATAACTGTCATGGGCCAGTGACCACCTCTGCTAGGAGCTATCAGAAGTTTAAACCTAAGAGGATTTCCTCTGATCTCCCATATGATTCAGTCTGAAAAATCTCACCCTGTGACTCCTGCCTCAAACTCATAACACGTGGCTGACCTAAAGTGGTTCTTGTAGAAAAAAAAAAAAAAACAAAACACCAGATAGCTTTTTAAGTCCCAGAGTGCTGTAAACCTTCCATGGCTTTCAGTAATTGTCTCCTCTCCCTGTTAGGAGCACATTCCCTATTTCCAGTCTGAATGTTATCTCTGGCTGTCACATAAAAGAACTCCCCAGATCAGGAGTGTTCTTCTAATGATCTTGTCACTTTCCCTGTGATGAGTTAAATTCTGAGATCTACATTCACCCCAGCAAAGACACCGACATTGCATGTCAGGAACATTTACTCAGCACAGCATCATCTTCCAGGTCTCGCTCAGGAGCTATAGCTAATCTCAGCAGAAGGACATTAAACCAGGGCACTTCTTTCAGTGAAGACTTGTGCTCACTGGCTAGCACTTCTGGGCCATGAGAGATTAACTTGGGAGTGTTTTGAAGCAGCAGAAAAATCTGCATCTTAAAGACATTATTTAAATTCAGTTCAGTCCAACCAGCCCTAATGATGTTACCCACAATATATCTTAATTTGATGTTGGTAATAAAGTTCACTGTAGCTGGAGCACTATCATACCAATGTACCAACATACAAATGAATGTTACCCATGTCATTTAGTACCCCTGGCTGTTAAGGTGTCACTTTAGCCATATATTTAATAAATAGAGCCTTTTATGACTATAATACTGATAAGTATTCAACTAATTTCCATGTATGTTGCATTCTATATGTTGCTAGGGATTTTACCAAGGCTGTCACCAATAGCAACTGGGACAAGGAAATAATAAATTCAGGAGGCATTCAGAAAGATCTACAACACAGAATCACTTTATAACAATACGGGATACATTAATCACATCGGTGGTTAATGGAAGAACTTGATGCAATCAGTTTAAATCCCCTCTGAGAGGGAGAGAAACTGCTTACTGCTCCACCCCAGATCTGCTCTCAAACTGGAATAAAACTCAACTGGAAACTTTTGCCAGGTTCATGATCCCAGCCTATTTTTGTCTCCTTAGCCTGTGATGCCTGCACTATGATTGTGGAGCCCTGCAGGAGTACAAGGGAGGGCTTCAGAGACGTCTGGAGGCAGATAAGGTGCCAGAGAGCTACATCTCCCGGTGTGTGCCAGCAACTGAACAGAGCTGCAGTGGGAGTGTTCGTTTTCCCCAGATGAAATCACAAGCTGAAGCCAGCACCTTGCTAATTAGAAACTACCTGTGTTGCTGGCATCAGCTGAGATTTATTTCCATTCTGTTGTATTTCTGTTGTAATTGCTCCCCCACTCCAACATGTGCTGCCGTGACGGCCTCTGGAGCAGCATATGCAGGGACAAATGGAGCCGGCAATGCTCAAGGAGAGGAGAGGAGGGGAGGGGAGGGGAGGTGCTGGGGCTGGATCCCAGCCATAATGAGCGCTCCTCCGCTTCGAAGCACAGACCCCTGTGTCCTCCCTCGATGCTGTGCTGGGAGGTTGGTTCCTCTGTCACATTGCAGCTTCATTAAAGTGCACGGTGCCCACAGGATGCTTTGCCACGCATGTGCAAGGCAAGATCTGAGCAGTAATCTGTCACTGCGTCGCCATGCAGGCTGGGGTGGCCTCGAAATAGCTCATTATTTTGTCTCATTACAGCCACTCGTACCACAGCAGGGTAACCTGTCGCTGTAGGTTGGTAGCAGCTTGTCACACCAATCAATTACACAAATCCTCTCCCACACAAGAGGGGTCACAAACGCAATCATACTCAGCACAATTTTGGTGCGAGAAGGAAGAACAGCTGATAAGGACCAGGAAGAGGAGGAGGATGGGGGGAGGAGACTAAGGGGCCACAACACTTCTGTCAGCATCTGCATGTCCCAGTTTGCAGGGCACGAGAGGCAATTGCACGTCTGAGACCTTCCTGAGCTTCATCAGCAAGGCTTGGGGCGGGTGAGTCAGAGCTGGACTGGAGCAGCTGCTGTGAATGGGAAAACTGGCATATTCCTTGTGCAGGATCTCAGTCTACCCACCTTTGCACTTTCCTTCAAAAACACCTTCTGAGAAGTACAATGCATTTAAAACCACCCCAGCCCTGCTCCTCTGTACTGCAGCATATGTGCACACCTCCACAGCCCACCTCCCGTGGTGAGTACCACCTAGCCAGGACCATGCCCCTGGAACCCACAGAACCTGTGGGCAGGATCCCATCAGTACCTCCCTGCTCTTCTCAGGGACACCTTTGATCCGTGTGATGTTTCAGGTGGCTGAGTTGTATGAAGCCAGAGCCTGCTTGGACCACAAAATGGGAATGCAAAAAGAGCATGACAATCTGGTTCTGTAACAAAAGCATTTGTAACAGGGCAACCCCCCCCCCCCCCCCCCCCAGGAAAGCAGGTCCTGTGCACCCTGTACCCCTGTCATTGCTGAGGCACAGCACATGCCTTGCCCTGTCAATGCCGCTCCACTTCTCCAAAAGCTCCAGCTTTGCCCCTGGGCACACCCAGAAGCCTGTGTTGGCTGCCTTGCGCACTTCAACACCCTTTTGAAAACAGAATGCACCATTTGGACATGTGTTCCGGCCAGGAGCAAAATTGGGTACTAAGGTACCTCAAAATATAGCTTCCAGCTGCTCTTGGTGCCAACTCCAGCATGGGATCTCTTCTCCCCATGCCCTCCAACCTCACCCCACTGCTTCCTCCTTGCCTTGGCACAGGAGTCCCTCCATCATATGTGGCTCTGAACTTCAATTCCTCCTGTTTTATTCTGCAGGAGTTAAAGCACATGCTCTGTGCAGGTAGCACTCGATTGTTGTCTTGGCCCTAGGTGGCCTGGTTGGTGGGGCTGCAAATGTCTCCTTCAGGTGGTCTTCAGCAGGTTCCACTCAGCCTGAGGCAAAACTTATATAACAAATGGACACTCTCTTGTTCCCAAGTCTAAAGGCCCATTTGCTTCTTTCCACTCCCAGGACTGGAGGTGATGCTGAGAGCATGCAGAAAGGATGCATGGCCAGCTCTGACAACCTACAGCTCCTAGATAGGAGGCACACATGAAGGGTTGCCCAGCTCATTGCAGCACAGCACTCAGCCAGAGGGACCATGCTCATCTGTAGTTTGTGAAGGCACTAACACACCAGGTGATGGCTTTCCTGAGTGCTGGAGCCAAAATCTGACATGGTCCTCATGCCCCAGGTTTGATGCAAAGGGCACCTGTGTCTGGCAGAAAGGTTTCATGGGCTTGCCCTTTGTAGTTCAAGGGATCCATTGAGCTCTCCCCAAATTCAGGAGGGCTTTTAGGAGTCTCTGTGCAGCAGTAAGGGGTGAGGTTTGTGCACTCTGTCCTGCCCAGTCATGGGAAGATTGTTCCATGGTGACTCTCTCTAATATATTCCTTGTGTGGCGCTGCATTTAAGCCACTCATTTATCTGCTCAGCTTGCAGCATACCAATCAGCCCAGGACTAGAACAGCAAGGTCAAGCCTGAACAGAGCTCTCCTTAGCCCTGAGAGTGATTCTGGTATACTCAGGACATGGTGCAAGCAGAATCCCCTGCTGTTTTACCTGACCTGTGACCATACCCATTCTCCAGCAGTATTGGGAGTACTGTCCCAAGGAGGCTGGATGGAAGCAGGGTAAAGCCAATGGAGACCGCAGGTCCCTGTCATGATGACTCCTCAGAGCTGTCTGCAGCACCATCAAGACTGGTGTGCCTTCAACTAAGTCTTACCAAGCACCTTCTGGAAGCCTGCTCAGCTTTAGACTGTTTCACAGCTCTGCCACAGTCACTGGTCTCAGAGCCAGATCCTTCAGATGACATTGGTTCCAAGGAAAATGATCTCAGGAGCCATCCTGGCTGCACCTGACAGCAGCCCAGGCTGGGTTAAGCTGGTTCCTCCAGGACTCCTTATCACACACAGTGCTGTAGATCCCCTGCAGAGCTGGATTGCACCAACCTGATAGTAGGAGAATTTCCAGTTCCCAGAGGACTCGTGAAGATACAGAAACAAGGAGAAACTAATAGATCTTTAAAGAGAGTCCTCAGAAAATAGATTATCATGAAACACATGGGGCACAAACTCTGAGTTAAGCAGCAAGCGCCCTCTTCACTCAGGCAGAACTCCACACTTGCATCTCAGCTCAGCTACAAATACTGGGTCATCAAGCATCCCCACATGAACCCAATGCCAAGTTTTTATCTGGGTGATATCATCCTACCATTTCATTTCATTTCATTTCATTTCATTTTTCCAATGAGAAACAAAACAAAAGAATACAAAATAAAAACTGAATGGAAACTCTACTACAGGAATTTTGAAATGTGCAGAAGCTGCACTTGCTGGCAAAATCCTGTGTTAGGGAATGTATTCCTGATTCAAAATCCATCCAAAGAGAGATTGTGTGTCCTGCACACATTGACAGTGCAGCAGGTTTTATGCTGGGCGCTTCTGCTTTGTGTCGATCTGTTTTCATAAGTTTTGCTGCCCACATTCATTGCCAGTTGGTTTGGCAGTACTGTCCTCTGACTTACACTGAAATACTGTGGTGTGTACTACACTTAATAATTACTGAGGTGCAGTAAAGATAATTGCCTCTTCTCTAAAGAGTTAGCAGTTACATGGAGTAATTCATATTAAATACCTGCAAGTGAGCTACTTGGGGTTGCATTTGTTAATTGATTTATTCAGTTGCTTCTATTAGAGAGTAAGCTATTCAGTTGCTAACTAAAAATAATGCTGAGTAATTCATTTGCTTCAGTTTTAACTTCCCCAAATCACTGAGTTGTGTGTGGTGCAAGCAGCTGGTCCCTGCGTGGCTGTGCACTCACAGCATCTGCCACAGGAGGTCTCTCAGCTGCCTGGGTCTCCCCGGCTGCCACTATGTCACCACCAGTCCTGCTTCTGTTCATTTCTACAGGCAGGGACCCAGCGTGTATGCAAAAAGTCCATAGACCACAGGTCTGCCTTGTACCACTGCTTTGAACCCACACTGTTGGCATGTAGAAAATGGACTGCTTGAGCATTATCTACGTCAATGTGAGACAACACCGTGCAGGGAAAGGTGACCAGCTCACACTGTCATGTCCATCACACAACTGGGGACACTGGAAATGGCTGAGAGCTGGGCTGTGCACTCCTGAAGCACGCAGCTCAGGTAAGTGCCTGGATTTACAAGACTGGTATCTCTGATTTGCACAGAGTTGTCTGACAGTAGGCCAGTCCCAGCTGGGCTCTACCTGATGTGGAGCTGCATGCTCAGGAGATTTCACAGAGGAAGCACTCTGTGCATCCAACACACAATTACAGAGCCTTTTGTTAAAAGCCAGGGTGTGGGAACAGGGACAGTGATAATTCAGCAATGGGTCTGTCAGGGAGGTGGGGAGAAGATCTTGAAAGGGACAGGCTTGTCTGGGGACACTGCTACAGTGAGAAGGCAGAGGAGTCCTACAGTAGAACTGTGTGGTGGACAGGGGCAAGGGGGCAGAAAGCACCCACCTGGGGCCATCTTGGTCCCTGGCATCCAGACTCCTCATGGACTGACAAACTCACCCACATAGCAGGGAACTACACAGGGATGAGCTCTTGGAGGTATGCAGAAGCGGGACAGCAGGAGCACCCCTGGGAGGTTTGGGAGGCACCACGCCCACCATCACCACAGGAAAGCTAGGATTGCTATGGAAGAGGAACACTTCAGAGACAGCCCAGGACTGGGG
Source organism: Anser cygnoides (assembly GCF_040182565.1). Taxonomy (NCBI): domain Eukaryota; kingdom Metazoa; phylum Chordata; class Aves; order Anseriformes; family Anatidae; genus Anser; species Anser cygnoides. Next base: position 14,969,121 of record NC_089889.1, read on the forward strand.
TCCCACATGCAAACTGCTGTAGAAGTAAGCAAAACCCTGGCACCTAGCTCCATAGAATCACAGAATCATGGAATCATAGAACGTCTTGGGTTGGAAGGGACCTTAAAGACCATGTAGCTCCAACCCCCTGCCATGAGCACGGACACCTCCCACTAGACCAGGTTGCTCAAAGCCCCATCCAACCTGGCATTTAACACCTCCAGGGATGGGGCATCCACAGCTTCTCTGGGCAACCTCTTCCAGTGCCTCACTACCCTCTCTTCCTTGCATCTAATCTAAATATACACTTTTTTAATTTAAAAACATTACTCTTTGTCCTATCACTACACTCCCTGAGAGAGTCCCTCCCAGTCTTTCCTGTAGGCCCCTTTAGGTACTGGAAGGCCACCGTAAGGTCTCCTGAGAGCCTTCTCTTCTCCAGGCTAAATGACCCCAACTTCCTCAGCCTGTCTTCATGGGAGAGGTGCTTCAGCCCTCTGACCATCCTCATGGCCTCCTCTGGACTTGCTCTGACAGGTCCATGTCCTTGTGCTGTGGGCCCAACAGCTGAACGCAGGGCTCCAGGTGTGGTTTCAGGAGAGCAGAACAGAGGGGGCAAATCACCTCCGTCAACCTGCTGGCCATGCTGCTTTTGATGCAGTCCGGGATATGGTTGGCTTTCTGGACTGCAAGCACACATTGCCAGCTCATCAACCAACACCCCCAGGTCCTTCTCCTCAGGGCTGCTCTCAATCAATTCTCTTCCCAGGCTGTATTTGTGCTTGGGATTGCCCCAGCCCAGGTGCAGGACCTTGCACTTGGCCTTGTTGAACTTCATGAGGTTGACATGGGCTCACTTCTTAGGCCTGTCCAGGCCTCTCTGGATGGCATCCCTTCCCTCCAGCATGTCAACCGCGCCACACAGCTTGGTGTCATTGGCAGACTTGCTCAGGGTGCACTTGATCTCACTGTCCATATCACCAATAAAGGTGTTAAACAGCACCAGTCCCAATCCTGACCCCTGAGGAACAGCACTTCCTGCTGATCTCTAACTGGACATTAAGCCATTGACCACAACCCTTTGAGTGAAACCATCCAGCCTATTCCTTATCCACCGAGTGGTCCATTCATCAAGTCCATGTGCCTCAAATTTAGAGACAAAGATATCAGAGGTAACAGTGTCAAATGCTTTGCACAAGTCCAGGCAGATGATGTTAGTTGCTATTTCCCTATCCACCGATACTGTGACCCTGTCGTAGAAGGCCACTGGATTTGTCAGGCACAATCTGCCCTTAGTGAAGCCATGTTGGCTGTCATCAATCACCTCCTTATTTTCCATGTGCCTTGGCAGAGTTTCCAGGAGGATCAGGTGAGACTGACTGGCCTGTAGGTCCCCAGGGCTTCATTTTTAAAAACAGGGGTTATGTTTTTCTTCTTCCAGTCAGTGGGAACTTCACCAGATTGCCATGACTTCTCAAATATAGTGGCTTAGCAACTTCATCCACCAGTTCCCTCAGAACCTGTGGGTGTATCTCATCAGGTTCCATGGACTTGTGTACCTTCAGGTTCCTTAGGTAGTCTTGAATATGATCTTCTCCTACAGTGGGTTGTTCATCATTCTTCCAGTCCCTGACTTTGACTTCTGGGGCCCGGGCTATGTGGCTGGAGCTCTTGCCAGTGACGACCAAGCCAAAAAAGTCTTTGAGTAACTCAGCCTTCTCCACATCCCAAGTGACCAGGTCTCCCATCTCCTTCTGGACAGGCCCCACAATTTCCTTAGTCTTCCTTTTATCTCTGAAGTACCTATCACACAGCCAGATCTCTCAAGGGAGAATACAAATTACTTTCCTAATGAGTGTTACTCAGAATGTATCAGCTCAGATAAAGGCTCCATCCCTTTGAGGTTTAGTATGACTTTTCTGTTGAATTACCACGTGTGGATCTTACAGTCACATGCTTCCCTGAATAAATATAAAAGTCAGTGCATTGTTTCAGCAGTGAGTGTAGAGTATATAGCCTGGACCCCAAGGTCCAGGCCATGGAAGATGGGGTACATATGCCAGCACAGAGCAAAGAACACAGCTCAATGCACCATTAGCACAGCTAATGAGGCAGCTGGAATAGACCTCTTATGCTGACACATTTTATTCTAAATGTAGGGGGCAAAATTTGGAAATGCAGGAGTTATATCAATGATGGTCTTGACCTATTAGTTGAAACTTTCAAAGACTGCAGCTTTCAAGCAGCTCCATCCATGAATGTAGAATTATTTGTGCTTGTCTGAACCTGCCAGGCACGCTCTTCTCCACCTGTAAGGCATTGTAGAGCAAAGGCTGCCTCTCTCTGAGTCTGGTGTGTGTGTGTGTATATGGAAGGGAAATAAATGCTCTTTTGAAACAGTGAAACCATCTATACATTGACTTCCATGGTGCCATCTACCAAAAGATATCCCACATAAGGGATCAATCACTGATCACAATAGGCTGGTGTGGTCTGCAATCAGACCAACATGCCTGACAACTTGGGGGGTGCTGGGATCAGGTGAGTGTTGCCTGTGCTCCTCATTACCCACTAAAGCTTGTCACCATTGTAAAACAGCAGCTGATGACTACCTGTCAAACCCCCAGCTTGCAGCCAAGTTGGAAACAATCCACCCATCTTTGGCAAGAAATGCCAGAAAATTTTTTGCTCTTAGGGAATATGTGCAGAAAATTGGCAGATAGCCCAGTAAGCATGCCAGGCCCCTGTAGGGACATATAAAAATCTGCTGGACCCAGCTTGGGTGCAAAAGGGATGGACTCAACCTCTCTGTGCATATCAGTCTGGTGTCCCATCAGGTCCAGTTTGGGTTGGTCCATCCATTTGGACACAGGGTTCTCTGAGTTGCAGCCAGTCTCCACTTTCTGAACATCAGTCTGTCAATGGATGACCCATCACACATCACTTTGGGCATGGCTGATGTCGAACCCAGCCTATGGTGGATACCAGGCAGGGGATCCTTTAGACCTCTGCTGCTTTTTTCAGAGGTGCATGTCCTGAGCTAGGCCAGAATTAAACCCATCATAGTATAGAAGAGGTATCCTGTTGGACCTGAAGCATCCATTACTGTCTCTATCCCTTTGCTGGCCATATGAGACTTTTCACTTTGCTTCCCAGATGGCAGAGAACATCATCCTGCATGTACCCAGCTGATTAGTTCATGTCTTCAGAATGAGAGCAAGTCCAGACCCTGCTATGGGATCTTGCGCAAATTGGCAAATCTTGTCCCATGGTAAAATAGAGCCCATACAACAGTCCCCAGCATGGCCAGTCACCTCAGGTGCAGATCAGCTCTGTTCCTGAGCCTGAATCACCCTCTAGTTGCTTCGTAGTGCCTTGGGAGTGGGCTCTGGGCTGCCAATGTACTTAGAATCGTGGTGGTTTATTCCCAAAGAAAAATCAAAGCTTCATCTGTCATCACCAGCCTAACCAAAGGGAGGACAGTAACAGCCCATGACCATAGGGCACTGAGAGCATGGTGTCGTGAGGCTTCTGACCTGGTCAAGTGGTTTCTGAAACCACATGCAAGAAGAAAGTGAGTTGAAATGCCTGGGATTCTTTAAACCTCACTTAAATCAGACAGCAAGTCCCAGCTGACTAGTATGCTGTTCTTACATGTTGGGGAAATACTAAGGCTCTTAAGAAGTTAGTGAACACACATGTAATACTAAAGTAAAGCATTAGCAAATCATAGGACATAGCAAACTCACAGGCAGAGGGCCACAGAGTTTACTTAAGGAATGGATGAAAATAATGACATTTATTTCTGTTCAGTTAGAGAGCAAAGGAAAAGCAAGACTGGGTGAAACAAAGCAGATGTGAGAGCCATCTTGAACAAAGCAAAACAGAGTGCTTTTGGCACTGAGCTGGCTGTAATATCTGCCTAATCCTTGGTAAACCAATGTACTACATGTTAAATATTAAAGGCAGGAATTTATAAACATCCAGGAGGATGGAACTGAGAGCATCAGAATCACAAAAAGACAGTACCAGAAAAATTGATTATTTTTTTTTTGATAGAAACCCCTAATTAACGCCTGAAAGGACCTTGATAGCTGCAGCCTGTCTGAATTTTATTAAAACATCTGATGCATTGTCTCATGAAGCCGTACTTGAGAAATTAATTCAAACTGACTTGGCTGTAGCTAGAGTCACGTGAGCTGTGAATGAATGGAGAACCACAAAGTGCAATAATAAACCATTATCTCTTGTACGGCAGCTCATTTCTATACAAATGAACCTTGCTTTGTGTAAAACATGGGCCCTGCTCTGCTTTTACTTTGTCAGGCAGGAGTATCTCTGATGAAACCACAAAGTACTAATGAAATATGTTCAGACACTGGGTATATTGCATGGTGAGGTTGCTTTGTTCTCCATTTCCAGTATTTGGGAAAGGAGGCTGCTTCATGGAATTGTCACAATTTTAACAGTTGGTATGTTTGTATGCTTGCTTGGGAATGTTTGCTGTCTATAATTCTCATGACTTTCTTTACAAGTTTTACGATACCTGGTATGTTTTCTTTAAGCCCCATCTGCTGAATTCATGTAGTTATCATCAAAATATCAAGAGCAAATTTCCACACGTCCTGTTTGCTGAAAAAACATGAAATATTGAGTAAACCCTCCAGAGCGCATCAACACACAATCAATGAATAACTGTTAATTATTTTCTGCTGTTTTTGCTGTGTTTGTCAATTCTCTCCCAGTATTTTCTCTGTATGTGGATTACTTTTTTTTTGGATGCTGAAAGCAGTCATGACCGTTTTTCACTCACCTTTAATTGCTACTCTCCTAGTAAAAAGACTCAGTAACCCAATAAAGGGATAGAAATTGTCTCAACTGACCTATCGCATGTACTGAATAGTAATTAGCAGTCAGTTGTCACAACAAAGAGTTTCTGGTAACCCTGGAGAATGAAAATGATTTACGTGCACTTACAGCATCCATATGAATAATGAATCCATTTGCAGGACTGAGTATCAGCTCATGAATGAAACTACAACCAAGGAGCACTGAGTAATACAACAAAGATTAATCATTGTGAGCTGTTTTCATAAATGCACAAACTAGAAGCTCAGAGGGGACCATCACTCAAGCTGGGTGGTAGAATGAGTCTAAGTAGGGTTGTCACAAGTTTTCCTCCTTAGCAGGAATGAGAAAGATTACAAAATAGCTGTGTTCTCCTTTGCAGTCTCTGTTTCCATTTCTGAAGTTGGTATTTGTGATTACAGCAAACTTTTGAGCTGAAATTAAGTACTTTCTTTAGAATTTCATTTTTAAAATGGAACATGGCATCAAAATGAGTATTTCCTATCATATTTTATTTTGAAAAATGTCAGTCCAAAGCTTCAGCCAGATGTAAATAAAAATTTAGACTGCTTTGTCAAGTACCAGAGCTGATTTAATGCCTTCTGTTTTCTTTTTTGAGCATATTAGAAAAACTAAAGGTATGAAATGGTGTGTGGGGGATTCCTTGCTACGATCAGAAAAATGTCTGATAAAAGTACCAACGCATTTGGTGTAAAGAATTACTGCAGATTTAGAAACTTCCCTAGAGATGGCACCTACCACTGCAGAGGGTCCTTGTTTGCTCCATCCCAAGCCAGAGCAAGTGCTGAGCTTCTGGCATACGACCTGAAGCTGAAGAGAAAACCACACTAAAACACAACTCTCTTCATGACAGGGTTATGCCAATGCATCTTCTCGAAAGCAGTGCCGTTGGAGAAGCCATACAGCCAAACCCATACCAGAGCAATGAGGAATCCTGTTGAAAGCCATGGGAGAGCCAAGGTTTGGAGAAGGTCTTTCCCAAGGAGAAGACACTGAGCTGCCTTCTAACAGAGCCACCGGCTGTGTAGTGGGAGTGCTGCAGGGCGGCTGTGAGGACCTAAGAGGTGACATCTAGAAGATTCCTCAGCTGAACTGCTCTTGGAGAAGGACACACAGGGTGCAGTCTAGGACAGCACAGGATGGAAAAGACTTCATCCTACCTGCATGCTACCAGGTTGAAACACAGGATGAAACCAGGATGAAACTACCAGGATGAAACACATTTAGGATGACCAGGATGAAACACATTTAGGAGATTTGTGATGTTGCTGTTTGACTGTCCCTTTTGATGCAGGGTTATCATTTTAGGTTCACCCTGACACCAAGCCCCCTCTGCTGTGCTAGTCTGGAAGCAGCACACTGCAGTTTATTCTCCTGACAATTGCTTTGGCCTAGCTGAAATGGCTGGTCTAATCTTTGGGGAGGGGAAGGAGCCAGTGTCTTTCTTTGGCTGGGAGATGAAGGCGAATCACTTAATCACACCTCTGCAGTGCTGTCACTAACACACAGATGAGAAAGTGCAGACCTGCACATGTGGGTCTGGTATGCACTCTCCACCCCCTGATGGGCACAGACTGTCATTTCCCAGCTAATAGATGGTCTGCTTTATCACAAAGCAAATGCTGAGAGCTTTGTCCACCTGCAGAAGTGCAGGAATCTGCAGAGCTCTTCTCTTTTGGCAGGGATGGGTTGAGGAGATACCACCACAGCCCTACTCAGGCAGGCAGGATGACTATGTCAGAGCCCTGGTGGTGTTAATGCAGGACAGCCTTCTAAACCAGCCCATTTAGCCAGCAGACGTCTTGGTCTGTGGACACAAGGCACACCCCCATGCCCTCAGAGTCATGCCCACATCTCTGCTCACCGGAGCAATCCACCAAACCCCAGAACACAGCTCAGCTGTGCTCCCTTTTACTGTCTGGCCTCCCCACCATGCCACCCAAGGAGCACCCAGGGGAATGGTCTTCAGCACAGAGACGTCTCCCATGAGATGTACACGGACATGAAAGTCCCTATGCCGGTTTCCACACAGAGATGTCACAAGGGTGATCACCCCCACCACAGCCAGCCAAGGCCAACAGCATCCAGAACCACTCACTGCCTGTCCTCTCATCAAACCACCAGGGTACACCCTCACACAGCTGGCACCAGCCCTTTGCATCACCCCCAGATCTTACACTGCCCCTTTATTTACTCCCCTGCACCCAGAACTGCTGGTGGCCTCTGCACACACACAGGGTCAACCCGACACAAACGTAGAACCCTACCTGGGTCCTGCTTGGCTTAATTCAGCCCACACCCCAGTACCCTCCAGGACGGAGCTCTCTGTCCCGTTATTCCCACTACCCACTATCTGTGTTACAGCACAGCTCCGAATCAGAGCTCTGGCAGCCGAAAGATGGAGTTGCCTTAGCAACAGGAGTGGCATGAAAGTGCAGGGACTTGCTAGCATCCCTTCAGTGCCCTCGCATCCACAGGCTGAGGCAGCCAGCTCACACCCAGGTCAGAGGAAGGGAGGAGAGAGCAGAGCTTTACCAGCTGGAGTCATGCCCCAGTAGCCCTGAGCTATTACACCAGGAGTAAGTTGCATGTAGGTTTTGCTTTGCTAATTGCTGCCTTTATCCCAGCTTCTGAGGCTGGAGTAGTAGGGTGATAACCAGGAATAAACCCATGTAAATAACAAAGGACGGGAGCTCCAAATTGCTGGCTATAATTTGTTTTTAAGTGCCACATAAGTGGGGTCAATTGTGTCAGAGCTAAAATAGGTTGCCAGGCAAGAGCCAGAGCAAGGGGAAAGCCCCAGAAAGCTCTGGGGGGAAGACTCAGCCCTCAGTCTGCAGGGCAGTGCTGCCCAAGAGACAGAAGCTCAGCAGAATCCCTATGTAAAGAGCTCAGCATGTATTTCAGTCTGGTGATGGACCACTGAGTGAAGAAGGTGATGGGTACAGAAATCCATATGCAATGTGCACAGGACTTCCCCACAGGGCTATCTCCACTTCACAGCTACTCAGAGGTGCCCTGGAAAAGCTGAGCATTGACCTTTGGGAATGCTGCAGGCACAGGAGTCAAGCTGGAGAGCAGATGCACTAGAAGGCAGAGCATCTCCCTGGTCACTGCTGCTAACCTGCATGTGCTGACAAGCACTCAGCCTGCAGGGCAGTGTTTGTGTGTGCACTGGTGTTTGGTGCCATAATGGAGTTACAATACCTGAAATAACAAAGGTGGTTTCCCTGCAGGAGGTCCCATATTTCGGCATAGCTTGGCTGCTCCTTCCCTCTGCATGTCTGGGACTAGCGTGGCCTATGGCATGTCAGTAAGAGGAAAAGCTTTGTCTAGAGCAATGGGCCATAAGCTAGCAAGGGAGACCAACCATGACCCAATTAATTATTAATTAATTAATGAGCCAATTAATAATTAAGTTCATGAACCAGTTATTTGACTAGGGGTGTCAAGACGCTAACACATGGAATTGCAGCATCTGCTGTTGTAGATATTTCATGGTAAAGACTGATGCTGCTCTTTAGGGTCCCAGGCCTCTGCACAGAGAGGAGTTGCAGAGTTGTTAGGTGTGGATGGGACAGGAAGGTCAGTCTCAGAGCAAGCTATACATGGTTGTTAAAAATGGCCCCCCAAAATAATAATTGTCCAATGCTAGGCAGTTATCCAATACTGCTAATTTTTTTCTTGCCAAAATATCATTTTTGGACAAAAGCCATGAAAAATTGTATTTTGCAAGAACATGCCTGCTCCAAAAAAAGAGAAAAATTTCTGTAATAGTGTCACCAGGTAGAGAAGAGAAGCTGCAAACATTCAGGTTAACTCCACTGCAGACTTTCAGTATTCATTACTGTATCTTAGACTGCATTTTCAAGATTGCCTTATTCAGAGACAATACACAAGACAATAACAAGAGCTAAATTAGGATAAATTACATCTAGAAGCACAGTGTTTACAAGGACTGGTAATTCACCCACAGCATCAGATGACTTTTATGGCAAGAATCTGCTTTTAGTGGGCTCAGCTGCTGTGAATGAATGATTCTCCATACCAATGCAGATTTGATTTACCTGGGAAGTGTTTAGTTACTCCTAAGGATGGGAGATAGATAGGTGAATGAATGAATGAATGGATGGATAGATGGTTGGACTGACAGACAGATAGGCAGACTAATACTCAATATAACATTTGGTTTTCTTTGAAATGATGGTACAGAGTTGTATTCAGCAGTTTTAGAAGGTAAATGGACTAGCCACAAATTAAATCACAGACATTCTCCAGGAGTAAGCTGCTCTTAGAGAAATGAAGCACTTGCAAGAGATACAAACACAGCTTTCTTGTTTCGTTCAAATTAAAATTTCCAATGAAGAACACAAAACGCTTGATTCAGCACAAGAAGGGATGTCATCCCCAATGCCGGGATATCTTACTAGCTACTGTCAACTTAAAAAAAGAAAAAAAAAAGAAAAAAAAAACAGGCCCCAATTACAGGAGCAGCAAGTTGCTCAGCACATGAAAGCTAACTGCATAAAGTCAACACGCATTTCTTTGCAGTCCTGAAGCAGATTATCAGTCTGTGACATACATGAATCAGCAACATATGGAGTGGAAATACTTTGTCAGAATTTGAGAAAATATCCAGGAAATAATTTGAATGTTTTAGAAACCTTGCAAAAAAAAAAATCTACATAAACAAGATGCTTAGATGGAAGCTGCTACAGTGTGGGGATGACCTTTTCTGAGCAGATTTAGATGAAACAAACTTCTGAGTTGAGGTTAAGAAGATTTTGTGAAGATGGATAGGGAGGCAGAAGCAGAAAAGATGAAAAATTGCTTCCATACTGCTGCTAAAGGACATGCTAGATGATGAGATGAAAATAAAATGCAGTAGCACTTAGGTGGTGAAGATTGCATTCCTCACAGGAATTAAACAACATGCAAGATCAGCATAAAGGATCATGGATGTGGCCAGTATTCGTAATGGTCCCCGTCTCTAGCTAGACATTTTGTTCCCCCTTGTTGCTTGGTTATGAGCCTGACTCAGTAAGTGCTCCTGGTTAGTGCCACCTCAAGACCCGCAGCAGAGCAGTCGCTACTGCTCATCAAAGGCTACGAAATTTGATGGTGCGTGCACCAGTCCGCCCACAGCAAGTTCCAAGCGTGGCTGTGAGCTGGCAAAGTGCCATGACAGGACAGCATATCAAGACCTTGCTCTAATTTTATCACATGGTTATGCTAACGATGTAAAACAGCTATGGTTTGAAAGCATATGGTGCAGTATAAAAATCTCTATAGAATGAATTACTGCAACTTCGCACAGGAGATGCGGAAAAATTTAGAAAAACATTTCAGCAGATTTCAATATGAAATATCTTATAAAACTGCTCATCAGCTGATATAATATGATTTCAAAGTAGCAGTTACTTCTTTTAATTTTGTACACACAGATATACATATGCATCCCACAGATTGATGGCGACTGAGAGTCCCGCAAATGAATTCCTCTGTTGTGGTGACAGTGTGCTACATATCTTAATAAAAGTGCCACAGTTGGGCCTCAGATTGTGTAATATGATCTCATCATTGATTTTCATGTAATGGGATGCTAAATAACTTTGCCAATGTACAACAGATCAATGAGGAAGGTGCATGGTGCATGGTGTATCAATGTTCAGCATAAAGATTACATTATGAGCCTCGTTCATTTAAGCAGTGGGATGATCAATAGCAGCTAACTTCAATCAAAAACACATCAATTAATAATTGCTTTTCAGTTTCTGTCCTTTTTTGTCATTTCAGCTATTTGGCAGATGAACTTTATACTCTCCCAGCTATCAAGCTGTGGCTGATTGCCCAGGCAAGTATATCAGATAGATCAGATTAGATTAGACTCTACAGCTATATACAAACTCCAGGTTCTTTGTCTAAGCCACTAATAACAAGTTAATAAAAACTTAAATTATTGTCAGCACTTGCTTATTGATACTCCCAGATGAAAAACACACAACTTGTTTAAGAAGCTGTATTAAGATTGTTAAAGACATAACAATTACTCAGGGCAAATTTGGTTTGACTGGGCTTTGCATCAAGCTCTTAGGAAGAATTAAGCTTAAATGCAAAACAGCAAACAAGAACTTAAAACATAACTGTTAGAAAACTGAGAAAGGTACAAATAAGCAAAGTCCATATAAGAAAGATAAACACTTTGTGAAATTTACCCAGCAACAAACACACTCTGCCTCCTCACACCTTTATGAGGTGGAGTTACATGAAGGAGTACTGCTTGATAACCATCTCCCATCTCCTTGGACTGGCCCCTGGCCCTGACTTTGGATGTGGGCCAGCAGCAGCAGCCTGGGATGAGGTGAGGTTGGCACCAGAGCTGCTCCGAGAGGTCGTGTTGGAGGATATGGGGTGCACTTCTCCAGGAGAGGAGTCATTGCAGATTGTGCTTCTCCTGTCCTCCAGACTCTGAGGGCTTTTGGCTAGCATCTTGGTTGAAACAGAAGAGCTGCGCTGCATTCAGATCAGCTGTGGATTTGTTTTACTTCTTTTCAAACACTGAATAGTGAGAGCAGGGAGACTGAATTTCTTCAGATGAAACAGAATCCTCTCATTTCCTTTTTTTCCTATTTTGTAGCCAAAGAATAGCTGAAATCATGACCAACTTGAGGGTGGTAGGCTGAAGCAGGATGAGCTGACAAGGCAGGCCAGGAAAAAATCTGGTTTCTGGTTTCTGCCACATTTCCTGGTCACATCCAGGGCATTTCTGTAGGTGCTCCTGACACTTTGGAATGGGTTGTTTTTTTGGTTGATAGGACACTGCCAGTCCCTAGTAAATTCACACAGAACATCACCACTCTTACAATGGCTGTCTTGATGGCACTTATCCTCCCAAACCTCCCTTCTTATAAAGGTAAAATACCTTTCTAGGTGTAGCTCTTTTAAGAAGCCTTAGGTTGATCTGCTATGTTTGCATTGGTGTTCTCATTTCCACATGTATTCCCTAGGCCATTTCCTTCCCACTGAAACAGCTGAGGCATTGCTAACCCTTCCATCTTGGACATTTCCTCCAGTTTCTGAATCACAGCAATTTTTGCTTGCAAAGCTTCCAGCACCAATTGCTTCTTGCAGGTGGAATGAAACTACAGAGGCTGGAAGGAAATGTGATTTCCATTATTGTTGATCCCCAGCGCTCTTATTTCCACCTTCTCAGGGAGCAGTGGACACCTTTGGCAAACTGAGTTCCTCAGGATACAGAAACCAGCCTGACTGGCCCCATAACAAGAACAAGGTTCCCAGCTCCTAGCCACCTTCTCCCCAGCTTCACCAGCACCTCATGAACATAGGGCCCTGCTTTATACAGAGACCAGCCAACCTCCCTGACCAGAGAACAGTTCTCCAACTTCTAATGAGAGTCTAAAGCTGGAGGTTCAGAAATCAGGGTGTTTGGTGTCTTGTGCTGTTGCAAGACCAAGAGAACAGCAAATAGATGTACCAGGACTCCTTCTTTCATTTTATTGTATAGATGAGTTGAGAATTGACTGTTAGCCCAGAGTCACATCCCTCATAGCATGGGGGTGGTGGGGTTAATGAAGAATCAATGTTTGGGGTTTCCTTGAGGGAGTCCCAAATCATTAGTACAGTCAAAATCCCAGCCCACCCCGTCCCAGCCCACCCCCCCTTCATAGAATCTGTGCCTTGGATGAAGACAATTAAGGCTACATAGGGCTTTGGACCACACTGTGCTCCAGGTGTTTCAGGACAGTGGTTAGTCTATCACAGACATTCCTGCAATGGGCAAGGTTGTTGCCCAGCACCATAAACTGAGACTGAAGTTCCATGGGAAGATCCCACGACATGGAGCAGGACACAACGGTTGGAGAAATGTTTGTGAACAGAGCTGTAGGATTGCACATTTCTCCTGTCAGTAGGAAAGAAACAAGCAGTATGGTCATCATACTTTCAGGGAAGACCCATGTGGTGTAAGGAGGTCTGAAGCCAAACACCCCAGAGAGGGTATCCTACCCCTCCTGGCTCTGGACTGATCCCAACTCTCCAGCACAGCACACATACTTTAAACCAGGTTTCTGCACTGGGATATGAAATTCACATCCACACAGTCATAGCTGCTTCCCTACACCATATAGCTGAGGACTGTGAACATCAGTATGAAACTCATGTCATTGCCCAGCATGGTGGGAAACCCAGACGTGCTGCTGGCTGCTGCAAGCCATCAGCAGACCTAGAGAAAATGTGTGACTAAGTGTGAATGAAGAATGGGCTTGCAAATGTAGCAACCTGTTCATAGAAAATTCACGAAGAGGAAGAAAGGCAGCACTGCCTGAATTAATTATTTCTTGCAGATGATTCACTTGCCTCTAATTATAGTTGAGCTTCTAAACACAAATGTCAATTAAAATGTTATAGTTCTTCCTGCAGCTGTCATTCATGTGCTGGTGAAGTGATCAAGGCCAGAGCTATTAAAATCCTTCAGAGTGAAAATCGGTGAAAAAGAGCCCTTGGTGGAGTAAAATTGTCAAGGAGTTTTGTCCTCAACATTTTAGGCCCACAAAGCTATTATCTGTATTCAACGCCAGCCTTCTGCTGTATTCCCAGCAGGCAATCAAGGGCTTTTAGGGATTCTTTCTCATTTCTCTGAAAATGCAATGGTACGCACAGACCCCCTGCCATCTTGAAGTGGTGTGGGGGAAAAGGGCAGGACATGACTGTTACTGTCTGGAGCGTCACCACAAGCAGGAAAGCAAGAAAGACTGAAAAAAAGCATAGTACCACCCGAATGATCATACTAGGCTCCCTGCCTGTGTGTTGGCTGGTGACTTTCAAGGAGCAGATGCCTCAGAAATAAGAGTCTATTGTATTTTACCTCTGTTAATTTAACAATGATAAGCTAACTTATGATAACTTATGTTAACTTATGCTATGATAAATTAACACGGTTTGGGTCCGCATTTTGACACATTTAGATGAGAAGCCCATGTGCAGGAATACTCCTTTGGGGCTATTCTTCCCCTTCCAGTTTGGCCAGGTTTTGCCTTGAAGAGAGGCATGTCACTGGCCAGTCCTGCTCCCTCAGGCTGGATGAAGCCTACGAGCAGCATGTCACCTCTTTTCTTATGTAGCATAGGATACGCACAATTTCAGGGTGTTCTCTGCAATCCATTAAAGGAACAAAAAGAATGGGGATTTTAGAGAGAAAACATAACAGAAAGAGCAATAGCCTCTTCAGAAAGGGAGTTGTCCTTGCAGGTTTGTGATTTACATTCATCTGCCTCAGCAAGGCCAGAGCTGTCCTCAGTAGCAGGCCATCTTAGGCTTTCCCACAGCCTCTGTGGCTGCACCGTGTCCTCATGCAGCACTTGCTTCTGAGTAATCTGGCAGGACAACAGGGTCACTACCCAGCAGGACAACTGGGTCATGTCCGATTTCCCTCACCTGGAGCTTGGAACTCGGGTTTTTGGTCTCCAGGTTGTTGAGGACTGCTCTTGGCTTCTTTTCAACAGGCCTTTCAGCTCGTGTCTGCTCAGCCACCAGGCTCCATGCTGTAAGCGCAGAGCAGAATCTCATGGAGCCCACACTCAAGGCACTGCCTTTTCTGGGGTGATGTGTCTGAGTTATGTACTAGGCGAGTCAGGGCCCCAAGAAGAGAAGAATCCCAGGAGGAAGGGCAGTTCCTTGCCCAGGACTTCATCCCTGAAGAGGGAGAAGCTTTGTAGATCACCATGGTTGCCCTCATCATAGAATCATAAACCCATAGAATATCCCATGTTGGAAGCGCCCCACAAGGATCATCAAGGCCCACTCCTAGTTCCACACACGACCACCCAAAAATCAGGCCGTATGTCTGAGGGTATTGGCCAAATGCTTCTTGAACCCCAGCAGGATCAGTGCTGTGACCACTGTCCCGGGGAGCCTGTGCTGGTGCCCGACTACTCTCTGTGAAGAACTTTTTCCCAACACCCAGCCTGAACCTTCCATGTCACAGCTTCATGCTGTTTCATGTATCCTAGCAGGATGCAGGGTGCCTGTTACTGGCCAGGCCAGTACTATAGGATACTGCTTTGTTAGCAACGAGTTACCCTTGAACCTTCCTGGATGCCTGAGCACTACCCCCTGTTACCAGCAGCACCTGGACAAGGAGTTTCCTGCCACTGAAGCCTCCATGCCACATCCCTGTAGGCAACAGAGGTCTCTTCAGGCAGGTAGTCAGTTGTTGTGCCATATGAAGTAAAGCCCTACCTAGCATCTCTGCTTGTTCCATTATTTAAACTTTCTCTTGGTCAAATGTGCCCAAATAACTCAGGTTGGATACTAGCCATTCAGCAAAGACTCCTCGAGCAAAATTAATAATCCGCTGCCTCCTGTTCAGCATGCTCAGTACCATCTCAGCTGTTAATTCTGCAGCCTGTGAGCATTTGGAGTTTACAGTTATTTTCCTAGGACAGATGGCAGACAGCACTGTAGTAGAGGGGCAGATGGCTGTGCACCTATGAGCAAAAAAAAAAAAAAAAAAAAAAAAAAAAGAAAAAAAAAACCTGCATGGTTAGGCTGAAAAGTAAGCAGACTCTGCTTCTGTTCTTAGACACAGCACGTAAACCCAGCTATGTCCATGTGACTTTCATCTCACATAAGGAAGTGAGATCAGGATGTAGCCCTTACGCTTTATTAAAGCATGATGTGTAGAAGGAGACTCAATTTTGTCACTTAATATATGATCTGAGGATAGGAAAGTCAGGGCAAGCCTGGCACAAGGTGACAATGGGTAACAGCTTCATTGACACATGACAGCTGTGTGTGATCTCCCTCCTTTTCCAACTTGTGATTAATTAGGGAAGGTCTGATGAAGCCTGTAGCTTCCAGAGGAAAGGCAGAGCATGCAGAAGAAAGAGACAACAAATGGCCAAGATGAGCTGAAACCTCTGAACAGGTCTAAGGGAAGTGAGATTGTAGAGAAAGCAGCATTGGTGCATCACATGGGCAGAGCAGCCCAAGTCCTTCTGCTTAGGGTTGAACTATCCCTCTCACTGTGGAGATGATACTCCTGGGAGGTTGTCAGCACATGGTGAAGGGCACAGCGGCAGCTCCCACTCTCAAGAAGGTCTTATGACATGAAATTGGCAGGACATGGTGCAAAAAAGACCACTTCCTTGTCCATCATTAGCCTTTTGAATGATTCCTTCTAATGCATGAATCCACTCACTCCTCTTGGAGGAGCACTCCTTAGACTTTGCAGGTTCATTCACATAGCCTCCTGTAACCCACATCAGACACCAATCTGTACATGACTGCTGCTACCTAAGGAACTTGTAACCACCCATAACTGCTGGCAACAGCCCAGCTCCTCCAGAGCAAGTACCTAGGGCAGAGGGTGCCCAGCTCTAGCTGTTGACTGGCTCTCCCCAGCCCCAAGTAATAAAAGCTGCAGCTGTCAAATCAAAGGTGGCTGAAGCTAATTCATAAGGGACAAGGTAAATCCAGAGGCTGAATGGAGAGGTCAGGAAGAAACAGTTATAAACATCTTAATTGCTAAAGACAGAGTAAAGGTGAAGTTTCTTTTCCAGTAATTGCCCAGAGCTATCGCCTCAGTTTGGATCTAGGACCACTGTACCCTTTGCAGAAGAGGATTGATGGACGGGCTGCATAAGGAAACAGAAAACTTCTCTTATGATTCCAAGCCACTCTTTTGGCGGAGAGGAGATGCAAGTGGCAGGTTTGGTACAAATTTTGTTTGCCCTTAACCCATTTTCTTCCCTTTTGTCCCTGTGCTTCTGAAGACAGGGCCAGACCTGTGATTCTAATGAACTGTTCCAGTTCTCCAGTCAGATTAATTTGAAATTAGGAAATTTAAGGCATAATATGTTAAAGCTCTGATTTTGTAAATGCTTTAGGTAAAGAAATGTATCACAAGCTGCCTACTGCGCCATGCATATATATAGTTGGATAAACGTGATGCTTCTTCTTTACCATTTGAATTTGATTTCTGGATAAAGTGTCTGCAATACAGGGTTATGAGAGAGGAGATAGAGCTTAAGAAATGAAATTTAGGGCTGTTAAGGAAACCTGGAGTGTGACAGACATTAGATATCTCAACTATTCATGCCTCTGGATAGAAAAGGATAACAGGGTAGGAACACTAAGACGGGTAAACTACCTGCTCCACATTACAATAAAAGAAACAAGGCTATTCAGCTAAATATTGTCAGATTCCACCTATTATCTAGTGAAATCAAATGGCCCAAATTTAAGCTTTATTGCTCAATGCAGAACATATAAGCCAAACCAAAAAGATAAATACTGTAAACCTGGGTGAAGCAGGAACCTTAGAAAATCAAGTAGAGATTTTTACAAGAAAGTCTTTTAACAGAAACCTTGCTCAAAAAAGGCACATGAGAAGACAGGGCTGACTAACTACTTATACATGTCCCACAGAATAAAGTGGCTAAAAATCTCTAGCTTTGATTAGATGTCATGTTCCTCCAAGAAACATTAACTTCCAATATTTGAAACCTCTTAAAAAGAGCAAGAAGGTCAGACCCACAAAAGCGATGTCCCTATTGGTCTCTAACAAATTAAATGCCAGCCAACGTTAGGAAACCTGTGTGCTGAGGCATTTTGTGTAATTTTTCCCAACTAATTCCATTTTTATCTACCCTGAATGCTTGTTTGTCCCCTTGGCTTTTGTTTTGTAATTAGCCTCTCTGGACAGACCTCAAATCTTTCGTTGACTTGCTCATGGAGAAATTACTGTTAGCTAACCTTGTTCTGGAAGGTTTTAATGCCAGGCTGTGTCCTAAACTCAGAAGCTCTAAGAAATTCTTCTAAGAGTTGCTACCTTAACTTTGCGCCAGTTATCTGGGCATAAGGCAGTAAATATCTAGCCTGTAGAACATCTGCACTCTTTGATAGCTCTTGGCAGGAGCTGCTGAATGGCAGAGCCCAGTGTTGCTTTCCATCAGTGACGCATGTGCTAAGCAGCAGTACTGAAACTCAAATTTTCCTTTGTTTTCTTATGGTCTGAAATTCCTCTATGTGAAATGTGAATGGAAAGTGTAAAAAATAACAGCTCCTAAATGATTCAGAAACATGAAATTTGTACCGATGCTTCATCAGCCTGAGTGGAAGGACCCAGAGGGTTGCCGTAAGCAGCACAAAGTCCAGTTGGAGGTAGATCACCAGAAGTGTGTACCCAGAGGTCAATACTGGGGCAAATACTGTTTGGTAGCTTCATTAATGACCTGGCAATGAGACAGAGTGCAGCCTCTTTAAATTTGCAGACAATACAAAGCTGGGAGCAGTGGCTGATGCACCAGATGGTTGTGGAGGCATTCAGAGAGACCTCAACAGTCTGAAAAAGCGGGCAGAAAGGAAGATCACAAAAGAATCTCCAAAACACAAAAGGTTGCATCTGAACATCAGGAAACACTTCTTTACTGCGAGGGAAGTCAAGCACGGGTTGCCCAGAGAAGCTGAAAAGTCTCCATCCTTGGAGATATACAAAACCCAACTGGATGTAGTCCTGGACAACTTGTTCTAGGTGAAGCTGCTTGAGCAGGGGAGTTGGACTAGATGATCTCAAGAGGTCACTTCCAACCTAAAAGGTACTCTGATTCTTTTGGGTTTCCTGAATCTGATAGATTTGGCTACTAAGGATCCTAAACTGCTTCTGCCTTTTATAAGAAAAAGTCTAGTCAAATTTGAGAACCTGGACTTAAAGGAAACACTATTAGATTATGGCAGAGGCTATTAGAAATAATAGCCTAACTGATTCCATTAGGAAATTTGTTATTTTGGGAAGGGAGTATAAAATATTATACAGTAAGAAAATGTTTGATCCTCAAAAAGCTCTTACAAAGAATGTGAACTTGTTTGCACTGAAAGAAAATAAATAAATAAATTTAGCCTGGTTTCATGAAGAACAAAGACTCATGGGATCACACTGTCTAGTCCGCCCAACTGTCTGCCAGCCCTTCTGTATAAGTGAACTTCAGTCACATAAGGAAGAGGGGAGAGGTCTTAGAGATAGGTGTTATGAAAACCTGCAATTGAGGAGAAGAAATCAATGCTGTTAGTGTCTTCACTATGGGGAGGCAGGGACATCTCAAGCCTTATCTCCTCAGACTGGCCAACAGGCCAACCAGCTCAGATCCAGACTGACCACAGTTCATGGCAGCAGATCAAAAACAAGTGGGAGGCAATTTGGGGTAATAGAGGTGTTTTAAGATGACTCAGAGAGAAATAATCAGGACCTGAGAGTCCTGTAGGAGATTCAGAGGTTGTGAGAAGGAACTGAAAAAACCCTCTCACAAGCACAGAAGTACATCACGGATGTGCTTAATATGTCCAGTTAATATGACCTTTTTTTATTCAAGATGCCCCTAGTCCCATCAGACATATGTCACCACCCACAGACACTGTGTCCACTTACAGACACTGTGCTCCTCTGTAAGAAAAGAAATAGCTGCTGTCTCCCAAAGCAGCCCAAGGTCTAGGCAGAGAGGCCAACTGCTACCACTTGCTGTGCATGCCTGGCTTTGCTCTCCCAACACTGGGATGAGCAGCAAGCTGGGCAGCATGCACGGAAGGAAGGAGGTGACAGAACTCCTGCCTCTTCCCAGCTCTGGGGTTGGATCCAAGGTCCTCCTTGCACCCGGACCCTTTTCCTTCAGCCCATTCATGCTCATACTGGGGGTTGGAGGGCAGACAGAGGTGAGCAGAGCAGGCCCAAGTGTGTGCAGGGTCAGCGCAGCCCCCTAAACCTCTCCTGATCTTCTTGTCTCCTTTCTCCTCTGGATCTTCGCAACCTACTCAGAGACCTCTCACCTCCAACTGATCGTTCCAGCTTCTCTAGGCTCTGCTGCATTTCACCCCTTTCAGGAGCTTCCCTCTTCCCTGAAGCTGCTCTCGAATGGAATTGGGCAGTAGAAGGCACAAGGGCAGAATAAATTATTTTGTCCTTCAACTCTGATGCAAAAATTTGGCTTTATCTGAGGTTAGAGATGTTTGAAGTAGCTGTGCTGTGTGTCTGGCATGAGTGTGAGACAACTCATTGCACTGACCTAGGGACGGCCAATGACTAGCGTATTTGCCAAGATGTCTTTTCATGTAGAATAGTCACAGATGAAAATGTTTCACCTCCCTAATTTTATCTCACCTGCCTTCACTTGGAGGGAGTGAATGGTCTTTTCTAACCTGAACTTTAATGTGTCTGCACTGAAGAACTCAGGCTCTCATCTTATGAATACAGACTGTACATCAAGCAGGGGCCTAGAGCATAAGCTTTAATTTTGAAAATCTTTCTGGCTCAATTTGCTGTATTTGCCATACTTTTAACGAATGGACTGGCCAAGAAATTTCTGTTGGAGGAAAAAAAACATTAAGTATGATTGAAGCAACAATATTTACAAACAAGTGGATGGGAAGGAATTTAAATCAACAAATATGTGTTGATCTTTACTTAAAATCATCCTGGATCGCAGAAATATATGATAATAGGGAATAGAGTTAGTTTAAAATAGTCCCCACAGCTCTTTCTTGTCCTCTTTAGAAGAGAGGTTTCTAGGACCAAGAGAGAGAAACATTTTTGCTATGGAAATCAAGCCAGCTTGAAATTTCGGCTGTGTTTTCATTTCTATTGCCATTTAGAAAATTACCAATTTTGGCTCCAAAGCCTTTTACCTTCTTACTGAAAAAACGGAATACATGTTATGCAATGATAATCTTTTGGTTATAAGAGTTAGTTACTTATTTGCATGGAAAATGGAAGACATAACTAGTAAATGCATAATACAAATGCTGTTTATGATGTCAATGAACCAATGGATTGTTAATATCTGTAATTTTACTGCTAATTTTAAAACTACTGTACACATTTGTTTAAAACAGATTGAATTCAGTGCAAGTGTTAGATCTGTGCTTCTTTGTATTCTGCATTGTTTCAATTTTAAAAATAACACATTTGCATCAACGGTGCACAGAAATTTGAAGATGCCAAAGTAATCAAATCAAATGGCTTTCACCGACCGATTGAAAATGTAAGAATAAGCTTTTCTCCACATCATTTTGCTGAGGTCTGGCTTCCATGTCTTTTGAAGTAGGAGAAAAAGAGCAGTTCCCCAATATTTCACACAGAGCCCTCCCTTCCCTTTTCAGTGCAAATTAAAGGGCCGTAACTAAAAAGAAATTTGTTCAATAAACATCAGAATTAAAATCTATTTTCTTTAGATAGTTTCTACTCCTTAGCTGCATATCATTGGATTTTCCTCATGTCCTCTCTCACATTTTTGCTTTGACAGAACTTCTGAGTCACTGCAGAGACATGACACTTCCCCAGACCCACACACATGCAGCATCCTTAATTACATCCCATGTCCTCTAGCTACTGCTGGGCAAGAGGAGGAGCCCACTGCAATTCTCCCCATTTGTGTGTGGCTTTGAGTGCTGTCTGGGTAGATGGTGGAGGACAAATAGATGAAGTAACAATTAAGTACATGCTGCTGCCCTTTAAGCATGAACTTAACTGTCTTTCAGATCCTGTCATATCCACCAAATTCACTTGGAATTGGTAAAATGGTTAAAAATGTTTAACAGACAGGAGTGGGAGTTTGGGTTCTGTGATGGTTTCACTGTGCTGGGCAGCTGAACTCCACCACAACCACTCTCTAGGTCACCCTCCTCAAAGGGAAAGGGGGAGAAAATGCAATGAAAAGGGCTCAGGGGCTGAGAAGAAAATGGGAAGATCTCTCATGAATTCCCATCATGGGCAAAACAGCATACAGAGATCTGTATAATTTATTGCCTATTACTAACAGACTAGAGCAATGAGAAACTAAAAGCAAAATAAAAACTCCTTCCCCATATCCATCTTCTTCTACCTCCTCCCCACAAGCAGCACAGGGGCATAGAGAATGGGGGTTGGGTCAGTTAATGACACTTCATCTCTTTCTGCTCACTCATCCTCATTCTCTTCAAGGAAGGATGAAGTCCTTCCCGAACTGATCCTGCAGGGGCTGCCCACAGGCAGCAGCTCTTCAAGAACTGCTCCCACATGGCTCCGTACCACGGGGTCCATCCCCCAGGAGCAAACTGCTCCAGCACGGGTCCCCCACGGGCAGCAGCTCCCCCCAGACCCCTGCTCCTGCGGGGGCTCTCCACGGGCCGCAGCCTCCTCCAGGCCACATCCACCTGCTCCACCGGGGGCTCCTCCACGGGCTGCAGCGTGGAGATCTGCTCCGTGTGGGACCCATGGGTGCAGGGGGACAGCCTGCTCCACCAGGGGCCTCTCTGCAGGCCTCAGGGGAACTGCTGCTGTGTGCCTGGAGCACCTCCTGCCCTCCTGCTGCACTCACCTTGGTGTCTGGCTGTCTGCAGGATTCTTTCTCTCTCAGTTCTCACTCCTCTCTCCCAGCTGCTGCTGTGCAGCATATTTTCCCCTTCTCCAATGTGCCCTCCCAGGGAACAACCAATGTCACTCTCTGGCTCAGTCTTGGCCAGCGATGGGTCCCTTTTGGAGCCGGCTGGCGCTGGCTCTTATCTGACATGGGGCAGCTGCTGGGCTCTGCTCACAGGCACCCTGCTGCAGCTCCCCTGCTACCAACTCCTTGCACTTTAACCTAGAACAGGGACAGAGTGGGAGGAAGTGATAAGCAGACATGCAGAGAAATTAGTAGATGAAAAGCCGGGGTGGGGGGGGGGAGTGGGGTGCGGTGAGGGAATGCTGATCAAATAATATCATAAATATAATTATGAAACAGTCTGGAATGGGAGGGAGAAAAATAAATAAATAAAAAAATAAACCCACTAGTTAAAAAAACTTACCACATACCTCGGTCCTAAGGGAAAAAAAATGCACGCTTGAATCTTTAACAAAATTTTGGATTTCAAAGCACTGCTGACAAAGCAGCTAGTATAACGAAAAGCAGCATATTGCATTCAAAAAGAAAAAAAAGGCATGAAAAATGGTTTTACAACAGGATTTGTTTATTACTAGAAAAATGTTATCTGTCTGTCTGAAGTACAGAACATGGACTGGCCTGAACCTGGGTCACTTCAGTCTCAACAGGGATAATGGGAAGTCACCAATGTGCCTTACACGATCTCATCTCTAGAGAGGATTTGGGAAAATCTGAGCTCTGTTCTCTCACCTGCAATGAGCTTTGGAGATGAACATTGGTGCAGACTATTTCCTCATTATCAAGCAGTACAGGGCAATCAGTGTGGCTCCATGGAGTGAAGCTGATGATGCTGGAGACCCAACATCCATGCAGTACATGTTGGATTAACTTCAGGGCTGCTTAAGTCCAGTCCTTTGGGCTGAATCTCCACTACCCCCTGGAGAACATCAGATGTACTCCCAAAATGGGTAGTTTAATGCAATCCATAAAGAGTTCACGTGTTCATAGAGCACTCCACAATATCTGTCCAAGCAAGGTAAATGCAAATGATGGGAGATACGCTTTAAAAGTTCATTTCTGATCCAAATTGAAATCCTAGTAGTAATAGAGTAGCACAGCCCCAGGACATCAAGTGTTTCAGTGGGGTCCCAAATTTTTACTGGTCATCCCCTCTCCCTAAAAGACATCTGGTGTCCCTTTGATCCCAGCAAGTAATTCTGGTGTGCTAACAATTTATTGTCTTTTTTTCTTGACGATCTGAAGAGTCACTTGTGAAGCTGGGAACTGTCCTTCAGTGAAGGGTCAGGGAATAAAACAGGAATTTTGAAAGGTAGAAGCTGAAGAAGACAAACTTTCCACATGCTCAGGATGAAGCTGACCAGAGCCTGTTGCTCCACAGATTTAAGAAAAATGTGGAAAGGATATGCTGTCAAGGATTTGCCCCCCAAAAAAGCTAAAAATGTCCAGGCAATCCCCTAGCAGCCTATGACCCCATTATAGCCAGGACAGGAATCCAGTGGGAATAGCAGTTACTCTTCTACTGACTTAGAAAAAAATACTTGGGACAAGGATGGGAGAAGGAGCCCCAGTTCTAGCTAAGAACAGGAGCAAGTGATGTGTGTGGAGATACTTTAAATAGTGAAATGGTTTGAGTTAGTAATCAGGTCACCTGCTGGGAGAGCCTCCAGGTGAGCCAAACATGGGAAGCTTTACACAGGCAGAGAAACAGCAAACTGTTTGGAAATAAGCTCAAACATGGGTGTACAGGATAGAGCCCTGTAGATAATGCTAAATAAAAGGAAGTGATAAGCCCCAGAAAGGAAAGGGAAATGCACAGAAAACCTCTAAAATATATGCAGAAAATAATAAAATGCAAATTGCCCTGGTAAATACAGGCTAGGACTGTTTGGAAAAAATCATCCAAAACAGCAGACAGTCAACAGGAGGGAAAGGCAGCCAAGCAGGGAAGCTGAGACGCTGTGAGAACTGCAGGGCAGCAAATTAAAGTTTCACAGTCTGATCTGACTGCAGAAAAAGAGCATGAGTCCTAAGCCAAAACACAGGGGTGCCAAGCCAACAGGGATATGAGGGACAATACTTGTACAATGCTGGTAGTGCTTGGGCACATGAAGCCCTAATAACCACAGCAAGCTACAGGGAGGGACAGAGAGGCAACATAGCTTATTGAGTACATGGGGAGGATTTGCAGTACCAGGGCAAGAAGGCAAATATGAGCAGAGCTCTTTCACTTGCTCATAGCAGATCCAGAGCAGTGAGGATATTAAATGGATTTTTCGAAGACTTAGAGGTCCTAGTGGCTCACTGTTTCTCCTCCAAGCAAACAACAGTGTTGATAAGCCTGCCTGGACTCCTGGTTCAAGATGTTTGAAGCACAGGTCTAAACAAGGAGCTTGTTCAGAGGCAGCTTACTAGCACAGGAAACCCACTGTTATAGGAAGAGCTGCCAAGAGGTCACGTCCATAAGGTCGTTCACCCAAAACCTCCTGCCAAAAGCTCATGTACTCCACTATCTCTTGTCAAAGCCTAACCACAGGTAGGTAGCCCTTATTGCAAAGGCTCCTCTTCACACTCGCCAACTTAACACACATCTGAGAACCTTAAGTAACACTTCTGGGGTGTAGCTGCTGTTTTCAGTGAATTTTTAGCCCTTCAGTGAGAACATCCCCAGTTGTAGTTCTCATCCTATAACCAGGTCCATGTCCCTACAACACACAAGCTAATTTAGCAAAATGTTAAACAGCAAGGAATTAATGTGTTTCTTGTCAAATTAAGCCTCAAAACCCAGCCTTGCCAGCATGCCCAGGCATTCAGTCCTCTAATTTTCAGCACCAGGCTGAAGAACAAAATGCTCCTTCACCCTGACAGATTTCTCCACGGTGCCACCTCAACCATCTAGGACCCAGGTGATTCCAGCTCCCAGCAGCCTGCTGTAGTCAAAGGGATAAGGACAGCTGCAGGGAACCAACTTTTCGCCAAGAAACTGATTAATGGTTTAAATTGCCACTAACTCCAACCCTATCCACTGATGCATTAACACCATCAGATACACAGTTCAATACATGTACATACCAGCTACCCCTGTCCATCCAAAAACACTCCCCACATGCTTCTTTTTCAATGTCAGCACTGCTCGCAGCAAACCAAATATGCAGAGGGGCTCTCTCCTTGCCTGATTTTTCAGCACCTGACTTATTAGAAGTACAAGTATGGCAGATGAGAGGAGAACAGAGGAAAACTGGGCTGGTTGATTGTTGGAAGCAGAGAAGGAGACAATATATAGACAGTGGCAGGACAGGTTTGCTGTACAGAAGCAAGACAAAGAGACATGTAGTGAGAGCAGAGGGCAAGATTTCCTCTTGTTCTTTTCCTAGGTACTGCTGTCCTGACTCAAGAATTGAGTCCTCAGAAGAAGAAAGCTCCACTGACCTGCAGACAACATCACTGAAGAGAGACCATGCTCGGACACTGCCCGACTCTGCTATAGCATCTACCCAGGCTACAGCAGGTTCCTGTGGGCATGAGCCACCATGGTTACCCACTGCTGTAGCATGGGGTTGCTGGCCTAGAGATGAAGACCAAGGGAACCAATGGGCACCAAACTGGAGGCTGGGTCATAGATTCATGGTTTCTGGGGCTAGAAGGACTGTGATCACAAAAGGATAACAGATCACTGGGGCAAAATATGCACTGTGTGCTTGGCTGGGATTGAGCGTTAAGCTTTGGGTCAGCCAGTTGCTGACTGCCACAGTGTTCAAATTAGGCCGAGTCCAGTACAGAACTTAGTCTGGGGATCAAGACCAGATATAAAAAATAAGACAACATTCAGTAACGGAGATGACTGAGGCAAGAACATCAGACACACACACACACCATGCAACAGAGCTCTGATTGTTCTATCTGTAAGTAAAGGTCTTTGCCTATGGTTGTTGGGTTCATGTGTACTAGATTTCAGAGGTTATTGAAGAACTCAGTTTAAATCATAGAATAACAGAATCATTAAGGTTTGATGGAAAAGGGCACAAGAGAAGGAGAACCCACCCTCTGAGGCACCAACTTCAGTGGAAGGAGGTGTCTACATTTTTTTGCAGCTTTCCACCTGTGACCAATGTGTCACCCTCTGTGAGCTCTTCCACATTTCAATGTTATTGACTGCTGTTTCTCAACAGTATCCTGACTCTGTCCAAAACACTGGAAGAGCTCTACAGTGTTAGAAACCTTCTCCCATATGGGGCCTTAGAAAACAGCCTGAGCTGCACCTCGGACTCCTCTCTAAAAGACGCAGTAGACAAAGTGGCCTTTAACATCCCATTCCACAAAGATTTCCCATACCTTTATAGATCTGTTCTCAACCCTTTCTTCTTTACAGCCTGAAAACCAGTTCTGGTTCCTGTGTGATGCAATGTGTGCTGTTGTGATGGGACCCCAATTTAGACACAGCTTTGAGGTCTCTGCCTAACCTTTTTCCCCAAAATGAGATCCCCAAAGAAGATCAGTCAGTTCAAGAGACAGATATTATTTATATCATGCATTAACTTTTATACAGAAAGAAAAAATCAAAGTGACAGAATAGAATTAGATCAGATAGAATAGACATGAAAAGGCTCATTAACAGCTCTCCCCCGCCTACAGAGCCCTTGCAAGCAGGTCCCTGCTTCCAGTCTGGCTTTCAGTCAATTCAGCGACTTTCTGAGTTACAGCAGGCTCTGCACAGTCTTGGGAAGTTTTGTTCCTGGAAGTTTTATCCCCAGGCAGTTTTGCTTCTGTCTCTCTGGAGGCCCAGCTGTTTATTTCAACAGCCAATCTCCCTGCTGTGTCTTCTTTATGCTCTTCCTCTCTTGCCATTCAGAAATGTCTCTCCCCAGGCAGGCTTGGCTGCTCTCAGGACAGGAGCAATTTCCTCCCTCCTGGGGGTTCTGCTCAACCATTTCATTCTTCTTCCAGAGGAGCAAAACACTTAAGGAACAAAATGATCAAGCAGACACTATTGCTCAGAAGAGGGAATGCCACAACCTTACTTCTACCCCATGTTATTTCTACCCTATATCCCTCTCACACATGCAGGCACCACGGGGAGGGATTCATCCTGTTTATCTTTCACCATCCTAACACTAGGCTCTGAAACCTGGTGAGGTGGCTCCAGCTCCCCCCACTGTCAGAGGAGAGATGTTTGTCCCAGCATAACTGCCCTGTTCACGGCACCTCTCTTGGATGAATTAACCACCTCCACCCCTCGCCATCATTTAAGAAAAAGGGCTGGATGCCAGTGAGGGGGGTGTTGAATCCCCCCTCATATCAGCTACTCTAGCCACAATGCTGCCCAGGTTGCCCAAAGCAGGTGTTTTCTGTTACAAGCCCAAGCATCTCTGAGAGTCACTGTTCACCATGGCATGACCCTCCCTCCCCTAAGTGTGGCTGATGCTCTTCATTCCTCATACAGCAGGCAGAAGTGTTTGTTTAAAATATGTGCACAAAGGAAAATTGATTTTTTGTCAAAATGGGAAACCTCCATGGGAAACCTTATATTACAGTTTTCACATTTTTCACTGAAAATAAAACAGAGAATGAAAATGGAAATGTTTTGGAAAATGAGATGTTATTCTCTGACTAAACAGAAGTGCTGCTTTAGTTGTATCAGTGCCTGACATCCATCCTGTACAGCTGCTGCCTCAGTCTCTCCACCCCACTTCTCAATGCATGGGTCTCCACTTCCAGTGAGCAGCTCCACCCCAAAATCTCCAGAGAGACACTGCTGTTCAGGCTTCAACCCTAGGAAGGTGTCCACATTCCTGCTCTCATGTGTGCACACAGCACACCCCTCCAAAACCTTCCTCCCAGCATTCCTCATCTCTTACTGCCAGGTCTCCTTACCGCAGTTACTATATTCCTATTGGGTCTGGACCACTCAGGGATCTACTATATAGCAAAGGAGCAGGAGGAGGCCCCTGGGCTGGGATTGAAGCTCTCCAACCAGAGAAGAAAGGAACCAGAAGAACTGTCATTAAGATCCAGGGTAAACAGTAGAAACAATTCTGGAACATAGATATGGACAGTGTGGGTGTAAAAGGACCTGAGAGCGGCTGGAGGAATCCAGGAGATGGTCAAAGCAGCCTTCATAGGATCACAGAACTGTAGAATGGTATGAGTCAGAAGAGACCTTAAAGACCATGTAGTTCCAACCCCCTGCCATGGGCAGGGACACCTCCTACTAAACCAGGTTGCTCAAAGCGCCGTCCAGCCTGGTCTTGAACACTTCCAGGGATGGAGCATCCACAGCTTCTCTGGACAGCCTGTTCCAGTGCCTCTCCACCCTCAGAGTAAGGAATTTCTTACTAATGTCTAATCTAAATCTACCCTTTTATAGATTAAAACCACTACCCTTTGTCCTATCACTACACTCCCTGACAAAGAGTCCCTCCCCAGCTCTCCTGTAGCCCCCCTTTAGGTACTGGAAGGTCACTGTAAGGTCTCCTGAGAGCCTTATCTTCTCCAGGCTAAATGACCCCAACTTCCTCAGCCTGTCTTCAAGGGAGAGGTGCTTCAGCCCTCTGACCATCCTCATGGCCTCCTCTGGAGTCTCTCTGACAGGTCCATGTCCTTCTTGTGCTGCGGGCCCGAGAGCTGAACGCAGGACTCCAGGTGTGGTCTCATGAGAGCAGAGCAGAGGGGGCAAATCACCTCTCTCTATCTACTGGCCACACTACTTTTGATGTTTTCTTTTTAATTCTCCTGAATCTCTCCTATCCTGGGGCTTCAAGCATGTACTCCTGCCTCAATTCAGAAACCAGGCAGTGTCTTCACAGCTGATTTCCTCTAGGACAAGCTTAGCCCCTGTACACTGCCAAGATCACTGCCTCACTGACTGGTGCAAGTCAGTGCTCTGTTGGTGTCCTGGGAGCATCTTGCTTTGGAGCGCAGACAGACTAATTGTGTCTACCACAACTCAGATGGATTCATCTCCAAATAGGAGTCACTTAGTTCCCCACACATCCAGAAGCCCAGAACTACCTTGATCCACTTTTGGAAGCAGAGCACAGGAACTAACCACCATTTTAAAGGCCTTCAGCAAGGGCAGTGGTTTCAGGTTCAACTTTAGCACTTGCACTGCAGTGACCAGCCATGCTCCAACATTGCTTATGCCAGCCAGCATGATTTGCCAGGAAAGAGACACGGACTAATTTCATTAATGATGATTATCAGAATCAAGAGTAGTGTTGACCATAAGAACGGTGTTGACCCATGGCCTAGACAGGTACACTCTTCTCTGGTTAAAGAACTGGCTGGAGGGTGATGCCCAGCGGGTAGTAGTTACTGGAGCTGGCATCCCGTTACAAGTGGTGTCCCCCAGGGGTCGGTACTGGGGCCTACCTTGTTTAATATCTTTATTGATGACTTGGATGAAGGGATTGAGTGCACCCTCAGTAAGTTTGCAGATGACACCAAGTTGGGGGAAGTGTCAATCTGCCGGAGGGTGGGAAGGCCCTGCAGAGGGACCTGGACAGGTTGGGTCGATGGGCAGAGGCCAATGGATGAGGTTCAACACGGCTAAGAGCCATGTTGAGGAGTGTGTCCAGAGAAGAGCAACAGAACTGGTGAGGGGTCTGGAGCACAAGAATTATGAGGAGTGGCTGAGGGAGCTTAGGTTGTTTAGTCTGGAGAAGAGGAGGCCCAAGGAAGACCTCATTGCACTCTACCACTACCTGAAGGAAGGTTGTGATGAGGAGGGGGTTGGCCTCTTCTTTCAGATAACTAATGACAAGAGTCAAGGAAATGGCCACAAGTTGCGCCTGGGGAGATTTAGATTAGATTACAGGAAAAACTTTTTCTCTCAAAGAGTGGTCAGGCACTGGAACAGCCTGCCCAGGGAGGTGGTGGAGTCTCCATCCCTCGCGGTGTTCAAGAAGCGCCTGGACAAGGCTCTATGAGATATGATTTAGTAGCTTAGTGGGTAGTATTGGTGGTAGGAGGACAGTTGGACTAGATGATCTTGTAGGTCCTTTCTAACCTTGTGTTTCTATGATTCTATGATTCTATGATAAGGAGAGCTAACCACCATGTGTTTTCTGTGATGTGGGCTGAGACACTGCTATGTCCCCAGCTGTCTATATGTCACCAGGGGTTTTGAAAGGAGGGAAAGCCTTTGCCGGAAGTGAGTTCTCGCTTGTGAAAGGCAGTGCAACAGCACACTATCCCTGTGCCTGGCCAGGGCTTGTCCATGGCTATGCTTGTGGCCATAGCCTCAGACATGTCCTCCCTTTCAATCGGTGGCTGAATGGGCAGTGCTACCTCTTGACATTCCCTAAGATAACGTGTTTACACTTCCTATAGTTGTGCATGTGAGGAAGACATGAGCCCAAAGCAATAAAGACAAAGAGAGCAAATATCTACAGCCTTCACTTGGCTGCATGGCACGGGGCATTTCTGATCAATTCAGGACCATTAAGGGAGAGCTCAGGGTCCCCGTTCCCTCCTCATGTCCTGTGTCTGTCTGAATGGAGTCATCTTCAGAGAGGCATCCCATGTGTTCCTGTCATCTCCTTCCCCATCTTCATCTCCTCTCTCCTGCCCCTTGGACATCCTGTGCCAGAGGAACTGCTGCTGGACAATCCCACAACATGAGCCTTTGTAGGAGAGACTGTCACCTGCTGTGCTGATGATGAGTGCAGGTCAAATTTTCTGCAGCTGCATTCTCTCCAATCCCATGCTTTCCCTGGACAAGAACAGTTGCTGTAGATGTGTGCTGTACATGGTGCCCCTTCATGAGGCCTTCTTTGAGTTCGAAAACTGGGGTTCTGTTCTCATCAGTGCCTTGTAGGAACACTGCCTCTCTGCCCACTTAGGGAGTGTTATTGCCTTTGGGTTTGCTCTTCATGGAGGTCTCCCCAGCAGGGGAAAAGGACTGGTTTCCTGCACCACTTGGCAGAAGACTGTAGTAGGAGCTTTTGTGAAGAGGCAAGAAGGTGCAGAGAAGTGGAGAGGACATATGTTGTACATATGCCCTGTTAAACACTGTAGTGGCAAATTGCTTTATGATATATATGGCCTCTCATTGTGTTTCTTGGTGAATACAACATTCATCTCAGAAAGACAAATTGCAACCAAACACAGGTTGTATGTTATGAAGTATAGCACACCTGTCCCAAGCATGAAATTGCCCCTTGGTTTCACCTTGTTGTAACTCTGTGATGTTTAGGACAAAACCTAACACAGGAAAAGAACCCTCCAAATAAAAATCTTTGTTTTTCTTTTTCAATTTTCACTGCTCTTTTTGCCCAGAAAGAAAATTTTCCTGTACTAGAGTGAAGGAACTGGAGGTTTCTGTCTCTCCTGAGTCTAAGGAGGCTAGCTGGCTTCTGTAACTCAACCTTGGCAGATGAGTTAGCATAAGAGGTGGGAGAGCACTGCCAGATGTGAAGCCCCTTGTTCTGCTCCTCCTGCTTGCAGGGATCCCGTGCCTCCACCATCCCATCTTCATGCTGAGCATAGGGAGTGGTGTGCTTAACATGAAGCCCTCCCTGACAGCAGGCTCATGCAGATACACACTGGAAAATGAAGGAAAAATTAAGAACAGATTTGAAGGGAAGGGATTAGCCAAAGCACACTGTGCTTTAAATGGGCGCTCACGGTGTAGACTGACTTTAGTTTGCAGTAGGCTAATCGAGGAAGTGGATTAAATTAAATCCTGAAAGCATTCCTTGTACACAGCACCCTACAACACGCTTTCTGGAACAGTGTCCTTCTGTAGCCTGTCCCTGAGGTCACTCTCCTCTCCCACCAGTGCCTCAGGGATGAGTACACTCAATATGACTCCAGGTGGCACTCCGGTTTATGTGACTGCATCTCCCAGGTGTCCTTGTGCAGAGGGATCTTCTGTCCTGCAGCAGTGCTGGCAGGGGAAAGTTTGGTATCAGCATGCTGGGATAGCCAATGTCACAGGTTGTGAGAGCAAGCACAGCAGATAGAGCTGGACAGGCAGGTGAAGTCTTACCATGACAGGTGGAGGATTGGAAAAGGGGGCTGGTCAAATGATCCAGCAAGAGATTATAGGGCATCCTGGTAAGCAAAGCCAAGGAGGGGGAAGAGCTGTCACCCCATGGACGGCATATCTCTTCAGAAAGGAGTGGGGATGTGCTTCTGTGAACCCCTGCCTGTGCTGCACTGCTTTGTGCCCAGAAAAACAGAGGTCTTTAATATCCACAAACTCAGCTGGGACTAAAAGTCTCATTCATTGGAAGTATGGGGAAAAGAAAAAGTGAATATGGACCTTCACAGCTTGACACCTCTCAAAGCACAGGGAGCTTTTGAGCTCTTCAGCAGAAGGGAGTAGCAGTGAAACTCTCCAGTCTGGTCTAGAGCAGGGCGTGCAGTGATCTCTGCTAATATAACCCAGCAAGGGACTTCGTTATCAAAGGTTGATAGTGAACAACAATATTGAAGGATTACTTTGGAGTTTCATAATAGGTTTAGTACTGCTCTCATGGGCTCCTGGTGTTGCTGCATAGGAAGGGAAAACCAATATAGCTATTTAGGCTGTTGAGTGGATGCCTGTGTGCACCCACTACTGATTCTGCTCCTTCATTTAGGTGTTGTGAAGCAGTCCTCTCAGCCTTTGCATACCTGCATCATTGGCCGAACATTAAAACCCAGACATTCTCCCTCCCCCCTTCTGCCCCCCAGTCTTGGGGCTGGCTAAGCAAGAGAATACTGTGGAAATATAAATAAATATAAATAATACATAATGATGATTTATCAACCAGTTTCCAAAGTTATAAGTTGTGCTGTGATAGCAATTTCAAACTTCTTCATGGCCAGAGGCTTGTAATGTTCCTCTGCAAAACAAAACCTGATAACTACACTTCCTAGCAGGACTCCAGCTGCTGGCACCTTAACAAGAACATCACCCACAATGAGACTTGTTATTCCATCCTGGGAGGTGGCATTGCTGCCCCTCGGCAGGAGTTACCAGATGTGGCTGTCTGGTAGGGGGAGCTTGCAGGCTCTCTCCCAGATCCCCTAGCCCTCAGCACCTGCAAGGCACCCCAGGAGCTCTTGGGAATCGCCTGCTGTCTCCTTCACTAGTCAAAGGAGATTTACGTCAGTCCTCATCTCCTCCCTGCTTCCCTGTGCACCAGGAGCTTTTTACCCACCCAGCTGCCTTTCCCTGGAGATGAATATTTTAAAATTTTCCTTTCTGCTATTTTACACAAAACATATAGAATGTTAAGTATGTGTCAAAATGTCCTTTTGATGTTTTCTCTCTTCTGCATGCCAGGGCTTCCTGGGCTTGAGCTCCGTGATTGATGTGGGAGAGTCCTTTGGTGCCAGGGACTCCCACCCTGGGCTGGCCAAGCCTGGGCAGGTGATGGCCTCCATTCGATCAACTATGGCTAGCCTGGGGCTACTGGATAATTCATGCCTTGCACTTCTCTATTGATTTATTTATTAGACCCTTTGCTCACAGGAATGAAGATCTACATTTCTGTAAATTATCAAACTGGCAGTGCTGGAAAACAGCCATAGTCTGGGCACGCAGCCACCTGCAGAGACACTCAGAGGTGCCTGCGAGGCACCTCATGCGCCGATGGACAGCCTCACCTGCTGGAAGGTGAGTGTTGCTGCTTATGCCTAATATAGCCTGACTCCTGAAGACAAAACATATAAGAAATAATAATAAATAGCACAATACAGGGATTTCTAAGAAAACAACAGTCCAGCAAGTCTAGCTCCTGGAATCGAGTCCTACTGGGTATTATGCGGGAAGACCTGAAGCCCAATATACATTGCAGAGTGCAAATCTATATCATCAGAACAGATTGATTTCTTCCTGTCCCAGATGACTAGGCATGAGCCTCTACCCTGAAGATAGAGACTTGTTAACACATTTATTTTTTTTCTTCCTTGTTATGATAAGTTTGGGCCCGGTTCTTATTCATTTAAAAAAAAAAAAATCAAAGGCAATTATAAAGAGAAGCTGACAGAGTACAACAAAAGGGAGAGAGACTCAGAGGTCTTTTTTGCACCACCTCATTTGCTTTCATAAACACCTATATTCCCTCCCCACATTTTCAGGTTACTCCCTCATTCATCCTGACTCCCACTGCACAGCTTTCCACCTCACACCTCTGCATGCACTGCCCTGTTCCCATCCATTCCATCTCTCAGCCTTCCCTCCCCATCTCCATCATTTGCTTGTCTTCAATGTGAGTTTGCATCCTCTCAGTATACCACTACACAGGGGTACTGGGTATATACCAGTGCATGGTCCTACAGGATGGGCAGTTTTCACCCTTTCTGATGCCCTTTCATCTTAGTCCTCATACATTCTGGGTTCTAATAGTCTGCTAATGTCCTCTGCATTGTGTTGCTCTCCTCTAGCACCTGCCCAGGTTGCTAGCACATCTTTGCTCTCATCTGCCTCTGCTCCCACATGTTCTTACTTACATCCTCCAGGGCAGGCCTCCAGGTCTCTCCTTCCTCCCCCTCCTCCTTTGCTTTTGGCTTCTTTGTGATATGTTTGATTTTATCATACCCTCCCAACCCCAAATGTAGATTGTGCCTTCCAGGCACTGATGAGAGTCCAATCAGCAATTAGCACCACAGAGCTGGAGGAAGGACCTTGTTAAAAATTAAAATCCCAATGTGTAGCCATCTCTCAGTGAGCTGGGGCCTACTTGGGTGGCAGGCACCGGAGATTTGAAGTCAGTGAGAGCAATTCATCCAGCATTGAATTCAGTATGAACTGCCCTCCTGACCCCACTGAGCACCTCCCAAGGAGCTGCATGTGGACACCTGCAAGATGTTTCTATCTGGACCTGAAACCCAAAGATGTTGCCACTTCCCTGGCAGAGTGTCAGGACTGGGTGACACCATGCTTCAGAGGAGGACGAAGGCTCGTTGCCATGTTGGTGTTGTGCAATACGCAAAGCTGTTGTCTTGGGTCTCCTGCTCTATGAAGGGCAGAGCTGCCTTCAGGCTCAACTCCACACCCACAGGCTGCTGGGAAAGCTCATGAGACTGATTCCCATAGAGGGCTTCCTGCCAAAAGCAAAGGCACAACAGCAACAGATGTCCCACAGCAAACTCCCTCATTCGTGCTGTGGCCTCTATGAGCTGAAATTCGGCAGTGACACTTCTGACTCATGATGCTGAGGCCTCTGTCTGAATGATGACCTCAGATGTACAGAGTGACACAGGGAATGCTGGTGGGCACCCATTAGCTTTTGTGCACAGACATAAACCAGTCTTCTGTCTAGGACTCATAAATATTGTTTTTCAGCTAATTAAAATGGTAGCAGCTGTTAATCATCTAAAGATCTGTCAGTTCTACTAAAGGTAGGTGGTGGCTATTTATTTTCCACATAATTATCTTAACAAAACTGCAAATATTCACCTGAAAAAAAATGAAAACTGGCCCTTTAAAGACTCCCAACATTTTCTTCTACAAAATATTCGTTGATGGGACTGACTATTCCCTGGATTTCCCTCCTCAGATCAAAGCCTTTGGCTCATGCTGGAAGGATGGTATTTTCAAAGAACCTCCCCCAGAAGAGACCTGCTCACCCAGCAAGCAAGCACAGGCACTTCTTGGCTTCACCACAATATCGTTAAAGGCTGAAAATAGCAAAGGCCAAACCTTTGCTATCCAGCCATTTTTAATTTTAACTGCTTTATCCATTTGACCACTAAAAAATTCATTACATCTAAAGTTTAATGAGAAATTAAATGGATGGATTGGCTGCTAAACAGCCTGTGTGCGGGTGTGAGCGCTGCCAGAGGGGCTGTGGGCTAATGAAATGTTTAATGCTGAGGACTGCAGCGAGCTTGGGCGCAGCAGATGCCGGGTTTGGTATATAAATAAATGCAATGATATGATCTCATGTTCTCTTGACACTTTCCTGAAACCCTCCTCCTCTTGCAAAAAGCTTCAAACTTCTCAAGAACTTCCTGAGCTGGAGGCTGATCTCAGACAGCTCTGTCTCCCCATCCTCCACCCACCTACATAAGTGGCCAGCCCTGCTGCACCCAGGCTGACCCTGATCTTCAGAATCAGCCACTGGACAACAGCTGGTCTTCTGATACTTGCTGAGGTAGTTCTGCCAGTCTCTAGGCTGGCCGAGGAAACCTATTTCAATGCCTCTCTGACAGTGCTCTCTTCAAATATTTCAAGCAAATCTGCACAGAATTTGGAAATCTCAGGGTCAGAGCTCTGAACTGTGGTCATCAGGGACCCTGTCTTCCTGCCTTTCCTGAAGGAAGAGAAACCCAAAGAGCCGTGAGATCCAAACATGATGCAGGGAACCATGTGACATTCTGAACCAGGGACAGTCAAAGCATAAATCTGTGGCAATTTCCCCTTAACGGCTCTGTATCGAGCCACAGGCACTGGGCCAGGTAACAAGGACCCCAGGAAGTGCTTCAGAAGCAACAGCTTCCATACAGCACCTCAGATGAGTGATAACTCACATTTGTCATCAAAGAACAGGACGTGTCATCAAATCAGATCAAGGCAAAAGTGCTCCATGCTGGTACACAAGAGTGTGGGGGGGAGGTTGTAGGTGAATGGTAAGTAGCCGAGCCCAGAGGTAATCTCACAGCACGCGCTGTATGCCTGCATGCATGCATCCATGCAGGGAATATGCAAGGTTTTATCTGTTTTGTGTTGTCTAGAAAAGTAAGTGGCAAATATAAAGTAGGGCACAAGACTTACGAGAGCTACTTTGACCAGGAAACACAAAGAGCTCTGAAGTGTTACATGGAAAGTTGCTGTGAACCCAAGATCATCAGACAGACCTGCCGGGGGAGACCTGGGAGGATGGAAGAGAGGTGCAGGAATGGGAAGGGGGAGCAAGGATGGGATGGGAGGGAGCATGAGTACAGCAGCAATCTGCCCGTGGGTGGGAGCAGAATGGGTGCAGGTTGAGCTGGGGAGCTTGGCACTACACTCCCACTGCAGCCAGTCTCCACACTGGAGTTCTGCCTTCACTGCATGGGGGCAATTCCCCTGAAACCTGGTCACCACAAATATCCTCCAGCCTGCTGCTGTTGACCAACAGTGCATTTCTTCCCTTCCACTTCTCTTCTCACCCTAAGAGCAGTTGTCATTTGGGGAAGGGGGCAAAACACCTCCAAGCTTCAGGTCTGGGAGAGAGTTCGGTAGAAGCACGGACTAACCCTGATGTAGGGAGCTGATGGGTAACAGGGAGCAGGTCAGGGTGCCCCTGCTACAGCTATGATGCAGCCCTGACTCTTGAAGGCATGTGAACACCAGCACTTCATGGGGAACCCTGGAACCGGGCACTGACCTTCTCCAGCAGGATGTTTGGGACCAACCTCTCACCCCATGGAGATACTTTGTGCTTCACTTTCTACAGATTTTTCCTGCTGCTTGATGGCTAGGGGCTGGTCATGGTGCACCCACTCACCCTTGGGACCTCCTCAGAGTTTCAGCCTCTACATGACCCCTCTGCACAAGTGCCAGCAGTCTGGGGAGCCTGTATAGCTGCTTCACTTCACCAGGGATACAGCTAGAATCTAGAAGAAGGGAGGGTATAATAAGGCTCTCCCTTGCCCTTCAAAGGCTTGCTTTTGCAGAGTTCCTGTTCCCTGCATCCTGTTCCTACAGGGGAGGGAACCATCCACTCCACTCCGGGTACTCTATTTAGGCTGTGGGAGGTTATCTCCACTTCTGCTTGGTATAAGAGTCTGTTATCCTTTAACAACAACTGTGGGGAGAGCTGAGGAACAAGGAAGCAGGGGATTCTCAAGGGGTTGAGTAAGGGGCAGCCTGGGGACAGATGCCTGGTAGGGCACAGCAGATAAAGCTTGAGATTATTTGAGATTTGTGTTTTGTGCATTGGGGTTTTAATGCTCTCCATATGTAACAGATTTCTCTCAATGAGCAGTGAGCACAGTGAGAGACCTGTGGAAGCAAATTCTGGTGAGAGACTGTCCAAAGGTCTATGAAGCTGGTTGCTGGGCCAGGTGATGGAAAAGGAGGTGGAACCTTGCAACCTCATCGCCTGTTTACAGGCCTGTCAGTGCACCTTTTAAAAACCTTTGGCATCATGGCTGACTTCACGTGGATCATATGTAGGAAGATGTTCACAAGAAAACAATTTTAGTAGGCAAGTATTGTGCTCTCAGCTATCTCCTCTGCTTTTCACAAAAAATTGGTTCTTTCAATAGGAGAGGAGCTGGCTGGGCCCTGAGATGCAACCGTGTCATGGAATACCTTTTGATGAAAAACCTACCTACCTTTGATGAAAAACCTACCAATGAAAAACCATTTCCACATTATCCCATCTAGGGATGCTCTAGGACAAAACGTGACTTTTTTCACCATCCAGAGCAGTGCACAGGCTGGCTAAGCACACAGCTCCTTGCAGCACAGCACCCTGAAACCTCTCACAACACTTCTGCTGCATCTGCCCCAGTAAGAGACTTTGCATCTTCAGATTTCATCTCTTCTTCTTGAGCAGATGAACGAACAGCTCTTCCTAACAGGGTAGCCAAGGCCCTATAAAGGCACATGTGAGCCTCAGACATGTGCTGGGATGATGGAAACCAGCCAAGCAGGAGGTGTCCAGCCTGGGCTGCTGCCTGACCCCGCTACCAAAATAACACTGCTTGGCTCTGTGACTTTGCGGTGGCAGAGAGAATCCTTTGGCTATAGTGCTCGTTGCTGTATCACTGGGTTTCATCTTATCACCAGCTCAAAAATAAAGCTGTCCTTCTGTGAGTGAGCAGTGGAAAACATACATGGGAATGTTTGTGTGCTTGTTTCCCACAACTCACTTGCATGGCTCTTTCCCTGCCAAGCCAAAGGCCAGTCAAGCTCATGAAGTACTGATAACAACCACGATGACATTAACCTTTTGCATGCAAGATGCATAGCAGATATGGCTGAGTTAGAGCTTGTAAGAATGAATAGGGATTTCCTGCTGTTTTCAGAAAGAGGGCTGCTTCTGTGAGTGGTAGGAGCGTTTGGATCTTTTCTATTACAAGTCCTCAATCTTACTGTAAAATGGGCTAGTAAGACTGAAGCCAAAGACAAATCTCATAGATTCCCAATAGCGTACTTTAAATTAGAACAAAATCAGTAGAGTTCATCACTCAGAGTGGGAGAGATTGCACTTCTGCCCTTCGTAGTTGCCTGCTGATGTCTAAGCCTGCTTGCTTTTGATGGCAAGTGCCTTAGAGGAGCAGAGAACTGGGGCAGGAGGCCTCCCCATTCTCATCCCAGAAGGTATTTGAATCTCCAATTATGAGATTTTCTCCCACTTGCTTTCTTGGAGTCAGAACCACATGCTCAGATGGAGATGTGTCACTGGATGACCAAACACCCCTGCTTCCTATCCCCATGTTCTCCCAAATGGCTTTTCTCCCTTGGTGGACACACAACAGAATGACAGTCAAGTCACGGAGCAGAAGAGGCGTGCGGGGGGGTGGGGGGGTGGGGGGTCACATCATTCTTTTTCTTTCAAGTCTCACAGCATTATCAGAGTATGCCTTGGAGCCACAAGTGCTCCACATTTCTGAAAGGAACCTCAGAAAATGAATGGAGTGTATGCTGAATGTATAAGCCTGCTTCTTGTGCAAGGTTCCAAAATGTAAATGTGCACTGCTGTGTCACACTTTTTGTGTGACACAGCAGGGATGTTTCTCAGGGGCTGATAAAGGTATTGGCTCTTGGCCATACATCAGTTGATGTTTTTAACAATAACTTGGAGAAGAGAGTAACATGATCATTGCCAAGATATGCAGCCAGCAGGCAGACTAGAAGGGCTGATTAAACACAGCAAAGGATGGGTTAATACCCAAAACACTCTGGAAAATTTGGTATTGAACCTGAGAAAATGTCCAGATGTGAAACCACCAACCTAGGAATGAATAATTCAGACTGGTATGTGGAGGAGTGAGGGTGGGGGTTATTCCTGGGGAGCCAACAATTAAGAAGAAGAAGTTGGGGGTAACTAAATGGCAGGCAATTAATTGGGAGTGATTTCCATATATCATGCTAAAGAGGCAAATGACATCTCTGAATTATCAAACATGAGCAAAGAGTCTGTGCTTCTGAGTTTATCACTGGTGTTACCACTGTTAAAATAGCGTGGCCCATGCCTGAAGCACAGCAATAAACTGGAGAAGGTGCTGGAGGGAACCACAAGAATTGGTCATGGAGTCTCCCTCTGCTTCATTTATCACGGAGAAGGTCACGAGTGACTTGATCATTATCTGCAATTGCCTGCTCAGAGAATGGAAATCCTATATACCAGAGCTCTTCAAACCAGCAAAGATCTAACAAGATACAAAGCGATGCCACGTTGAAACTAGCAATAGGGCACAGAAGTCTTAAAACTGAGATTTGGAACTAATTTACCAAGGATTCTGGGGGATTGACCAACAGTACAAATTCTAAATTAAAGCATTCTGCCTAAGAGATACTGGCTTGAAGCAAGAACCTGTTCAGGGATAGCTATAGGCTGTTTTTTTGTTGTTGTTGTTTTGTTTTGTTTTGTTTTGTTTTTTCCTGCAAATAAGACTAGAGAGCTCATTTATGAATGGTTACTTTGCACAGGCTGCAACCTGCTAACACAGAGATGTCCACCTCCTCCCTGGCTGGTTAACCCATAGTGTTTCTCATATCCTACTGTTCTCCCTGGCTACCCAAGGCTGACTCAAAAGTTTAAAGTGCTTTCTTTGTACCCTGAATCCCTTTCAAATAGCCATGGTTAATCCCTGTAACGTGGGAAATATTCTTAAGTGTCTAAATAAGAATAACCTGATTCAGAGAATGGGCAATGACAGTCACATCACTACGCCAAAAGAAAGAGAGAACAGCCCCTCCTGACCAACCCCATGCTGCAGGCTCAAAGTTATCCTGCCTTCACAAGGCCCAGATTGTCCCATCAGGAACATATTCCATTTACTACATCCTAACACAGGGGCAGAAGAAAACTTTATGGATGCTGAGAACAATCCCCATTCTCTCATCCATCCTCTGCTGACAGCACAAAGGTCCTGTTCCACCACAGCCACAGAAACACCTTGAAATGAATAGGCATAACACCTTACCCCATCAGGAGAACAGAGATGATATGGCAGTCATAAAGCAGATGCTTTGCCTTTATTTTCTGGAGGAAGCCACAGGGCCCCTCAGTTTGGCTGACAATTTCATTTAGCTCTGAAATCATCTGCTTTCTCTGCTATCAGGAAGCAGGGAGAAATGGTGTGGGTATGTCCATTCAGGAGACACATCCCACCATATGGCCAGAGGAATGCCTACCCGCATGCACGCACACGCGCAGAGCTAACTTTGGCGCCCGCAAGGCAGCCTGCGACCTTTCGGCTGAGATGCTCCGGCAGCCCCAGGTGGGCAGGGGGTGATGAGTCACTCCTTGGGAGCAGCCTTGCAAGGAGCTTATGATGCATGCGAGCTCTGCAGCAGACTTCAGGAGTTTTAGTCATTAGAAATCAGAGAGCTGGTGTCTTCTGAGAAAACCCATCTCTTGAGGAAAGTAGGAAAAGAGAAGCCTGGGGAGCAAAGCTTGCCAGAGAAGAAGTGGTACAGATTTCCCACTACTCCTGTCATTTTGTCGTCCCCAAA
The DNA here is from genome assembly GCF_040182565.1 of Anser cygnoides. Lineage (NCBI taxonomy): Eukaryota > Metazoa > Chordata > Aves > Anseriformes > Anatidae > Anser > Anser cygnoides. The sequence goes on from NC_089889.1 coordinate 15,011,001, forward strand.
ACTGCATAAAGCACCATAGGGCAGAGGTTTCTACAGCTCATTTATGCTCTCTGGATCAGAAAGATCACATCACCCTTCACCACAGCCCTTCCCCATCCCAGCCCATCTGCTGAGCGTTCAGGAAGCTCTCCTCCACATCAAGCAGCCACATCGGGTCCCTGCACCCTGGAAAAGCCTTTTCCTCCTAACTGGATACAGACAGCTGCCTTTGGTTGCTTCCCTTCCTCAGTCTCATCCCCTCACTCTTCACTGTGATTTCTCATCCCTCTGATGCCCCAGCAGCGTGACAGGCAGGACCCCAGGTCTGCTCCCACTGGACTAAACTCCAAAGCTCTTCCTTGCACTACCACAGTCTGACACACAGGCACAGCTTGAGCTTGTCTGTGTTTGGGACTGCTACAGCCACAATATGAGACAACCTCTTCCCAGGAGAGGAGCTCCCCTACCCACCTCTCTACAAGGTGCTGAGTCCAATTTTTTGTAGCAGCAACAATAAAAAAGCATCAGAGCTGAGTAGAGGGGGCAAGAGCATGCCCTGTGCATGCAGGCATTAGGAGTCCCTTCTCTGTTGTCCTTAGCTCTCTTTCTCTCCCTCCACCCCAGATCTCCTCCAGCATTCCTGTGTAGCACTTGCTGTCTCGGCCAGCATCTGGAGCTACTTGGCAGTGCACATCACTGAGCTCTGGAAAAGTCTGGAGCCGTGCTCTATCCAAAGCTGCATTACATGATGAGGCAACACAGAGGAGGGAAGCAGATGGGGAGGGGCCCAAGACATAGTCTGTGACCCCAAATACTAATTGCTTTGTACATGTGCAATCAACACACTCCCAAAGAGCTAGAGAGGCAGATTTCCCAAAGGTCTTGGGGTGGATACGTGACCACTGGCCTTTGGAAGCAACAGACAAACAGCTGTAACAACTAGCCACATAACCTTAGGTGGTGCCATTGGCTCTGGAATGCTTTTTTTCTTAGCCTTGCTGAGAAGGTGCCTGAGCTTAGACAGGCTACAGAGCTCTGCGCATGTAGATGAGCACAGGCTTTAAGGACAGGAGAATCCCAGACAACAACAGGCCACTCTAGATGTACTGCAGATTTCATGTTAGCAGACAGGTACAGCTCTGAATACAGGAACTGGCAGTAAAATCTTTACAGTTTTGTCTTTGCCAGTTCTGTGAAATCTGTCCAAGGGACATTTTGCTGGTCCCTCGAGACCACTCAAGGGATCAGCAAAAATCATCGCTTCTATTAGCAACAGAGCAGGAAGGTAGGCAGCCTGTTCGGAAGTGCTTTGGGATGGTCCCTGCAGGCAGTGGGTTTCTTACAAAAGGTTTACTGTAGGTGCCATTCATTCACGGCTGGTTAGTTTAGGGGAAGCCTAGGGAATGCTGCATTAATATTAATTTATTTTCAACTGTTTTGCTGGTGTTTTTTATCCATGCTCACTCTCTCCAGTTTGCTGGTTAGGCCAGCCTCAGCTGCATGTTCAGCTGCTTCTCCCATGGCAGTCTCCATGTTTTCTTTCACACGGGGCACCTCTGCCTTGCCTGGAGGATGTTATACCAACTCCTCCTGCTTCCTGCTCCCTCTTTCTCCCCCGGTACTGAAGTGCTTAACTGGGTCATGGGCTTGTCCTGCAGTCACAGTGACAGTCACCCCAGTGAGGATGCACCCACTGTTTGGGCTGATAATGCCACCTGGGGTTTATAGGTGGTTTATAGATGTGCTGTCCTTGGGCATTTTATAATATTTTTAGGAACCAGAGCAAGCCATGAGTGCAATCCCAAGGTGACATCTAAGCACATCTGTACACAGACACTGGACCAAGCCCTGAGCAAAGCACCTCCTCCACGGCACAGCCTGTGCAGAGCAAAGCACTGTGAGAAACTCCCTGGTCCTCTACACAGTGCTGGGTGGGTACAGAACTTCATCCAACATGGGAAAGATGCTGCTCCTGGGGCATCTGTAGTGCCACTGCTCCCAGGGGCAGCAAGTGCCCTTCCCTGCAGCATGAACTGTGTTGTTCCCGTTCATGGTGGCTATGTGGGTCCTGATGAGCTGCAAATGGCACCGCATGAAGCCTTACTTGTTCCTGGGACTCATGCCGATCATTTGGTGCTTGCAGAAGCCCGGCAGCACCTCCCCTACAAGCAGCTGTGTTGTAGGTGTCTGCAGTATACGTGGGTGCTTGCTGAGAAAATGCTTCCCAAGCTGAGTGCCTCTGAGGGTGGATAAAGGGGCTCCTGGCTCCCAAGCATGGGTGTCCTCAAGTGCCCAAGTCAGACACCCTGTCCCAGTCCTGAGAGCTGAAGCAGGTTCCTGGGTGTCAAAGGCAGCAGATCGGGTGCCTTCAGAGGATCTATGCTGAATCCTCAGGCATTTCTTCAGGTGGAAGGCAGCCAAAACCAGAGCACTGCAGCCCAGGACCAACCTTACTCAGGTTCCCCTCGCCCACAATAGCACAGGGCTGAGATGCATGAGCAGCAGGAAAGCTGGCAGCCTAGGCAGGTCCCAGGTTGCTCCTGGAGCAGGGACCCCACACAGCCTTGGTGGGCTGTGGGCAGCTTGTGCCAGTGGTGGGGAGCTGAGGCACCTGAGATGTGCTAGGCCCAGGGGAGTGCTGCTGGGTTCAGTAGGGCAATGTGAGCAAGAAGGACAAGAGCTCTCATCTGTGTGAGAGCAAGGAGGCAGCTTGCAGCAACACACATTTAAAATGACATTGATGTGAGAGGGAAAGAGAGAGGTGGGTGTCCAGCATACCTTGGGCAGGGTCACGAATAAGGGATTGCCCAGAGGGTGAAAGCCTGAGCTGAGACAAGAATACAGCAGAGCCTCTCTCTGCCCCAAGCTGGAGGGGTTGCAAAAGGAGAGAACCTGCCATGGATGAGGTTCTAAAGCAGCAACTGAAACCCAGCAGCTGCTGCTGGCTAGGATTCATTCTGTTAACTAATTAAATGTGTGCTGGGCCAGGGAGAAGATGCCAGTTTCCCTGTAGCTTCTCTCTCTGGGAGTCTGAGGATGACAGAAAGGGTAGTGGGCTGTTTGCTCCCTCTTAATCCCCTTTCTGAGGGTTTCCCTCCACAGTTGGAGATCAAGGGGTAAGTGTGGTTGCTTCTACCTACGCCTCTGCTCCCCAATGGCAGCAGCCCCCGCTTAAATGTCTGTGCTGCCTTCAGCTTAATATCTTCTGTGGTGCTTTGATCTTGTATTTAAATACAGCTGGTTGTAAAGGAAGACAGAAAGTTTCCCAGCTGAGATTTGAGTTCCAGTCTCTCTCTCCTCCCAGTACTATCAGCGTATCAGATTTTGGAAGATTGACCATTTCCTTGGCTAATCAAAATAAAGGGGAATAGAAGAGGAGTGTAAATTCTCAAGAACAATTACTTTCAGGTTATTTTTCAATATTTCTTTTTTATATTATTTTAATTTAAACTTCGAGCTGGCCTATGTATTCTATGTATTGCACATCCAGCCTTAATCACGGCAGCAAATGAGAAGCTTGTAACTCTGATAGATTTCCACCACAAGCTCTCTATCTTTCCAGAAACACTGCTCTCACCGCATCCTCTCTCCCATCCTGAACGTGTAACATGTATTTCTGGTTCCCACATTTATGACCTGGCATTTAGCTGCATTAAACCAGGGGCTGTTTTATCACATCCAATTTACTAAGTGATATAAACAACACCACCTGATTACCCCACTCTTGTCATTATTTACTGCTTCAGCAGTCTCTCAGTGTCATCTTCAAACTTTATCAGTAATGATTTTCTGTTTTCTTCCAGATCATTGCTAAAGGTACAGAATAGCATGGAGTCCAGGGGAGGTACCTGTGGGACCCAATTAGAAATGGCTGCACTGAAGGCTGATGTATCATCAACAATTATATTCTGAGATCTAGAAGTTAGCCAGTTTTTAAACCCAAGCTAATCATGCCATATTCATCTGTTAAGTACAAATGAAAAGCCAGGTCGAAGATAACCAGATTAACTCTTGGCATCGGCAGCCCACTAAAAGCCCTATGAAGCTTCCTTGTATTGGGAGGAAAAAAAAAACAAAACAAAACAAAAACACCCAGTCCCAAGTCTTTCATTTCCAACATGACCTTCACAAGACAGTATGTTAGTGTCAGCTTCTTTCTCATGTCTCTTTTCTGCTAAGAAGGGTTCATCTCCTGGTGCCCAAGAAGATGCAGGGACAAGGGAACTAATAAACAATAAAAAGGCGCCTTCAGAACCTGTTCCCTTGGGCTCGGTGTTCTTGGCAAGCAGATAAAGAATTTTAGAGGCTCTTGGAAATGGGTGTTGCAACTCTATAAGAAAACCATCCTCCTTCATTTCCTCCATTACAAACAACACAGGCCCCAGATCAACTATTTATTAAAACTTGTTAGCTGGGAAAACAAGGGTGGGGGGGAGGTAGAGGGGGGTTAATTAAATTAAAGTCCTCTCTAAAGAGAATGCAATTAGGATATTGATTGCAAGAAGTGCCAAGTTAATTGGGCATGTGACACATTGACATTTTTCACAATCAATAAACCTGCAACACCTTCAAAGAAATCTCAAGCAGCACACAACCACATCAGGGTCAAAAATGCAATAAATATCTTGAGCTGATTATAGCCGTTGGTTTCTTTCATGTTTTCTCAATACAGAAAGCTGTCTGACAGGGCAGCTCTTTCCCCATGTGGCTTTAATAAAAGTCTTTGATGGAACCAATGCAAGCCTTTCAGCTTTTCTCTCTCTCCTTTTTTTTTTTTTTTTAGAAGAAATCTTGTCAGCTTCAGTCAGCTTTGCCTTTCTGTTCTCTGCCAATCACCAGGAAGAAAAGGGCTGGAGAGGGCTGGATAAAGCCAATTAACAGAGGTAGCAGAGGAGTGACAGAGCAACTGGTAGTGATGTTCCAAGGGCAGGCAGGTGCCTGGAGACTGCTCCAGATCAAGCCCAGCATGACATTGTATGTGTCCTGGGAAAGAGCCTTACTGCAACAAGGGATGGGTGCAGTTCAAGGACAGCCCCTTCCTTTTCTTCCTCTTTTATCTGTTTGGAACGGGCGTCCATCCCCCTAGATCAGCCCAGGCTCTCCTGACAGATGGGTCCAGGGAGCCCCCAGTCTTGCAAGGGCAAGCTGCCTTCCAGCACTGCCCGGCACAGCACATCCTGCTGCAGCCTGACTTCTCCCCTACAGCACAGGCACGCTCTCTGCAGATGGGGCTGGAGGAAGGATGCTCCTTCTGACAGAGAAGAGGAGGGATGGTACTGCAAGAGGCAAGGGGGAGGAGTGAGCAGAGGACCAGAATGGATGATTTAGTCTGCTAAATGATACCAGTCTGGGCTGCCTGGAAAGCCCTGGCCCTGCTGCAGTGCACAAGTGCCTTTGTGTATGTATGGGAGCTGAGCTGCAGTCTGGCTGTTTTCCTCGCCTGAGCCCACCTCCCCTCCTTTTGCCTCTCCCTTTCATATAGGGATGGCTGGGTGCTGCATTATTTCAAGATGTTCCAGGAGGACATCATTGAAAGCTGCCAACCTGATGGGGCTGATCTGTCCCAGGATGCATATCGGAACATGTATTAAAACATGTTCAATATCTTTCTTGTCCTGGGAGGAAAGGGGACTAAGGCTGGCTTTTCCCATCAGAAAAATGCTGGGAGGTAGGAGGTGTGGGTTTCAGCTCCCAGAGACCAAGATGAGACTAAATGCAATTTTCTGCCTCCCAGATGAACACCCTACACATAGTCGGTGGCTCTTCTTTCAAATGTGGTGGCTGTAGGGTCACCGTCACCTCCTCAGGAGCTGTGCAGCAATACTGCGAGCTCTGCTCAGTCTTTCAGAACCAGTAACCAAAGCTACCTTAATCCTCTAGAGCAAGGCTTCACTGGGAAAGGGCCAGGGGACAGATCCTGAACAGTGGCATCCTACATCTCTTATTCACTGAGTGCTAAATTTAAAATTGCCCAACTCACTGATGAGGCCCAGAGGTCATGTATGCACAGTGTTATTGTGAACTAGTGGAAATATACACCCAGGCTAGACTTACTGCAAATTAAACTTTTCAGCCCTTTAAAATATTTGCTAAGGAGACCTGGGCACTTTCCCTACTCTAACAGGATTATTGCCATGGATAAGCCCATTGGTACATCTGCTGCTTACATTTGTGAGTCAGACATTTTGTTTCCTGTTGCAGTGCTATATAACTTGCACCGAGAAATTATTGTGCTCTCTCAGAAACATCTGTGAGAGGATATCATAGCCACGACCTAGCATGCAGACACAGTTATTAATTGTCTGTCATTCCTGTTAACCTTATGTAAGACTACACTCAATAATTAACTTGTACAATTACAACTTGACAGTGCCCATGAAAGAGGTGTCCTGCAAGTGCTGCCCAGCACACGTGCTGCCTCATTAGTGGCATCATCCAGACCTTCTCCTATCACAGAGTGCCTGTGCTTTGTTTCTCTGGGCTTGACGTATCTCACTTTGTACAGAGAC